>NW_024870964.1:1395000-1800000 GCF_019054845.1 Dipodomys spectabilis
ATGAATCACCAAAACCTGGGAAGCAGAGTTACTGTAGTTCAAGTGGCACAGCACCAACCTTGTACAAACAAGCTAAAGGATAGCACCTAGGCTCTGAGTTCAAGTCCCGGTACACACACACACTCACACACACACACACACACACACACACACACATCCTTAGCATGTGCCTGTGGCTCACACCAGCAATCATAGCTACTTAGAGGCTGAGATCTTAGGATGACTGCTTGAAGCCAGCCCAGGCAGGAAAGTCCATGAGACTCTTATCTCCACTAAACTAGTAAAAAAAAGATGAAAAGTGAGCTGTGGTTCAAGTGGTAGAATGTTACCTTTGAGCAAAGGAAGCTCAGGGACAGTGCCTAGACACTGAGTTCCAGTTCTAAGATTTTCTTTAAAGACACCCTTTGCCACCCCCACAGGCCATAAATCCCGATTTTGTTCATCCTAGATCTCACTTCTACTCCTGCCCCTTCCACAGTACTGCCACAAGTGGCTGGTGTGTGGCCAACACTGGGATAAGAAGTGAACTTACACAAGGGGGGGGGCATAGCCAGGTCAAGACTAATGCCCCAAAACATTGAGGTATTGGCCATACCAGTCCCTCATCCTCCATTTCCTTTGCCCTGGAATCTAAAGTCTGTGCCTCCTGTATTCTGGGCATCCAGAATTGTCTAGAAGGACCTGAGAGGCTCAGCTGGTGCTGGAAGATAAACTTTGCTGCAATAAAGTACGTTTACATTTCCTAGACACTGACAGATACTTCCAAGCCACCTTGGCCTCACCTCTCATGTAGCCCTGGATCCTCCTTGCTTGAGCAGCCTTCAGTCAGATGTCAAGCTCGAGTTGGCCAGAGCCACCAGCAACCCCCATTCTCCAAGCCACTGCAAGTCTGCTGAGAGGTATGTGCAGTCAGAGACCCATCTCAGGAAAAGGACAGGACATCATATGACTGAGGCCCTCCCTCTGAGGCAGGGGAGACCCTATGTCAGCTGGTACTGCTTTCCCAGAATCCCCTGGAGGCGGCCAAATATTGGGACAGCCAGACTTGTGCCCCCAGAGAAAAGTTGGAACACAGGCCTCTGGCAATTTAGGACTCATTGTATACCCTGATAGGGTGCTAAAGCCAAGGTCGGTGTGGAGGAGGGACACCATCTGAGGTCAGAAAAAGGCAGACAGGCACACAGAAAGGGGAGAGAGAAAGACGAGGGAAAATTACACACACACACACACACACACACACACACACACAGATACACACGGACATTCCAAGGCCTCAGCAGTTCCTGAGAACAGAATCATGAACTCCCTCCATTAGGATCACATCCAACCTGCACTATCATACTCAGACTAACTGTAGACACACCATTGAGCCTCTCACATATCTGTAATGTCTTATAACCCAGC
Organism: Dipodomys spectabilis; assembly: GCF_019054845.1. Taxonomy (NCBI): domain Eukaryota; kingdom Metazoa; phylum Chordata; class Mammalia; order Rodentia; family Heteromyidae; genus Dipodomys; species Dipodomys spectabilis. Next base: position 1,396,405 of record NW_024870964.1, read on the forward strand.
ATGGAATTTCCTACCATACACACTACTATGTGGAAAAATCAGGCCACCTCTTTGGTTATTGTTGGTCATGGGGTTTGAACTCTGGGCCAGGGTGCTGTCCTTCAGCTCTTCATCTGAAGATGAACACTCTAGTATTTGAGCCACAGCACCACGTCCTGTATTCTGGTGGTTCATTGGATATCATGTATCACAGACTTTCCTGCACAAGCTGGCTTTGAACCATGGTCTTTACAGCTTTATGAGTAGCTAGGATGACGGTTGGGAGCACCGGCAGCGCCCGGCTTCAGCCACCTTCATAGACCCAGAGGAAATCCAATTCATCAGGCCACAAATTTCTTGCAACCCTTGACTTCAAACTTTGAGACCCAGCATCCAAATCCATCCTTCAATGGAGAGAATACAGATACAACAATCCCACCCCTGCACCCATCCGACCACTCCCCTGCCTGCCACAGGCCTCATCCTCTTGAGTTCTTGGTAAGGCACCACCCATCCTACTGTGGCTTCAAACTGGGGCAAACTTGAGGAGTTCTTAAAAATGTCTGTACAGTGAGGTCAGCACCTGGTCTCTCAATCACAGCACCCACACACACACCTCCACATCTTTGTAGGCAAACATATTTTACTTTCTTTCTTTTTTTCAGTTGTGGTGTTTGAACTCAGGGCCTGGGTGCTGTCCCTGAGCTCTTCAGCTCAAGGTGAGCACTCTACTACATGAGTCACAGCACCACTTCTAGTTTTCTGGTGGTTTGTTGGAGATAAGACTCTCAGGGTCTTTCCTGCCCAAGCTGACTTTGAACTATGGTCCTCAGATCTCAGCTCCTGAGTATCTAGGATGACAACCATGAGCTACTTGCACCTAGCCAAAGATACTTTTCTATGCTTGTCATCCTATCCCCTCAGGAGACTGAGATCTGAGGACTGCAGTTGGATGCCACCGTTGGCAGCAAAATTCACGAGAACTCTTTATCCCCAATTAAACGCCCAAAAAAGCTGGAAGTGGAGCTGTGGCTCAAATGGTAGAGTGCTAGGTTTGAGCATCAAAGACAAGACCCACACCCTAGTTTCAAGCTTTTTCTAGCATAGACCCACCCAAGAAAGGGAAGCAGGTGGGCACACCGGAGTTCAAAGCTAACACATAATACTCAAGCCTCCCAGAACAGACCCTATCCGGCTCTGATTCTCTAGATTCTTTTTCCTACATCATGGCAGTCTTAAATGGGACTGACCATGCACCAAGTTAGGACATTCAAGTATAATTTCATACTGAGGATCCAATGACCTTATCAAAGAACCACTGTCCTGCCTCAACACTGGGCAGTGAGGTGAGATCTAGTCATCCAAACCCATGATATTGGAACTAAAGGGTTTTTTGGTGAAGGGATGGAGAATGGAGGTCTCTAGGTCCCTCTTGGGAAGGTGAAAAGGGCTGTTCTATCCCAGGGTGTTCCTTTGTTGTGAGTATTATCAAAGAAACAACACTGCTCAGAGCTCAGTGCCTCAGGTTTTCCCACCAGCCTCTTCCCAGCCCTGCCCTACCTTCAGCCTGCCCTCTCTGAATCCCAGATCTGCCACCTAGACTAAAGACTGAGCCAGCAAAGAGACCCACTTCTGCCTCTGAGAATGGCAGTCACGGGGCCCTAGCACCCCCCTGATGAAGTCTCAGGGTGACATGGGTCCCAACTCCCACCCTCATTCCCAGGCTGTCCTGTGACAGTGGCATGCTTACCTCTGTCTCTGGTGGAGGAATGAACACCAGAGGTATCATCTTCAGAGTGAGCCCTGGAAAGTCCCAGCTCCCAATGATGTACTGCACAGGCAACATGCAGTGAACAACAGCCAGGTCATCAACGGTGAACTCAAGGTGTCAGGACTTTTAATAGCAGCGTGGCTGGATCAAAGGCTCTATCACTGGTAGTGTAGGTTGTCAGGCAAGATCATGACACCAATGTCCTGATACACCTGACCTGGAATCATCCTCCCTCTTTATCTTCCTGGTTATCCCTTGCCTCCCCCCTCTTGACACTCCCTCACCCCAATACATCCCTAGCCCTTGGACACTTTCTTTTTATCTGACCAAAAAATAAACTCCTTGGGACCGGGGATGATAAAAAAAAACCCTGAGCCCTAGGGTCTACCTGAGGCTGCTTTCCTCTGCAATCGGTGGCCACACAGCTCCTGGATTCATGAAGTTGCTAAGGGGTCAGTGGCTTGGTCCTACATACTGGCTTTAGTCTCTGAAACTGTCTCCACAGAGATTGTGAATGGTTGGCTCCATTGATCCAGGGACTCCAAACCAAGGCTTGCATGTTCTCCCTTCTTCCCTCTTTCCTCTTTTTCTCCCTCTGTGCTTCCCTCCTCTCTCTCTCTCTCTCTCTCTCTCTCTCTCTCTCTCTCTCTCTCTCTCTCTCTCTCTCTCTCTCTCTCTCTCTCTCTCCCTCTCTCTCTCTATCCTTTCATTGTGTCATTCCGGGCCTCTATCTAAGAGCCTAGGTGCTGACCCTGAGCCTTTTTACTCAAGACTAGCAGTTTATGGCTTGAGCCACACATCCCCTTCTGGCGTTTTGTTTTTGGTAGTTAATTGGAGACAAGAGTCTTACAGGCTTTCCTGCCTGGGCCAAAAGCCTCAATCTTACGATCTCAACCTCCTAACTAGCTAGGATGGCAGGTGTGAAGCACCAGCATCCAGCTCAAACCAAGGTTTCTTCATGTTCTGTGGAACCAGTCCTGGAACCTTTCATTGTCTATGGCCCCACAAAGCCTGGCTCACTCTGTAACTGTTTGTGGAAAAATAAATGAGCATCTGTCTATGACAATACTACAGAAAAGTCCCATCTGATTCAGATAATTATCTTCTCTGGGGGAGAACCTGATGTAGCTTTCCCACAGTTCTCCCTCCTCCCTCTTCCTGGCCTTCTGGTGCCACTGCACTTATCTATTTTGGCTCTGAGGGTGTGAGCCACAATGTATTCGCTGGATTCCGGGGCCTCTGGGATGCCTACCTTCTCAAAGATATCTGTCCAGCAGCTGACCATCTCTGTGGCACTCAATTTCCCACTCAGGTGTGAATGAGGTTGCCTTGAACTGAGTGTCTGGTTCAATGGGCCTCCTCTCCTCCTCATGGGGCCAGACATGATGGTCTATCATTTCCGCGCCCCCTCCCAAGTTTTATGTTGCAGAGAAAGGATCCTTGAGGTAGTCTGAGGTCTCTGAATCTATCAGAGTCCAGTACAGGTGCTGAGAACCGTCTCTGCTCACAGCTGGCAGGATGGGAATGGTGAGGTCACAATCTCTGCTTTCCATGATGTCCTCCACTGTGGTGCTCACCTTAGAGAGAGCTGGAGGAGATTCAGTAGCTGGCAGAGAAAGGCAGTCAAGGCACAACGTTCAAAGCAGGAGACAATCTGGCTTGGGAACTATACCTGTGCTGCTTTGAACGTAATTTTTTTATTATTATTGTGAGAATACCATACAGAGCAGTTACAATTACATGGACAAGATAACGAGTACATTTCTTATTAAGCATTGTTGCCTCCTCACTGTTTCCCCTTCCCATCCCTTTCCATAACTCCAACCGATCTTCCACCCACCCACCCCCACCAAAGTTAAGTTTGTTTTTCGACATAACAACTTGTACAGCGCATTGTTGCAATGGCTCCACATGTATCCCTAGTTAAACGATTTGTTATTTTTCCCTTCACCTCCACAAATTATACTAACATCAATTACAGTGAAAGTATGGGTTATACTATGGGGAAGGACATACAAAGCAACATAGAAATCATCTTATGGATATGATAGAAACAATTGCATGAAATGAAAAAAACAAAAAAAAACATTTGAATACTTATCTTGGGGATCATTCCACTAACTTCAACTTATCTGATCTTTTCTGCTTGACTCAGACATATACTAGTTATTGAAAATAAAGGAAACCATGGGACCTATGTTTCTTTGGTCCTGGATTACTTCTTTAATAAAATTTTTCCAAGTTTTTCCATTTCCTAACAAATGGGGCAATGTCAGTCTTTCTGATGGAGGCATAGAAATCCATTGGGTATATATACCACATATTCTATTTTTTTATTGTGAAAATACTGTACAGAGGGGTTACAGTTACATGGGCAAGATAGAGAGAACATTTCTTTTTTTTTAATTTTAATTTTAATTTTTGTGAACATACTGTACAGAGGGGTTACAATTACATGGGCAGGATAATGCATACATTTCTTATCAAGCATTGTAGCCTCCTCCTTTGTTTACCCTTCCCATCCCTTCCCATCTTCCCTCCCTCCCACCTAATCATCCCCCCCCTCAAGTTGTAAAGTTCGTTTTTGAACATGACAACTTGTACTTCCCCTTGTTGCAACAGGTCCACCTGTATCCTTATTTAAACGACTTGTTTTTCCCCTTCCCCTCCACAAATTATACATTAAATACAGTGAAAGCAAGGGTTATACTATGGGGAAGGGACATACAAAGCAGCAAAGAAATAATCTTATAATTGCCTTAGAAACAAATGCATAAAAAAAACATTTAAAATACATATCTTAGGGTTCATTTTCCTAACATCACCTTATCTGACCTTTTCTGCTTGACTCATACATGTACTAGATATTGCAAATAAGGGAAATCATGGGACCTATGTTTCTTTGGGCTTGGCTTACTTCACTTAATATAATTTTTTTCAATCTTTCCATTTCCTAACAAATGGGGCAATGTCATTCGTTCTGATGGAGGCATAGAATTCCATTGTGTATATATACCACATTTTCTTGATCCATTCATCTACTGAGGGGCATAGGGATTGGTTCCATATCTTAATTATGGTAAATAATGCTGTAATAAACATAGTTGTGCTGGTAGATTTAGTGTGGTCTTGTTTGTAAACATTTGGGTAAATGCCCAAAGTGGGACTGCTGGGTCATAGGGGAGTTCTATGTGGAGTCTTTTGAGGAACCTCCATACTACTTTTCAAAGTGGTTCAACAAGTTTACACTCCCACCAACAATGCAGTAAGATTCCTTTCTGTCCACATCCCCTCCAGCATCTATTGTTATTAGAGTTCTTGATTATAGCCATTCTAACTGGGGTGAGGTGGTATCTCAATGGTGTTTTGATTTGCATTTCTTTTATGGCTAGGGAGGTTGAGCATTTCTTCATGTGTCTATTGGCCATCCTTCTTTCTTCTTCAGAGAAGTTTCTCTTTAAGTCATTAGGCTACTTATTTATTGGGCAGTTATTTCTTTGAGGATTTGTTGTTGGGGGATTTAATTTTTTGAGTTCCAAGTATATTTTAGATATGAGACCCTTGTCCGTTGTATGGCTAGTGAAGATCTTCTCCCAATATGTGGGCTTTCTATTGATCTTGCTAGCTATGTCCTTTGCCATGTAGAAGATCTGCACCTTCATGAAATCCCAATTGTCGAACCTATCTTTGATTTGTTGTGTTTTCGGGTCTCTATTAAGAAAATTTTGGCCCGCACCAAGGAGACGTAGTGTTTCTCCTATTCCATCCTGTAATGTTTTCAGAGTGTCTGCTTTCACTTCGAGATCTTTGATCCATTTGGAGTTGATTCTGGTGCAGGGTGATATATAAGGATCTAGCTTTAGTTTTATACAAGTAGTTAACCAATTTTACCAGCATCATTTTCTGAAGAGGCTGTCTTTCTTCCATTCTATTGTTTTAGCTCCCTTATCAAAGATTAGCTGGCTATAGGTCTGTCGGTACATTTCTGGGTTTTAAATTCTATTCCATTGATCCTGAGGTCTGTTCTTGTGCCAGTACCAAGATGTTTTGATTACTATGGTTTTATAGTAGAGTTTGAAATTTGGTACTGATATTCCTCCAGCAGTGTTGTTTCCATTGAGGAGCGTTTTTGCTATTCGTGGACTTTTATTGTTCCATATGAATTTTTGGATTGCCTCTTCTATTTCCTTGAAGAATGAGGTTGGAATTTTGATAGGTATCGCATTAAATTTGTAGATAGCCTTGGGAAGTATTGTCATTTTCATGATGTTAATTTTTCCAATCCAGGAGCATGGGAGTTTTTCCCATTTTCTAAGTTGTGTTTTTATTTCCTTTTTCAAGTTTTTAAAGTTTTCATCATAGAGTCCTTCACTTCTTTCGTTAAGTTAATTCCTAGGTATTTTATTTTTTGTAGGGCTATTACAAATGGAGTTGCTTTCCTAATTTCAGCCACACTTTTCTCATTGTTGGCATACAGAAAAGCCATTGATTTTTGAGGGTTAATTTTATACCCTTCTACTTTCCAAAGTTTGAATCAGTTTGAGTAATTTGAGGGTGGAGTCTATGGGATTCTTTAAGTACAAGATCATGTCATCTGCAAAGAGGGAGAGTTTTATTTCTTCTTTCCCTATTTGGATCCCCTTAATGTCTTCATCTTGTCTTATTGCTGTAGCTAGGCATTCAAATACTAGGTTGAAGAGAAGTGGAGAGAGTGGACATCCTTGTCTTGTTCCTGAGTTAAGAGGAAATGGCTTGAGTTTTTCACCATTAAGTATAATGCTGGCTGTAGGTTTGTCATATACAGCCTTTATTGTATTGAGGAATGTTCAATGGATTCCTAATTTTTCCAAAACCTTCATCATAAAGGGGTGTTGGATCTTGTTGAATGCTTTTTCTGCATCTATTGAGATAACCATGTGGTTCTTATCCTTGCTACTGTTGATAATATTAATTGATTTGCTCATATTGAACCAGCTTTGCATCCCTGAAATGAATCCTGTTTGATCATGGTGTGTGAGTTTTTGGATGAATCTTTGAAGTCGATTGGCCAAAATTTTTTTGAGAAGTTTTGCATCAACGTTCATCAAATGAATGGGTCTATAGTTCTCTTTCTTTGATGAGTCCCTGCCTGGTTTTGGGATGAGGGTTATGATGGCTTCATAGAATGTATTCGGGAGTGAACTTTCTCTTTCAATTTCATTGAAGAGTTGGAGGAGTAATGGGGTGTGCTCAGCTTTGAAGGCCTTGTAGAATTCCACTGTAAAACCATCTGGTCCTGGACTTTTCTTATCTGGGAGGTCTCTTATTGCTGTCTCTTCAATGCTTGATATTGGCCTGTTAAGATTGTTTAACCCATCTTGCTTTAGTTTTGGCATGTCAATGTTTGCTAGGAAAAGGTCCATTTCTGCCAAGTTCTCAAACTTCTTTAAATATCACATTTTCTTGATCCATTCATCTACTGAGGGGCATCTGGGTTGGTTCCATCTTAGCTATGGTAAATAAAGCTGCAATAAACATAGTCGTGCTGGTAGCTTTAGTGTGGTCTTGTTTGTAAACATTTGGGAAAATTCCCAAAAGTGGGATTGCTGGGTCATAGGGGAGCTGTATGTGGAGTCTTTTAGGAACCTCCATACTGCTTTCCAAAGTGGTTGAACAAGTTTACACTCCCACCAACAATGAAGTAAGGTTCCCTTCTGTATGCATCCCCTCAAGCATTTGTTGTTATTAGAGTTCTTAATTACAGCCATTCTAAGTGGGGTGAGGTAGTATCTCAATGTTGTTTTGATTTGCATTTCTTTTATGGCTAGAGAGGTTGAGCATTTCTTCATGTGTCTATTAGCCATGCTTCTCTGCCCTTCAGAGAAGTTTCTCTTTAAGTCTTTAGCCCACTTATTTATTGGGCAGTTGTTTCTTTGAGGATTTGTTGTTGAGAGTTTTAATTTTTTAAGTTCTAGGTATATTTTAGATATGAAACCCTTGTCTGTTGTACGGCTAGTGAAGATCTTCTCTCAATCCCTGGGCTTTCTATTGATCTTGCAAGCTATGTCCTTTGCAATGCAGAAGCTCTGCAATTTCATGCAATGCCATTTGTCCAACCTGTCTTTGATTTCTTGTGTTTATAGGTCTATATTAAGAAAATTTTGGCCTGTGCCAAAGAGACCTAGGGTTTCTCCTATTCCATCCTGTAATGTATTCAGAGTGTCTGCTTTGACTCGGAGGTCTTTGATCCATTTGGAGTTGATTCTGGTGCAAGGTGATATATATGGATCTAGCTATAATTTTCTACAAATAGTTAATCAATTTTTCCAGCACGATTTACTGAAGAATCTGTCTTTCTTCCCTTCTATTTTTAGGTCCCTTATCAAAGATTATATGGATATAGGTCTGTAGGTTCATCTCTGGTTTTCAATTCTATTCCATTGGTCCTGAGGTCTGTTCTTGTGCCAGTACCAAGCTATTTTGATTACTATAGCTTTGTAGTATAGTTTGAAATTTGGTATTGAAATTCCTCCAGCACTGTTATTTCTGTTAAGGATCGTTTTTGTTATTCGTGGTCTTTTATTGTTCCATATGAATTTTTGGATAATCTCTTCTATTTCCTTGAAGAATGAGGTTGGAATATTGGTAGGTATTGCAGTAAATTTGTAGATAGCCTTGGGAAGTATTGCCATTTTCATGATATTGATCGTTTCAATCCAGAAACATGGGAGTTTTTGCCAGTGTCTAAGTTCTGTTTTGATTTTCTTTTTTCAGGCTTTACAGTTTTCATCATAGAGGTCCTTCTCTTCTTTAGTTAAGTTAATTCCTAGGTGTTTTATTTTTGGGGGGAGTATTACGAATGGAGTTGCTTTCCTGATTTCAGCCACACTTTTCTCATTACTGGCATGTAGAAAAGCCATTTATTTTTGAGGGTTAATTTTATACTCTGCTACTTTGCCAAAGTTTTGAATCACTTTGAGTAATTTGGGAGTGGAATCTGTGGGATTCTTTAAATACAAGATCATTTCATCTTCAAAGAGGGAAAGTTTTACTTCTTTCCCTATTTGGATCCCCTTTATGTTTGCATCTTGTCTTATTGCTGTAGCTAAGCATTTTAATACTATATTGAAGAGCTGTGGAGAGAGTGGGCATCCTAGTCTCATTCCTGAGTTTAGAGGAAATGGGTTTAGTTTTTCACCATTGAGTATAATACTGGCTGTAGGTTTGTCATATGCAGCCTTTATTATATTGAGGAAGGTTACATGGATTCCTAGTTTTTCCAGAACATTCAACATAAAGGGGTGTTGGATCTTGTCAAATGCTTTTTCTGTATCTATTGAGATAACCATGTGGTTCTTATCCTTGGTCTTCTTGATGTAATGAATTATGTTAATTGATTTGTGTATATTGAACCAGCTTTGCATCCTTGAAATGAATCTAGTTTGATCGTGGTGTATGATTTTTGTTGAATTGTTGAAGTCGATTGGCGAAAATTTTGTTGAAAAGTTTTTCATCAATGTTCATCAAAGATATGGGTCTATAGTTCTCTTTATTTGATGAGTCCCTGCCTGGTTTGGAGATGAGGGTTATTATAGCTTCATAGAATGAATTTGGTTGTGCACTCTCTCTTTCAATTTCTTTGAAGAGTTGAAGGAGTATTTTGTGAGTTCTATTTGAAGGCTTTGTAGAATTCCACTGGTCCTGGGCTTTTCTTAGATGGGAGGTCTCTTATTACTGTTTCTATTTCAATGCTTGATATGGGCCTGTTAAGATGGTATAACCCATCTTGGTTTAGTTTTGGCATGTCGATATTTGCTCAGAAAAGTTCCATTTCTGCCAAGTTCTCAAACATATTAACATAAAGTTTTGAGAAATGTTCCCTTATAATGTTCTGAATCTTGGTTGTTTTTGTGGTGATGTTTCCATTCTTATCTCTGTTTTTATTTATTTGGATGTGTTCTCTTCTTTTTCTGATAAGATTTGCTAAGGGTCTGTCAATTTTGTTATTTTTTTTGAAGAACCAACTCTTTGTTTTGTTGATTCTTTCTATGGTTCTTTTGGATTCTAATTCATTTAATTCTGATTTAATTTTAATTATTTCTGTATGTCTACTCAATTGGGGGTTAGCTTGCTGCTCTTTTTCAAGGAAGCTCAGCTGTCTCATTAAATTGTAGGTTTCAGATGTCTCCAATTTGTTGATGTAGGAACTAAGAGGTATAAACTTGCCTCTGAATACTGCCTTTTCTGTGTCCCAGAGGAGGTGGTAGTTTGTGTGCTCATTTTTGTTGAATATCACGAACACTTGAATTTCGTTCCTAATCTCTTCCATGACCCACTGGTGATTAAATAGAGTGTAGTTCAGCCTCCATGTGTTACATGATTTTCTTTGGTGGCTTTTGGTGTTTAGTTCTAATCTTATTTCCTTGTGTTCTAAGAGAATGCATGGTATGACTTCAATGTTTCTGAATTTGGACAAGTTTGCTTTGTGACTAAAATGTGGTCTATTTTGGAAAATGTTTCATGTGCTGCTGAGAAGAACATGTATTCTGATGCTGCTGGGTGAAATATTTGGTAGATGTCTCTGAAAACTTGTTGATCTATGCAGTTGTTAAGGTCTGCACTTTCTCTGTTGAGTTTTTGCCATGTTGATCTCTCTAGTGGGGATAGTGGTGTTTTAAAATCTCTGATAATTAATATCTTTGGATATATATGAGATTTGTGATAAAGTAGTGTTTCTTGGATAAATTTGGGTGGTACTTTGTTTGGCAAATACATATTTAGAATTGTAATATCCTCCTGAAGGAGAGATCCCTTAATTAGTATGTAGTAACCTTCTTTATCTGTTTTCACTAATTATACTTTGAAGTCTATTTTATCTGGTATTAGGATTGCAACTCCGGCCTGTTTATGGGGGTGGTTTGTTTGGTAGATTTCTTCCAGCCTTTCACATTGAAAATGTGTTTGCTTTTATAGGCAAGATGTGACTCCTGAAGACAGTAGATAGAAGAATCTTGCTCTTTTTTTGGGGAGGGGTCCAGTAGTGGGGCCTGAACTCTGGGCCTGGGTGCTGTCCCTCAGCTCTTCAGCTCAAGGCTAGCGCTCTACCACTTGAGCCACAGTGCCACTTCTGGCTTTTTTCTTTTTGCTTATGTGGTACTGAGGACAGTCTATGTCACTTGATTATAGAGTGAAGTCTGTTAATGTTGAGAAATAGGAGTGAGAGGTATTTGGGAGTTCCTGCCATTTCATCCACCTTCTTTGGGGCTGCAGCTATTGTGTACTTCCTATTGTTCTTGGATTCTCAGTTTGAATCCAATCTCAGTTTGTGTGTGGTTTCTTGGCCTTTATTGTGGTCTTGTTGGATTTCTATGTGTAGGACACTTTTAAGAATCTTTTGTAGGGCTGGTTTGGTGGAGATATATTGTTCTAATTTTTCGTTGCTATGGACCATTTTTATTTTACCTTCCATAATGAAGGAGAGTTTAGCTGGGTACAGTATTCTTGTTTGTCTCTGCTGAGAAATCTTAGGTGATTCTAATCCCTTTATTGGTGATTGATTTTTTTCTCCTTGACAGCTTTAAGGAACATTTCCTTGGCCTGAATTGATCCTGTATGGGTTATAATGTGACCATGGGATGTCCTTTTCTGGTCTGGTGAATTTGGAGTTCTAAAAGCTTCTTGTATCTGAATAGGCCTCTCTTTGCATGTTTGGGAAGTTCTCTGCTAGGATCCTGTTAAACAAATTTCCTAGACCATTAACTTCTGTCTCTAGGTTCTCCTCTACCCTCATTATCCTCAGATTAGGCCTTCTGATGGTATCTTCTAAGGGTTGAATAGATTTATCATATTTCTTGGATTTGTCTTGGATGGTTGTATGTTCTTTATCTATAATATCTAGGCTGTCTTCAATCCCCGAGATTCGATCTTCTGCATGGTCTAACCTACTCTCAAGACTTTCTACTTTGTTTTTTATTTCTTTTCCTTCTAATTGATTGGCTTTGAGGGCTTCAAATTCTTTGTTGGAACTTTGTTTTAGATCTTGTAAGGACTTCTTTACTTCCTTAATTTGGTGTTCAATGTTTATTCTCAAATCACTGAGTTGATTGGTTATGGATTGCTTCCACTCCCATTCCTTCTGTTGGGTTCTACTGAACTTTCCCTTTGCAGTCTCACTGATGTCTTTCAGATCTCTGTTTATGGATTCCATGAATGCCTCCTTTGATCTTTGTCCATTCTCATCCCGATCTCTCAGTTCCTGTATTTCTCTTTGATTAGCATCCTCATGTTCACACATTTGCTGTAGTTGTCTTTGAGTGTTCTCAGCCTGTTCATGCCATTCCTTTTAATTTGTCTGTTCTAAGCCAGCTCATGCAATTCCTGTCTATCTCTTTGACTCATCTCAACCTGCTCACGCAATTCCTTTTTTTCTCTTTGAGTGTTCTCAATCTGCTCATGCAATTCCTGTATCAATCTTTGAGTAGCTTCTCACACTCAAGGACTCTTGTATTGAACTTTGGTTTGGCTCCTCTCTCTCCCTATCATGCTCACACTGAGACCTTTGCAAGTTTTCACTCTTTTTATTTACCCTGTTTAACTGTAGTGTTTATAGAGCTTTTTGGGAACTCTCCTCTGGATTATTCATTATCTGTTCTGTCCCCTGATTGTCATGAGTGGGAGTTGAGATCCCTGCCATTTTTCTTGTGTTTTTCCTGCTTGTTCTGCCTATTTGGGATGAGAATAAAACCAGTTTTGTGCTAGAACACTATTTTAAGGTAAACATCAACCAAAGTCCGTAGTTGCATAGTCCAAAATCTGCAGATACAATCTGGTTCAAGAGATACAATCTATTGAACATCAAACAACTATGTCTTAATGGCCTAAGAACAGCAAAGGAGAATTTGACAACCAGAAATTATGAAGTTTAGGAAAAATATGGGGAAAATAGGATTAGAGGGATTTGGGAAGGTGAGGGAGAGTGGAATTAAACATATCCTAATCTCAAAGAGGGAAATACACTGGGCAGAATGATAGTAGAGAGAGTGAAAAAAGAAAAAGAAGGAGTTCCAGGAAGATGGCGGAGGAGAAGCTGGAATCTGAACAAGCTCTTGCATAGAAAGCAGTTTTAGAGTTCCAGTGAACAGTCCTAAGCCAGAGAATCACACCAAGGGTGCCATCACAGAACAGAGAGAAAGCAGAGAGGTAAAATCCAGGCAAGGAGACACATCAGAGCGCTTGCCAGCAGCCGCCTCGGCGGCAGCAGCGGTGACAGCAGCGACTGCAGGGCACCATACCTGAGCCACAGAGAGTCCTGGACGAAGGAGCCAGACACAGCAGGCTAGCGGATTCTACTCAACACCAGCAAGAACCGACAAGGAGCAGACATCTTCATCCTGCAGTTCACAGACCAGAGACGATCCAGGAACCAAGACTCGGCATGAGTAGAAGCCTGATGTCCTCACTCCTTCTCAGGGAGCAGAGGAGGGAAGGCCACCCCTCCCCCCCAGTACCGGAGATCCCCGTCTTGGATACCAACAAAGCTCGGCTGAGCTGCTAGCTCCAACTCAGGCCTTGGAATAAAACGAGTCATTTAGCTGATCACAAGAACTTAACTGACCTGCCAGACTCAGCTCCACCCAGGGAAAAGTCACCCAGCTAGGGCACCAGCCCTAGGAGTGGCTTTCTTCACTGGGTAATCAGAGCCAGAGGCTGCCCCTCCCTCTAGCAGCCTCGAAAATCAATTGAAATTCAGTAAACAGAAACCCTGAGAATGGCTCCAGGCTGGGCTGTGTGAGTTTTTCACAAAATAACCCCAGGGAAAAGCTACTGTTTGTTGAAAGGCCTCAACTCTACCCAGAACCTAGCCCCATCACTGCATCCCCCTCTTTTGTGATTCTCAAAGCCGATCAGCCTCCCATTAAACTAACCTTGGAGGAGGATGTCAAAAGCCTGGAAAAAGCAGAGCATTTTTCTGCCTGTTCGAACAAACTGACTTAAGAAACCAACCAAGCCACAGGACCACAAGCAGACCAGAGACTCAAACAAGAGGCTGGTTACAGACACAAGGGAGATACAGGATTTTCCCCACCCCTCCCCCCAAAAAATCAAAGAACTTCTTCTTCTTCTTCTTCTTCTTCTTCTTCTTCTTCTTCTTCTTCTTCTTCTTCTTCTTCCCTTATATAAAAAATTTTTTTTCTTTTCTAAAACTTTTTTTAATCTTTAATTTTTGCCTTTTTTGAAAAACAATTGTTTTCCAGTAACTTATTTTTTCCTCTTATAATTTTTATTTTAGGGATACGTGAATGTGCATTTTTCTTTCTTTTTTTGTCTTCTTTCTCTTTTTTTTCTTTTTTAATTATCGTTTTGTTTTTTGTTTAGCTCGACTGAATTTCTGATCTTTTTTTCTTCCTTTCTTATCGTTTTCACCTTTTCCTATCTTTTGTTATTCTTTTTTTGACTTAACTCTTGTCCTGCACATCCTCAGATAAACCTGTAGTAAACTAGCAGACACTATCCCCCATTGTGTACACACTTAATCCACAAATTTATCACTCAATTCAAAACCTCTGAGACTTAAATTCCTTAATAACAGTACTACCTCTTTATACATATATAATATTTTAAGCATTTTTATTTTTAAGTTTTTCACATTTCCTCTATGTCCCTCCCCTTCTCGCAATATATTAAAACTGTCAAGGAGAAAAGATTAATCACCCATAAAGGGAAACCAAATAGAATCACCTCAGATTTCTCAGCAGAGACAATCAAAGCAAGAAGAGCCTGGAATGATGTATGTCATGCCCAAAAACTATCAACCAAGAATACTGTACCCAGCTAAACTCTCCTTCATAACTGAAGGCCAAATAAAAACTTTCCATAGCAAAGAAAAATTGAAACAATACATCTCCACCAAACCAGCCCTACAAAAGATTCTTAAAGATGTCACATAGAAAACCAACAAGACCACAGTAAAGGCCAAGAAACTGCACCCAAACTGAGAATCCAAGAACCATAGGAGGAACCCAGTTTTCGCAGCCCCCAAGAAGGTGGATAACATGGCAGGAACTCCCAATTAAATCTCAGTCCTATCTCTGAACATTAACGGACTGAACTCTCCAATTAAGCGACATAGACTGTCTAGTTCGATTAAAAAACAAGATCCTTCTATCTGCTGCCTTCAGGAGTCACATCTTGCCCTTAAAACAAACACATTTTCAATGTTAAAGGCTGGAACAAAATCTACCAAGCAAATGGCCCCCATAAACAGACGGGAGTTGCAATACTAATATCAGATAAAATAGACTTCAAATTAAAATTCGTGAGAAGAGATAAAGAAGGTCACTACATACTAATTAAGGGATCTCTCTTTCAGGAGGATATTACAATTCTAAATATCTATTCACCAAACAATGGAGCACCCAAATTTATCAAAGAAATACTACTTTCCCTCAAATCCCATATAGATCCAAAGACATTAATTGTTGGGGATTTTAACACACCACTCTCCCCACTAGATAGATCAACTCGGCAAAAACTCAAAGAGAAACCACAGAACTAAACAGCTGCATAGATCAACAAGACTTAACAGACATCTACCAAACAGTTCACCCAGCAGCATCAGAATACACGTTTTTCTCAGCAGCACATGGAACATTTTCTAAAATAGACCACATTTTAGGCCACAAAGCAAACTTGTCTAAATTCAGAAACTTTGAAGTTATACCTTGCATTCTCTCTGACCACAAGGGAATAAAATTAGAACTCAACATCAAAAGCCACCGAAGAAAATCCGGTATCATATGTAGGCTGAACAACACACTGCTGAATCATGAGTGAGTCATGAAATAGATTAGAAAGGAAATTCAAATGTTCATACTATTCAACAAAAATGAACACACAAATTACCAGCTCCTCTGGGACACAGCAAAGGCTGTACTCAGAGGCAAGTTTATAGCTCTGAGCTCCTACATCAACAAATTGGAGAGATCTGAAACCAACAATTTAATGACACATCTAAACCTCCTTGAAAAAGAGCAGCAAGTTAAACCCCAATCAAGTAGACAGTAAGAAATAATTAAAATTAAATCAGAATTAAATGAATTAGAATTAAAAAAACTATAGATAAAATCAACAAACAAAGAGTTGGGTCTTTGAAAAACTTAACAAAATTGACAGACCCTTAGCAAATCTTATCAGAAAAAGAAGAGAACACACCCAGAGATAAACTCAGAGATGAGAATGGAAACATCACCACGGAAACACCCAAGATTCAGAAAATTATAAGGTAATACTTCTCAAAACTTTATGCTAATAAGTTTGAGAACTTGACAGAAATGGACCTTTTCCTAGCAAATATTGACAAGCCAAAACTAAACCAAGATGAGTTAAACCATCTTAACAGGCCCTTATCAAGCACTGAAGAAACAGCAATAAGAGACCTCCCACCTAAGAAAGTCCAGGACCATATGGTTTTACAGCGGAATTTTACAAGGCCTTCAAAGGAGAGCTCACACCAATACTCCTCCAACTCTTCAATGAAATTGCAAGAGAAAGTTCACTACTGAACACATTCTATGAAGCCATCATAACTCTCATCCCAAAAACAGGCAGGGACTCATCAAAGAAAGAGAACTGCAGGCACACTTCTTTGATGAACATTGATGCAAAACTTCTCAACAAAATTTTGGCCAATCGACTTCAACAATTCATCCAAAAAATCATACACCACGATCAAACAGGATTCATTTCAGGGATGCAAAGCTGGTTCAATATACGCAAATCAATTAATATTATTCATCACATCAACAGGAGCAAGAATAAGAACCACATGGTTATCTCAATAGACGCAGAAAAAGCATTCGACAAGATCCAACACCCTTTTATGATGAAGGTTTTGGAAAAATTAGGAATCCATGGAACATTCCTCAATACAATAAAGGCTGTATATTACAAACCTACAGCCAGCATTATACTTAATGGTGAAAAACTCAAGCCATTTCCTCTTAACTCAAGAACAAGACAAGGATGTCCACTGGCTCCACTTCTCTTCAATCTAGCATTAGCATGCCTAGCTACAGCAATAAGACAAGATGCAGACATAAAGGGGATCCAAATAGGGAAAGAAGAAATAAAACCCTCCCTCTTTGCAGACGACATGATCATGTATTTAAAAAATCCCATAGACTCTCCTCCCAAATTACTCAAGCTGATTCAAAACTTTGGCAAAATAGCAGGGGATAAATTAACCCCCCCCCAAAATCAATGGCTTTTCTGTATGCCAACAATGAGAAAAGGTTGGCTGAAATTAGGAAAGCAACTCCATTTGTAATAGCCCTACTAAAAATAAAATACCTAGGAATTAACTTAACCAAAGATGTGAAGGACCTCTATGATAATAACTTTAAAATCTTGAATAAGGAAATCAACACAGAACTTAAAAAATGGCAAAACCTCCCATGCTGCTGGATTGGAAAGATTAACATCGTGAAAATGGCAATACTTCCCAAGGCTATCTACAAATTCAATGTGACACCTATCAAAATTCCAACTTCATTCTTCAAGAAAATAGAAGAGGCAATTCAAAAATTCATATGGAACAATAAAAGACCACAAATAACAAAAACGCTCCTCAACGGAAAGAACACTGCTGGAGGAATATCAGTAACAAATTTCAAACTCTACTATAAAGCCATAGTAATCAAAACAGCTTGGTATTGGCATAAGAACAGTCCTCAGGACCAATGGAATAGAATTGAAAACCCAGAAATAAACCTACAGACCTATAGCCATATAATCTTCGATAAGGGAGCTAAAACAATAGAATGGAAGAAAGAAAGCCTCTTCAGTAAATGGTGCTGTTAAAATAGGTTAACTTCTTGTAGGAAACTAAAGCTAGATCCTTATATATCACCCTGCACCAGAATCAACTCCAAATGGATCAAAGATCTCGAAATCAAAGCAGACACTCTGAAAACTTTACAGGATGGAAGAGGAGAAATCCTAGGTCTCCTTGGCTCAGGCCAAAATTTTCGGAACAGAGACCTGGAAACACAACAAATGAAAGAAAGGTTGGACAAGTGGGATTGCATGAAGTTGCAGAGCTTCTGATTGGCAAAGGACATAGCTAGCAAGATCAATGGAAAGCCCACATATTGGGAGAACATCTTCACTAGCCATACAACAGACAAGGGTCTCATATCTAAAATATACTTGGAACTCAAAAAATTAAATCCTCCAACAACAAATCCTCAAAGAAACAACTGCCCAATAAATAAGTGGGCTAAAGACTTAAAGAAAAACTTCTCTGAAGAATAAGGATGGCCAATAGACACATGAAGAAATGCTCAACATCCCTAGCCATAAAAGAAATGCAAATCAAAACAACATTGAGATACCACCTCACTCCATTTAGAATGGAAAAAATCAAGAACTCTAACAACAACAGATTCTGGAGGGGATGTGGACAGAAGGGAACTTTACTTCATTGTTGGTGGGAATGTAAACTTGTTCAACCACTTTGGAAAGCAGTATGGAGGTTCCTCAAAAGACTCGACATAGAGCTCCCCTATGACCCAGCAATCCCACTTTGGGCATTTACCCAAATGTTTACAAACAAGACCACACTAAAGCTACCAGCACAACTATGTTTATTGCAGCATTATTTACCATAGCTAAAATATGGATCCAGCCCAGATGCCCCTCAGTAAGTGAAAGGATCAAGAAAATGTTGTATATATACACAATGGAATTCTATGCCTCCATCATAAAGAATGACATTGCCCCATTTGTTAGGAGATGGAAAGGCTTGGAAAAAATCATATTAAGTGAAATAAGCCAGGCCCAAAAAACATAGGTGCCATGGTTTCCCTTATTTGCAATATCTAGTATATGTCTGAGTCAAGCGGAAAAGGTCAGATAATGTGATGTTAGGAAAATGAATCCTTAGATATGTATTTTAATGTTTTTTTTCCTTTCATGCATTTGTTTCTAATGCATTTATAAGATTATCTTTTTGTAGCTTTGTATGTCCCTCCCCCACAGTATAACCCCTGCTTTCACTATATTTGATGTCAGTATAACTTGTAGAGGAGATGGGGAAAAACAAGTCGTTTAAGGATACAGGTGGACCTGTTGCAACAATGAGAAGTACAAGTCGTCATGTCGAAAAGGAGCTTTACAATGTTGGTGGCGGGGGGGAAGCGGGGAGGATAGGGTGGGGGGGAGGCTTGGATGGGATGTGAAGGGTAAACAAAGGAGGAGGCTGCAATGCTTGATAAGAAATGTACTCATTAACCTGCCCATGTAATTGTAACCCCTCTGTACAGTGTGTTCACAAAAAATAGATTAATAAAAAGTGCATGAATCTCAAAAGTAATTATTGGAGATGCAGTACGAGTAACAAATAGTTGAAGGAGGGAAGAGATAAGAAAATATTGTCCAGACCTCATTGAATTATAGTCCTAACTAGAAATAATCATAGAGAAGTAGCAAGTGAATGAGTTGAACTCATCAAGGAACTTTAGGCTGGGATAAAGGGGAAAATAATTATCAAGAGAACTAGTTTTAGCCCCTCAAGGAAAAAACAATCCAAAAATCTCTGACAATGAACTGTCTTTCCTTCCCATTAAAGACTAAAAACTGTCCCCATATGAGGAAATACTATCCAACAATTAGAATTATAGAGAAATCAAGAAGGATGCTGTTTTAGTCAGGACAACAAAAGTGTTAGGCACAACCTAAAACTTTTCAATTCCATCCATGGTCAGAGGCTTGGTAGTCGAATAGGGAAGAATGTTGTTTATATTTATAATATACCCTTGATTGCACACATGTACATATAATATAGATTATAAATATATTTATACATATAATGTATACTTATATTAAAATATATCTCATAAATGTATTAAATATATTTATATACATATATGCATATATATATACATATATATATATATGTATATATATATATATATATATATATATATATATATATTTGTGCCAGTACTGGGGTTTGAACTCAAGGCCTAAGTGCTGTCCTTAAGCTTTTTCCCTCAAGGCCAATACTCTACCACTTGAGCCACTGCTCTACTTCTGGCTTTTGGGTGCTAATTGGAGATAAGAGTCTTATAGACTTTCCTGACCAGGCAGGAACATCAATCCTCAGATCTCAGCCTCTCTTTGTAGCTAGGATTACAATCCTGAGTCACCAGCACCTGGCCATGATGTATTTTTAAAAAGGAATCTTCTTTGAACTATTCCCAGATAGAAATTTTACAAAGAGTATTTATTTTGTGTAGCTAAAGTAGGAGAAAATTGGCCTTGCCAAAAAAACAGGCTTGTCCCATGAAGCCTGGACCAGGAGTAAGTACCCGTGCTGCTTTGGAACCATAAGAGTGACTTGCTGCTTCTGTCAACAGTCCTTGTCAGCACCTTGTTAAGAGCCAAGTAGTTGTGGAGATGGAAGGGAAGGGATGATAGGGGATAAACAAATGCAGAGGCAACAATGCTTGATAAGAAATGTACTCATGGGGGCTGTGAAGGTGGCTCAGTGGTAGAGTGCTTGTCTTGCATGCCTGAGGCCCTGGGTTCGATTCCTCAGCACCACATAAGCAAAAAGAAAAAAGCCAGAAATGGTGCTGTGGCTCAAGTGGTAGAGTGCTAGCCTTGAGCTGAAGAGCTGAGGGACAGCGCCCAGGCCCAGAGTTCAGGCCCCACGACTGGACCCAAAAAAAAAAAAAAGAAATGTACTCATTACCTTAGGCATGTGATTGTAACCCCTCTGTATAGTATTTTAACAATAAAAATAACTTATTTAAAAAAATAAAAACAAAGAAATCCCCTGTGACATCATACTGCCAGATATCATGACCATTTTGTCACATTGTGACATCACAAACCTGTGAGAACGGCATCACATTTGTGACAACACATGCCTTTGGAGACATTACAGTCCCTTTTTGAACTCATATATTCATTGCCAATTAATGAGATTTGAGATCTGCCATGCCACTCTGACATCATGAACCCATTGTGACATCACAAACTTATTGTGACCTCATCACGAGAATGGCATCAACAACTAATTGTGGTATCAAAGCATTATTTTGACATGATATTGTGGTATTGCCGTTGTGATATCACTGTCCCATTGTGCTTTACAAACCTATATGGCCACATCACATCTTAGAATATTCGTGGCCTTTGAGACTTCAACCTCTTTCTGTGAACTCGTGTACTTATGACCTCTAAGACAAGGAGACAAACCATGTAGTCACATTTAATATAATAAAACAATTTACAATAGAAAGGGGACTGAGATTACCTTATCCTGGATTGGATACCCAGGTTCAAGAGCAGCCTTGACCACCAAATCTCAGACCTCCAATGGGAAGCCCCACCCTTTCTTAATTGGTCTGCAAACCACCAGCCTAAAATTATGATCTCCAAAGCTCCAAACCTCAATGGGCAAGGCTTTTTACTTTTTCATTCCTCCCTCCTTCAATACAGAACTGTTCTTACTTTCTGGTCTTTCCTTTTTTCCCTTCCACCACTTCCTTCTTCTCTTGATGTCTCTCTACTCTCCACAGGCCTGCCCTACTCTGCCCCACTGACCACTTGCCAACCTTCTGCTCTCCCTCATCTTCCTCTCTTCTCAGGTTTTTTCCTTCTTGCTGTCTCATCACTTTCTTCCATCCGGGTAGCTCCCATTTTTATCCCCCCTTTCCATGCTCTGAAAATGCAACCTATATATAGTTTGTACCCCTCCTCACTCCAATGGGTCTCCTGCCTAACAATTTTTAACCATCTCTTCCCAATCTGCCCAATGCTCAATCACTTCTTGACAGCTCACCATGTGAGGCTTGACACCTCCACCTTTGGCGGCATTCTCCACATTCTCCCGTGGTCCAGGCCAAGAATTTACAATGATTATGTGCTGCCACAGATAATTCTGCCAACACTGGTTATTACAGTATCCTCATAGTGAATTAGAAGAAATTGAAGTTGAATATGTCATTGTTATATTAAAACTTGATGAGACATCACTAACACATTGTGACCTCATCACTGCGGTGACATCAAAAACTCATTGTGATATCACATTGCCATTGTGCCACCATGATCATATTGTGATATCCCAAACCTATTATGACCTCAGAAGCTTTGAAAACATGGCTTTTGTGTCATCAAAGGCCCTTTGTGTACCCATATCATTTTGAGCTAATTGAGATCAGACATGCCATTTTAACATTGCAAAACCTTTTTGACATCATCACCAGTGTAACATCACATTGTCATTATGACACCATCAGCCCATTGTGACATCATAAAACAACAATGATTTCATAGCATTATGACATCACATGGTCATTGAGATGTCACAGATACATTGGAATGCCTATTCTGTGATTTCATTCTATTTCAAATGTGTCAGGTGGGTTGATATCAGAAATAGATTGTGACAACATAACCATTATGACATCACAATACCTTGGTGATACCACATTGCCATTATGATATCACTAACCCACTGTGATATCACAAAACTGTCCTATCCTCATAAATGTTTTGACATGCTGCCAGTGTGATCTCTGGCCTCTCTCAGCTCATAAATTGTTTAATTCTTAATACATCAGGTATGACATGTGATATCAGAAATTCACTATGACATCATGACCACTGTGACATCACATTGCCAGATGTCATGAACATTGAGTCACATTGTGACATCACAAACCTGTTAAGACTCATTACACTTGTGCCAACATATACCTTTGGATACATCATTATCCCTTGTGAACTTATATATTCATTGTCGATTAGACACCTAGCATGAGATTGTGACATCACCATCCCATTGTGAAATCACAAATCTATAAGACCTCATTACCTATATGGCATTACCAACTATTTGTGACTTCAAAACAATACTACCTCATGTAATGGAAACATTATATTGCCAATGGGATATCTCTGTCCCATCGCGTTTCCACCAATCTAATATGTACTCATAATATTTTACAAAATTCATAGCCTTTCTGACTTCTAGGTCCTTATGTGAACTCGTATCTTCATTGTGATCTAGTAATATCACCATGTAATGGTGATACTACAAATTCATAGTGACATCACTATCCATGTGTGACCTTATCCCCACTGTGACATCACAAACCCATTGTGACATATTTCCACAGTGATATCATGATCACCTTGTGACATACCAAACCTGTTGTGACCTCTAAGCACCTTTGTAAAAGCACATGGTGTTTGTGACATCACAGTCCCTTTGGATAATTATATTCTCTGTGAGCAAAGGACAACTGATATCAGAAATGCCATTGTACCATTACAAATGCTTTCTGACATCATCTCCAGAGTGACATCACATTGTTGTTAGGATAACATCAGCCCATTGTGACATCCCAAAATGACAATGACATCATAGCATTATGAAATCACATTTTCTTTGTGAGGTCATAGAGACAATGTGATTACCTATTCTGTGATTTCTTTCTATCTCAAATGTGGCATATAGTTTGATTTCAGAAACCCATTGTGACCACATCACTATTGTGACATTACAATCCCTTTGTGAACTCATATTGACATTGTGATATCATTACCTGTCTTGTCCTCATAAATTTGGTAACAAGTGACTAGCTTGACCTGGGCTGGATGCCCAGAGCTAAATTCAGCCTCAACCATCAACCCTCACAACTCCAAAGAGCAGGCCAGCCATTTGTTAACTGGTCTACAAACAACCATCCCCCAAAATAATGATCTCCAAAACTCCACACTTCAAAGTACAAGGCTTTTTCCTTTCTCTTCATCCTCCTTCTCTCCAGACCTGTCCTACATTTCAGCTCTTTCATTTTTTCCTTCCACCGTTCCCTTCTTTTCTTCAGGCTGCTCTACTCTTGACAGTCCTACCCTGCCCTATCCAGGTGGCCAGCTGCCATCCTTCACCTCCTGCTCTCCCTCAATTTCCTCTCCTCCCAGGTCTTTACCTTCCTGCAGTCTCATCACTTCTTTCCTTCCAGGCCTTTCTCCTTTTTCTCTCCCCTTCTGTTGCTCTGAACCTGCAGTCTATATATAGGCTGTGCCCTTCTCCCACTGCGATATGTTTCCTGCATAACAGTTTTCAATCATCACTTCCCAAATGTTCATGCCCAATCACTTCTTGGCAGCTCACCATGTGGGGCTTGACATCCTATCTCCTTCAGCAACATGTCCTGCCCACTCCAGTGGCATGCAACCCCCCTCTCCGGTGGTCCAGACCAAGAGGCCATAACCACTATCTGTTCCCGTGGATTATAGGGGCACTGCTGGTTTTTACCGTGTCCTCATGGTGGTCTACTAGCAATTAAAATTGGACAAATAATTGTGATATTACAAACTTGTGACATAACTAACCCATTAAGACCTCATCACTAGTGTGACATTACAAAACCATTGTGATATCACATTGCTGTTTTGACACCAGGATCACATTGTGACATCCCAAATCTATTATGACCTCCTATATCTTCAAAAAAATATATAGCTTTGTGACATCACATTCTCTTTTTGTACTCAAATCCCCACTGTGAAATATTGACAATTGAGAATGACAGGACATTTTAACATCAAAAACAGTTTGTGAGTTCATCACAATTGTGACATCACATTGTCACTTTGACAACATCTGCTCATTGTGAAATCACAAAACTAAAATGATATGATAGATTTAGAACTTCACCTTATCCTTGTGACATCATAGACACATTATGAATGCCTTTTCTGTGATTTCATTCAATTTAAAATGTGGCCTGTAGGTTGATATCATAAACAAATCATGAACTCATAACCATTGTGACATTACAATCCCTTTGTACATCACATTGTCACTGTGATATCATAATAACCTACATATCACAATATCACATAACCCACCGTGACATCACAAACCTATCCTGTCATCATAACTTTTGTGACATGCTGCAATTCTAATATCTTAGGCCTTTTTGTCCTCATAATCTCTTGTTGACTTCATTAAATTTCACATATGACATTTGATATCACAAATTTCCAGTGACATCATGACCATGGTGATATCACACTGCCAGATTTCATAACCACTGTGACAAATTCTGACATCACAAACCTTTTAGGATTTCAATATATTTGTGACAACACATAATTTTGGAGAAACCAAAGTCCCTTTGTGAACTCATATACTCATTGTAATTTAAAGACAATTGAGAAACATCATGTCATTGTGACATGCCCAACACACTGTAACATCACCAATCTTTTGTGACCTCATCACCAATGTAGCATCATCAACTAATTGTGGCACCAAAACAATATTTTGTCATGATGTAGTGAGTTGACATTGCCATGGTGATATCACTGTTCCATTGTGTATTTACAAACCTAATATGACCTCATGACATTTTAAAAAATTCATGTCCATTAAGACTTCAAGCTCCTTCTGTGAACTTGCATATACATTGTGAAATACTAGCAGTTGAAATTGGACATATGTTTGAGATATTACAAAATCATTATGACATCAATGACCTGTTGTGACCTCATCACAACGGTGTATCATAAAGCTATCATGACCCCTAAGTACTTTTGAAAACACATATGGTACTTTTGACATCACAGTCCCTTTGTGTACCCATATCCTCATTATGAACACAAGATAATTTAATTCATATATGCCATTGTAACATCACAAACTCTTTGTGACCCAATCACCAGTGTGACAACACATATTCATTATGACACCATTGCCTCATTACCATGACATCACCAATTTACAATGACCTCATAGCATTATGACATTAAATTGTCATTGTGATGTTACAGACACTATTCTCTTAGTTCATTATATTTCAAATGTGGCATTTGGGTTGATATCAGAAAACCATTGTGATCTCATAAATATATGGCATCACAATTAGTTTATGACATCACAGTGCCATGGTGATATCACTAACACACTGTGATATCACAAACACACTGTGATATCACAAACCTCCCCTCTTCTGTCTGGTCTTCATCCATCCCACGAAAGCTGGACAGGGTCCGAGGAAAGCTAAGTGCGGCTGCTCGCACGTTCCCCAGCCTCCCTTAGCCCAGGAGACAATCAGATGCAGGGGAGTCAAGTCAGGAAGGAACTCGTTTATTAACACAGAGCAAGACCTTTTTAAAGCAAAAGACTGCGTGGGAGGAGAGGAAATGGAACCAACCATTCTCTGTAATGGTCACACCTTATCATGCACCTAAGCTTCCACAAGCTATTTACACACTGAATGTAAACAAATCAGGCTCTGCTCAATCAACTTCCTCTCAGGGCCATCTTTGCTGCCTGTGTGCCCCACAGATTCTCCCTTTTTGTTTTAATGCAGATACACCCCCCAGTTAGTTATCCTTTCCCTCTCCTTTGTACAGGTTATACTAACAGAATTACATTGATAAGAATAGCATTGGCCATGCAGAGGGTTTGAGGCAAGTCTGGGGGGCGAGATTCACCAGACAAGTATAGGGCCCTTGTGCGTGATACAAGAGCCAGTCCCAACTACCTCACATCCCCAACTAGCACAGTAATAAACATCAGCCCAACCACAGTTAGAAATGTCTGAAGCAGTTTGATTAATTTCGGGGCATACAGAACAGTCATTATCTCGTCCTCTTCAGAACATGGGAGCAGCCTGGGTATTGGGAATTCCACACATGTGACACGGTGCATCCTTGTGGGCCCCCACTCTCAGGCCATTCTACTATAGTCCAGAAAAAACAAGGAAAAATTAAAACAAACTCTACAGACATAGCAAAGCAATCCCGGGCACCTGGTATCTTTCAAGTAAGCCAGTTGATTTGTGCCTTCAAGCGATTACAGGGGTCAGGATGACCTTTGAGCTTTACTGTTGGCTCCCAACACCGCGTCTTTGTTTAAAGAATCGAACTTGCCTGCTTAGGTTGGGTGGATTGTCTTGTCTGTCTTACCCTTCATTCAGAATGAAGCTGAAGGCCCTGTCTTAGGTTGGTCAGACTGGCATCCCCTCTTACCCATCTCTGGCTGCGGTTCCTCTTGGGGGAAATTTATGCCTGGCTGTCTAAAGTCTTAAGAGGTTTGCAGTGCACATATAATGCAAGGAAGGTGTAGAAAAATCATCAGCAAAAGCATTCCCAGGCCAAGCAATGTCACTAGCAGTCCTTTAACAGTCAGGGATGGGATAGCAGTCTTTGCCATTTCAGATTCCAGAGGTGGGGCTTGTAAAAGGAATATTAGAGCAGGTAGCATTAAAACAAATAACTCCTACAGAAATATTAAATGGTCCATACAAAAGGACATAGGGTGGTGATCAAAATGAAGGTCAAGCCACCAAGTCGAAGGGACAGCTTCTCTTGTGGAGCTATGTCTGCATTGCCAGTGCTGATCACTGCCCAGGTCACCCATTGAGGTTGATGGATTCCATAGCCATTGCTGGGACTGGGAGGGTCAGAAGAGCCAACAGCTGGAGTATCGCCATCTGCAATTGTTAGAGAACACAAGAGCTTCTCAAGGGCTGATTGCCCTTGGGAATGGTTAGTTATCTTTCTTGCTTTCCCTCCTTTAAACACAAGATTCTGCCACCATAGCCATTTTTCTTTCCTTGTTTGTTAGTTTACACTTAGGCATCCTCCTGTATAGAGGAAAGGGGTAAAACTTTAAGGTTCCTGGCAGGGATCCAAATGGAGGCTGTCACCTCTGTGGGAAAAATGCATCCAAATCCCCTGCCTATGGTAACTAGCAGATCAGGTACTCTCCATTGTTGTGTCAGGGGGTTCTTCTACCTGAATTTCACTTGGGGCTTAGGGTTTAGTTGTCCCCAGTGCTTTTGAAATCTATATTCAGTTGCCCTTTTTGGAAAACTTAAAATGTTAATGGTAAACAAAGCTATACAAAGCTGTAACTGTATATAGGGGCTAATTCCCACTTTTTGTTTTAATAATTGCTCCTTAAGACATTGGTGGTTTCTTTCTATTATTGCTTGGCCTTGGGGATTATAGGGAAATCCTGTAGTATGACTAATGTGGCATTTGTCACAAAACCCTTACATTGCTTTACTAACAAAACTCGATCCATTATCGGTTTTAACTTGTGCTGGTAGACTCAAGGCGGCAGAGCATTGAAGAAAATGTGCTTGTGAATGTTTAGTTCTTTCTCCTGTATGTGCTGTGGCCCAGCATGCTCCTGAGTAGGTATCTATAGAGACAAAGATATATTTAAACTTACCAAAGGCTAGGAAATGAGTAATGTCTCTTTGCCAGGATTAAGGTCTCTGGGATTTACCCTTGGTGGTTGTAACGGGGGTACTTTTAAGAAGGGTTGGCATGTTTTGCAGGTATGTACTATCCTTTTGAGGTCCTTTACAGGAATCTGAGGAAATTTATGTTGAAGATCTTTCCAGTTAATGTGGGTGAAATCATGCAAACAGGTAGCCTCTTGTAACGTTAATACTTGTGGGCCAGTAGCTAACTGATCTGCCCAATTATTGCCTAGAGATAGAAACCCAGGAAGTTTTGAATGCCCTCTCAAATGTTGAATATGAATAGGGGCTCCTCGCCCTTCTAATAGACCCTTAAGAGTAACCATAAGAGGGGAAATAGGGTTTTCATCCAGCTTATTATGTGCCTGGGGAATATGGCGGAACAAGTTAATCATATATAGGATATCCGAATACAAATTAAAGGGTTTTTGAATGTCATGAAGGGCCATAATTATGGCCAGCATTTCTTTATATTGTGCTGACCCTTGACAAGTTTGAAATCTTTGTTGGCTTGGTGTATTTGTTGCTCTTCAAAGGCTGCATACACAGAGCTTGCTTTACCTCCATCAGACAAAACATGGAGGGCACCAGGAAGAGTCATAGGAGAAAATAGAGAAGGCATTTTGAGGGGAAGTCGCCATAACATGACAGTCCATTTGGATGGCCCATAATGGCAGTCAATTTGGCCTAGGAACCCCTCCACAGAGAGAGCAAGATGAGCATTCCTCGAGTGAGCCACTCAACGTCTACCATCCGAAAATGAAAACAATGGAGAGGGTCGAGGCCATAATGCCGTTGGGCTTGGGTCCTTCCCTTGACAATAGCATCTGCAAGTTGGCCTGCCTGAGAGTACACCTGAGGTGTTCCCCCCAGGGGAATATGAACCCACTCTAATGGTTCCCCCCTTTGAGTTAAAACTGCAGAAATCAATGTAACACCTGCAAACAACCAAAGGAAAATGGGCTCAAAAATAGAATACTGCTTCAGGTAAACTTCATCCAGGGCTTTTTTGAACTGCAATAATATTGCCGATGGCTGTCTGAAATTTAATAACTTGGGGCATTCTGTCTTTTAGTAGAGCAAATAAGGCACAAGACTATCTTTAGGGAGAGGAACCCATGCCAACAGCTAATTTATTTCCTCTAAAAAGCTCTGAAGTTGGGATAAGGTCAGAATGGCTGGAATGTCCAGCAAAGGCTTAAGGGAGCTGGCCTGAGTCAAGGTAAGGTGGGACACGAACAACTTAAAAGGAGGTACCTTTTGAATTTTATTGAGGGCTATGGTAAACACCCATTTTTAATATGGCTAGAACCTGGGCCAGAAGGCCCTCCAGGTGGCACGGGTCTTGGTGGCCCAGAATTATATCATCCATGTAGGCATAGGCAAGGGAGGTGTCTGAACCCAGCACAGGAGTATTGGCACAAGGCCTGGCTATTGGCCATTCTCTGTGGCAGCACCTTACATTCAAACCTCCGATGAGGCTGGGAAAAATTAAGAGAAGGGATGGAGAAAACAAATTTCTCACAGTCATCTGGATGCAGGGGATAGAAAAAAACAATCTTTAATATCAATCACAACTAAGGTATATTCTGAAGGTAGAGTGGGAGTCCAGGGCATGCCTCTTAGCGGCGTTCCTACTAACTCCATGCTTTCATTTACCTTACTTAGATCTTGTAATAAACGCCAAGTCCCAGAAGGCCTTTTGAATAACAGATACGAGTGTGTTCCAAGGACTAATGAAAGGACATCCATGCCAAGGTTTATCTGTTCCTTCACCAAAAAGTGGAGGGCTACAAGTTTGGGTTTGGTCAATGGCCACATCTCCACCCAGATAGCGCTTCTGGGTTTCCACCTAATGGGAGATACTCGAAAGCAGTGGGCCTTTAGGATTGGGAGTGCACCTGAGCGGATCCCCTAGATCCTGTTTAAGCCTTTGTGCTTCTTCTCCATCCAGGATATCATCATAGCATGCTTGATGGTCTGTAGTGACCACGGCATCCGTTTATCTTGGCATGTCTTGCCCTAGTAAATTGGCAGTGAATTTTTTTGCCACTAAAGGGCATATCTTTCCCTGTTCTCCATCTGGGCTAGTCCATTTCATAAGGGCAACTGTCTCTTTGGTCTGGGAGTTGCCCTCTACCCCCAATATTGGGGGTCCAGACGCAAGCTTCCAGTCCAAGGGCACTTCTTCCTCCCTGATCTTCCCCCGTGTCAATTAGGCAGTGAAACTGCTTCCCATCTATGAAAATAGTCATTTTAAGGTGGAGTCCTTCCTCCAGGGTCACGGTCCTATGGGCCTGGGTCAACCTGCCATGAGGCTGCCTGGGCCCCAAAGCAGAGGGGATTCCTCCTTGAGTTAACGGGGCTGGAGGATGTCCCTCCCCTAGTTTAAAGCTTCCTATTTACATCAAATTTGGATCGACAATCATTTTTCCAATGGTACCCTTCCTGCACCTGGGGCAGGGTGTAGGGGGTGGTTTGGACCCCCTGGGCCATTTGGCAGGGGGGGGGATTGTTTTGAACAGTCCCTCTTAAAGTGCCCCTCCTGCCCGCATTTAAAACAAGTCCCTCTCCCCGATGGTTTCCAGGTTCTTTGGCCTTGGGCTGCCAGCACCTGGATAATAGCCTCAGTCATTGCAGATGTCTGAGCCTGTAAAACTAAAGGTTATGATTGGGACTGGTGCTGTTGCATTCTCACATCCTGCAAGGCCACCACCCATCTGCTCATGGAACTCTCTCTAAATCCTGTGCAGGCCTTGCAGTGGTCTGCATTCACCCTTTCCCAAACCAGCAACTTTACAAACTGATCTTGGAGGTTCCCTGCCAGCAGCTTGTGGTTAATACTCTGTTGGACTCAGTCTACAAACTCATCTAGAGGCTCACAAAGTTTTTTGTCTCACTCCTGGTATGGGGGATTCAGTGGCCCATCATCCAGTTTGTACCATGCAGCAAGTCCTGCCTGTCTCACCTGGTCATGGTACGGGGCAGGTATTGTGGCCTGTTAGATGCCAGTGGAGCACCTTTTCCCTGTCCCTGTTAACATGGCATAAGTAATAGTTATCCCGGATTGAACCTGATGGTTATTATCTGCCTGCACTCTGCATTCCTCCTTAAAGAAGGTACATCATTTAATAAACTGAGAAGTGGTGAGGAGGGCTTTGGCCACATCCCACCAGACATACAGGTGAATAGGAGAGTTCAGGCCATTCTCCACCACCGCCTTGTGGAGCTTTTTCAGATTCTTAGCTTCCCATGGATACCATTCCAAGGGCATATTACCTCCTGGTGCCAGATTGACCAGATAAGCTTGGGGAAGTGAATCCTGTGGCCTAAGGTGCGGACTCCTGCCTGGCACTTCCCTTAAATGTCAGGACTCCAAATAGGTTACTTCCCCAGCCCTCGACACTTCTATGGATGGTTGGTAGGGGTCCGGGTCTTGCAGGTCCCTTTTGCAGGTCCCGTAGAGCACCTTACCTCCCCCCGAATCAGGAGAATAGTGTGGGGACCTAGGATTTGTCAAGGGCACCCAAGTCATATGTTGTAACTTTCACCCTCGTTTTGGCTTCTACTGTGGGTGTTTCAGTGCGTTCTCAGTGGAATTTGTCCCATTCCATTTCTTTCTCACTTCCCAAGTCCTCCTTTACTCCCTCTAGGCTTAATGTTGCCTCCTCCTCCTCCTTCTGTGAAATAGCATTACCCATACTAAGGGTTTCACTTACCCTGAGAGAGTGCTTAGCCTCAGCCGGTATCTTTTCCTTTCGAACCCCTTGTGGGGAGCCAGATGTCAAGTCTTCGTTTGTCCCACAAAAGGACGACAAGGTCCAAGGAAAGGTAAGTGTGGCCTCTCACCCGTTCCCCAGCCTCCCTTAGCCTAAGAGACAATCAGATGCAGAGGAGATTCAAGTCAAGTAGAGACTCATTTATTAACACAGAGCAAGCCCTTTTTAAAGCAAAAGACTGCGTGGGAGGGGAGGAAATGGAACCAACCAATCACTGTAAAGGTCACGCCTTATCATGCACCTAAGCTTCCACAAGCTGTTTACACACTGAACTTAAACAAATCAGGCTCTGCCCACTCAACTTCCTCTCAGGGCCATCTTTGATGCCTGTGTGACCACAATGTCCTCATAAGTCTTGTGACGTGCTCCAATTATGATGTCTTAGTCCCTTTATGAGCTCATAAACTGTTTTCAAACATAATGTTTCAGTTATGATATGTAATATCAGAAATCCACTGTGACATCATGACCATTGTGACATCATACTGACAGACATCATGACCATTATGTCACACTGTGACATCATAATCCTCCTAGGACTTCAACACATTTGCGACAACACATGCCTTTGTAGATACCACAGTCCATTTGTGAACTCGTATTCTCTGTGATTTCATGACAAATGAGATCCTTTATGCCATTTGGATATCACCAACCAATTGTCACATCATAGACCTATTGTAACCCCTTACCTGTATGGCATCACCATCTAATTGTGACATCAAAACTTTTGTGATGTCACAATGTGACACGATGATCATGACATCTGTCAGTGTGATGTCACAATGGTCATGATGTCAGTGGATTTCTGGTATCTCATGTCATACATGAAATATGAGGTTGGAAAATTATGAGGGCAAAAAGGTCTAAGATATCACAATGTTAGCTTGTCACAAAAGTTATGAGGACAGATGTTTGGGATATTTCATTGTGTTAGTTATATCACAATGTCACTGTGATATCACAAAGTGATTATGATGTCAAAATGGTTATGTAGACACAAAAATGTGTTTCTGATATCAACTCTCATGCCACGTTTGAAATACAATGAAATCACAAAATAGGCATTCATAATGTGTCTATGATGTCATAATGAGAATTGTTGTCATAATGCAATTATGTCATTGAGTTTGGTGATATCACAATGAGCTGATGCTCTCATAATGAAAATGTGATGTCACACTGTTGAGGATGTCACAAACACTTTTTGATGTTATAATGGCATTTCTGATCTCAATTGTCAGTTAACAACAATGATATGGATACACAAAGGGACTGTGCTGTTGAAAAGGGCATGGATTTTTCAAAGGAGCTAAGATGTCATAATAGATTTGAGATGTCACAATGGAATCAAGATGTGACAATGACAATATTATCACAGTGAGTTTATGATGTCGTGCTGATGATGATGTCAAAATGGATTTGTGATGTTACAACAAGTTTGTAATATTACAATCAAATTTCCAATTTCAATTGCTAATAGTTCACAAGGAGGATACTGTAATAATCAGCAGGGCCCCAATAATCTATAGGGTCCAATAATCAGCCAGGCATCATCTCCTGGCCAGCTGGAGAGGACAAAGTATGCCACCAAAGAAGTTGGGGCATTCTGTGGGAGAGGCTGGTGCATTAATCACCAAGTGTTGAGCTGTTAAGAAGTGATTGGGCTGTGGGCAGTTTGGGATGTGACAGTTGAAAACTGTTAGGGAGTTGGTGTAGAGAAGGGGTACAGACTTTATATAGGCTACTTGTTCAGAGCAATAAAAGGAAAGAGAAAAAGGGAAATGTCCTGGAAGGAAGGAAGTGGTGTGATAGCAGAAGGGGAAAGACCTTGGAGGAGAGGAAGTTGAGGGGGGGCAGGAGGTGAAGGATGGAAACTGACGACCCAGGCAAAGCAGTTCAGACCTGTGGAGAGTGGAGAGGTCTGAAGAGAAGAAGGAAGTAGTGGAAGGGAAAAATGGAAAACATCGAAGGATGTATAGTTCTGTAGCCAAGGAGAGACAAAGGGAAGGGGGAAAAAGGCTTGCCCTTTGATGTTTGGAGCTTTGGATATCGTAACTTTGGGGATTGGTGGTTTGGAGAACATTTATTATATTAAATGTGTCTCGATAGATTCTCTTGAACTACGGAGATCCTGATTTTTGGAAACCCCATAAAGATAAATCAATTTGGATAGCATCAGGCCTTGGTCCCAGGGAAAAATCCCCATAGGTGAAAGTGTCAACCCTCAGGGTTAAGAGTCTTCCTCGAGTGTTTGTCTCCGGAGGACCAACATTGACAAAAGTCATTTAGGGTCCTCTAAGGGTGCGTCTGGGAAAGCTTGCCAGTCTGTTTTGGGGACCCCATCTGGAGGTCATTTGTGGCTTCTGGGAACTCCTTGAGAGGTAATGTAGGGCTTCCTTGGGAATCCATCTGGAATCCCATCAAGCGTACATCTGCGACTTCCTTCAGAAGCCATCTTAAACCTACCCTGGAGGTCATCTAGGGCCTTCTCCAGGGGCTATCTTAGACTTTCTCCATAGGTCATCTGGGGTTTCCTCAGGAGGCAACCTGAGACCTCTTCAAAAGTAGTCTTTGGAGCTTCCTTTAGAGGCAATCTAGGACCACCTCCTGTGGTCATCTGGAACTTCTTTAGGAGGCCAGCTTGGGTTATCTTGATGAGAAATGTATGACCGTCTTCATACATCATCTGGAACTTCCTTGAGAAGTTACATAGGACCTTCTCTGGAGGTCATCTGTGACTTTCTCAAGAGGGTTATCTGGACCCTCCTCTGGGGTTCATATATGGCCTCTTTGAGTGGCCATCTGGGAGCTATTTGAGAGGTAATATAAGCCTCATTGAGAGGACATCTGGGACCTTCTTTGGAGGTCATCTGACACTTCCTTGGGGAGCCATTTGGAACCTCCAAGAGAGATTATCTAGGGCCTCCTAGGGAGGACATATGTGACATTTTCCATGGGTCATCTGTGGCCTCCTCAAGAGACAATCTGGGACATTCTCTCTGTAATCTGGGACCTCCTGTAGAGGTCAACATTGAGAGGTATGGGACATGTAAGTTAAGTGTCTGTGGCTATTGTCCTGTTTGTGTATGCTGATAGTTCTATCTGTGTCCTGAATGCACCTCTGTGTACTCCTTTTCTCAGGATGGGAGAACAAGGCGTGAAGTTCCTATATCCAAAAAATATTTTCCCCAAGGGTTATAGAGTCCCTCAGAGGAAGATGCATTGGTGTACTCTCGCTCCTATTCTTTGCCATCAGCACCTGTAATGTTAAGTCTTCCCATACCAAAAGTGGTTACTTTTACCAGCCTGAGGTGGTACAATGTGGTATGTTACCATTATTACCCTTGAGACAAGACCATTAAGGAGATGGGGAGGCAGGCTCCCTTTTAAATATATGTTCTCTTTACATCTAGTGACCTGTATAACTGGAAACAGCAAACTCCATCCTTTACAAAAAAAACCCAGCGGCTCATTATTTCATTAGAGACAGTAATTTTCACAAACAAGTACATCCGGAATGAGTGTCAGCAAATTTTACAGGTGCTTTTCACTTGGTAGAAAAGGGAGTGAATCCTACTCGGTGTCTTGAAAGTAGTCATTGGATCAGACAGTAGCTCCACTATTAACCAGACCATTTGGAGCAAGTCTTTCCACAGACTTACCCAAGCTGAGACTAACAGTGATCAAGGTATGGAAGTGCTTACCTATTATTGCTAGGTTTGATTAGCAGGGATATCTCAGTGGCTAGAAAGACAAGTCATCAATCTAAGTTGAGTGAAACGGTACAGTTCCCCAGTGAATACCCTAATGCTTTTTTTGAACTTCTCCCAGAAGCCTATAGGACATATAGGCCTATAGATCTTGAAGCCCTGGAAAATCAAAGAGCCCTAAATATAGCCTTTGTTACCCAGTCAGCCCCAGATATTAGAAGAAAGCTTCAAAAGTTAGAAGGGTTTGAGGGAAAGGTGTATTCTCAGTTGGAAGTGGTTGCCCAGTAGGTGTTTGATAACAGAGATACCCTGGGTAAAAAAGACTCTAAGAAAGGTAGTTGAGTTTTGATAGGAGCACCAGAATAGGGATCAAGAATCCCTTGGCAAAGACAATACAATACATTTGCAAATGACAGTAGGGAACTTCTAGGAATAGATCAGTGTGCTTATTGAAAGCAAAATGGACATTGGGAAAAGGAATGTGAAAGGAGGAGAAAGATAGAAAATGACAGGTTATGCAATCACATTAAACACCTGGAAAATGTGTTCATATCTCTGGAGTAACATGCAAAGGAGTGTGGGGCTCTGAATTCCAACTGTGTTCAATTTAAAAAGCAGCCCTCTGAACTTAAGAAGAAATATGGCAAAAAAAAAAAATTCACACACTTCTATCTCAAAACACAGGCTTATAAATGACTGAATCTCTATTATGTTCCTGTCAAAACCAACAAAGTCGTTAAAAGTTCATAGAAGAGCACATTGGAGAAAACAGAGAGAATTATTTGACGTGAAGGAAAGATTTGAAGATATAAACTTGTGAGAGTGAAAAATGAGAAGAAAATCCTCAAAAGGAACCTAGAAAACTTTTAGAATTAAATGAAGTTCAAATACATTAGCCTGGATGAGTATGAGGCAAATTAGGGGACCACAGGCCGACAGAAGCACAAGACAGCAATACTGCCATCCTTGCTAACCACAAGTGAAGCCAAGAAGAGATCCTGATGCTGCATTAAGAAATTGTGGACATGAAAAATGAGCTGGATCTAATATAAGAATGTATTAGGCTGAAGTACATGTTGATTATAAGCTTTGAAAATTGTCACCAGAAATTCAAAGCAACAGAGAGAGAAGGAAAGAGAGGTTAGCAGAGAAGACGAGGAAGTGCTGTCATAGATGAGGCCAAGAAAAGTGAACAGGAAAATATCAGGCTCAAGAAAGAGATTGTTACTCTTCAGAAAGAGTTAAAGGACCACATGCTCTGATAGAGAATCTTGGGGAAAGGGAAAGAGCATTAGCAAAAAAACAGAAGGGCTAAACAAACAGTTGTAAGAGCGCTCACAAAAATACACTGAAGTGGAAAACAAGAAAGAGAAAGTACTAGATTAAAGCCCCAAAAAACTGCTGAGATCTTCACCATAAATTTAATGCAGAAACATCATGTCCCAATGGAACAGGTGGAGGTGGGATAAAATACCTCGCAATAGCACCTTTGTGAATTTAAGAGAGGAGCTGAAGAGCAAGCAAAGGTGTTGTGACAAGGAGCAGCAGTTGGCCAGTCAAAGGAACTCTCCTGTGACCCTGCAAAAACAGTTACAGTTTAAGGAGCACATTGAGAAGGAGAGTGGGATTTTGAAAGCAAGTTTGTTTTTTTTGTTTGTTTGTTTGTTTTTGGGTCCGGTCATGGGGCCTGAACTCTGGGCCTGGGCGCTGTCCCTCAGCTCTTCAGCTCAAGGCTAGCGTTCTACCACTTGAGCCACAGCTCCACTTCCGGCTTTTTGCTTTTTGCTTATGTGGTGCTGAGGAATCGAACCCAGGGCCTCTGGAATGCACGGCATGCGCTCTACCACTGAGCCACCTTCCCAGCCCTTGAAAGCAAGTTTGAGAGAAAAGGGGGAGAATAAAATGGAAGAAGTCTCCATGGTTCAGAGTACTGTACAGGAGTTAAAGAAACTAGAGACCCTAAGATACAGGGAGACATCTGAGCTGATCAGGTAGCTTGGGAGATGACTCTAAAACCAGTGGGATCTCTGGAGCTACAAGTGCAATCTCTAGTCGTTAAAATTAAAGGAAGAAGCAAAAACAGTGGTAATAAGTGTGGAAATGTTGACACTGAACTTGTGAAAAAAACATACAGGCTCAAGCTGTCGGTCAGTTTACGTGTAGATATTTGCACCCTGGTAAATTGCCCGAGGCCATTACCTAAAACTGTTCTAAAAACCAGTGGGGCCTTAGCGTGACAATACTTTGTAAGATGTGTAGGTAATTTCCAACAGGTAGATGATGAAAAGCTGGAACCTATGGAAAGGATTCATTTGTGAGGAACCTCAGATGGTGAATTTGGGAAAGTGGACTTCACAGAGGTAAAGCTTGGAAAGTATAGGTATTGGTATCTATTAGTAATATGGACACTGTTTCAGGCTGAGCTGAGGCATGTAATAATTCTTTGATTTGTCTTACCGTTAGCTGTGGGGTCCAAAGATGGCCCTGCATTCATGGCCCAAGTTCTCAATTATTAACTAACACTCTGGGAATAAATTGGAAGTTACAATCCATTTATAGAACTCAGAGTTCAAGGCATTACAAAGAATGAATATGCCCTCAAAGCAAACTAACTAAATTAATTACAGAGACTGTGCATGGCTAGGTGAGCCTCCTCCACTTTGCTCTCCTTTGAGCAAGATGTAGCCCTTATGTTAAAGGATTTAATCCCTTTGAAATACTATAGGGTAGACCACCCCCTTTGGTTCCTAAATTTGGGAAGGCTATATTAACAGAAATGTCTAACTACAATCTGCACGCTTTACAACATATTCTTTTATGGACCTATCCTTTGGTAACCAAGGCCCACTAGCCACCTAAGAAAAACTCCACCCGAAGGGGAGGGGCCAAGATGACGATGGAACAGCATGAAAGCATCACAGCTCTCCCCAACGAAATACAGATTTTGGATTTCAATGCTCCATTTCTGCAAGTGACCCACAAAAAAAGGCGATTACTCAGAGAGATACAGAAAGTGAAAAAAGAAAAGGGAAAAACCTACACAGACAGTAAAGTGGGAAGACCCTTCTCCTACCCCTTGTTGGTAATGGGCTCCCCACTGAGCAGCTTAAGTGGTGGAGCTTTGTGGCCTGGCTCTGGACCCTCCGAGGACCACACACCTACAAGCATCCCAAGGCTCACAGAAGACTCCCAAGGTCCAATGCCAACCCAGAGAATACAAATCGAAATATCAGAAGACAGATTCCCCTCACACCCCTTGGCCTGGCACCTCTGCCTGGCTGGTGCAAGCAGCCCAACCCAGTCAAGAGCAGCAGCAACTGTCAGCAGTGGTGAACAACCCTAGACTCGCAGTGTGGCACCTCTGTCTTGATGGTGTAAACAGCCTAGCCTAATCTGGAGCAGCAGCAACAGCTGGTAGTAGTGGCAAACTACCCAGACTCTGGGCACAATGCCTCTTGGCACTAGCCCACAGGAATAGACCAGACCAGCCCGGAGGGCCAGTGATAACTGTGGCACGGACAGCAGCAGTGAACAACTCCAGAGCCATGGCGGATTATGCCTCTTCATACTGGCCCGCATAAGCAGCCTAGCCCAGCCTGAGGCAGCAGCACTGGTTAACACTTGACTCATGGTGGGGTGGAGCGCCTCTCCATACAGGCTTGCATAAGCCTCCAAGCCGAGCCCATGGTGGCAAAGGTGGTGAACAACCCCAGACATGACGAGGGGTGTGGTGCTGAAAAAGCCCAGAAAAGCTTCGTGAACTTTCCTGCCTGGTCTGGCTTTGAACCTGAATACACAGATCTGAGCCTCCTGAGTAGCTACAATTACAGGCATTCACACCAGCAGGGTCTAACTTTTGCCAATGCATTCACTTTTTCTACAATAGATCATTTCTTAGTTCATACAAGGAATTTAAGCAAATACAAGAAGATCGACATAATACCTTGTATTCTATCTGAACATAGTGGAATCAAACTAGTTCTCAATAACAAGACATAAAGTAGAAAAAACCTTAAACACATGGAAATTAAACTGCACTAAGTTGAACAATACATGGGTCACAGAAGAAGTTAAAGAAGAAATTAAAAAGTTCCTACAATTCAGTGAAAATGAAGAAACATCACAAAGAAACCTATGGGACCCAGTGAAAGCAGTCCTGAGAGGCAAATGTATTGCTCTCAGTGCACATACCAAGAAAACAGAGACCAAGTAAACAATCTTATGATATAACGAAAACTACTACAGAAACAAGAATAAATTGAACCTAAAGTTGCTAGACAGAAAGAGATAACCAAAATAAGAGCTGAAATTAATGAGATAGAGACTGAGAAAATTATAAATAACATTTAATAAAACAAATAATTTTTTTAAGAAAAAATCAATAAAACTGATGGACCACTGGCAAGTGTAACTAACAAAATAAGAGAGGAAACCCAAATCAATATTATCAGAGATACCACAAGAAAAATTACAACAAACATCCAGGAATCCAAACAATCATAAGGAAATAATTCCAGACTCTACTCACAAAGGAAGGAAAACCTAGCAGAGATGGATGAATTTCTACAGAAATACAAATTGCTATCTCCCTTTCCTTTTTGGCCCTGCTTCTCCACCATGTATGGTGGGGGCAGCAGTTCGGTAAATAAACTTCTTTTCCTGCCTTAATAATGTGTAGTATTTTCTTCATAGGCTACCGAATGAAACCTACCTATTTAATATTCCTTACATATGATGCTGTGACGCAGATGAGGTTTTTGAGTTGGAAATGTTGGAATTTCCTAAACCACCCCTTTTCCGTGAACTAAACTGCATTGAGACACTACGTGAGACTTTTCACCAATACCATTGCTGGCCTTCACATCCACGTCCACACCTCTTCCCTTCTCTGGTGAGTGAAACTACTCTCTACGGCTCTCTGTTGCTCAATCTCTGTTCAGATGTGACACCATGCCAGAGAGCATAAAGGCTGGTCACCTCTGAACCCGAGGATGCTTGGTTATGGGGTCTTGGCCATTTCTCTCTAGAATACTCTAAGGGAAATTGCTTCTGCCTGGTCAGCTCTCCTTCACTCACCAGACTGACTCTCTTACACATTTAATAGGGTGCTATGAGTCATGCCCAAGCCATGAAACCCCTCTGAAATGCCTACTGTGCTCCCTGGATAGACAGAACACCTAATTTTTTATGCTTTTCTCATATTTAGACAATTTTTGCCTCTGCAATGTTAAATGATCAGAAGTCTGTTCACTTTCTGGATCTCTTTGCTCTCTGCTAATCATGTCCAACTTTCTATATCTCTCCATTTCTTTTCTACAACTATTTGTATTGTGCCATGAAGCATGCAACATGGGCTAGGTCCAGGGGACCCATTCTAGGTTCCCTCTAAAAGGCTAGCCAAACTAGGCTTGATTTTTTTTGTTCAGGCTTTCTTTGCATTTTTTAAGAAATTTGCAATCTTGAGTTCGCCATCTTGACCAAATGGTGGGTTGAGGATTTGGGCCCCTCCAATCCTTACCTTTCGACGAAAATTATTTCCCCTCCATCCATCTATTCAAATGTGCCTTGCTAGCAAGTTGCCCTTTTCACAGACTCTGGTAACTGAGGCCCAACCATATGATGTGCTTTGTTATCACAGATGTCTAAACATTGTTCTCTAAAATTTTAGGATTTGAGTTTTGCCTGTTTTTTGTGTGTGTTCTTTAGTTTACTACTGACTACGTAATACTAAAATATTGGGCATATCTGTTCTAAGAGTCTCCCATCTAACAAGTTTTGTCATTGCAGAATATTTGGACAATTCTTGATAAGGACCAGGTAAGCTCTACATATTCTATTTGAACTTCTTGTTGCTTTAATTGGAAATAACAAATGGTTTTCGTGACAAAAGTTGCGATTCAAATGCACCCCGGGCTGAAAAATCCCTAAGACTACATCTCTCAACTAACCTGCACAAAGCCAGGCTGGAAGCTTGGCTTGAGCCTCTTAACTCTAACCAGCGAACACTGCAAGTGGTACTATAACTCAAAGTGGTAGAGTGCTAGCCTTGAGAAGAAGTGCTCAGGGACAGTGCCCAGGCCTTGATTTCAAACCTCCTTGAATACCAACTAGGACAAACCATCCCAGCAACGACACTTAGACTCAGTCAGTCTGTAGAACAAAGGAACATGGAAAGGAGTAAGAGAAGATGATACACATCAGCCACTTTGTGCTTGCCCTTTCAAAATTAACCACAGTCAGGTCAATAGAAGTAAGAAGACTGCACATCTAATGTCCATACCAGTCTACCTTTCAACTGGACAGTAATTTATATTCTTGCCTTTGTTACTTGACTTTTCTCTACCCAGTCGCCAGATGTCAGAAGTAGATAGGGATATTTCTACCAACATTTTCAGCCCCAAGTCCTTCCTCTTGCCATTTATTTGCTCTCGAGTATTTTTTTCCAGTCCCTCAATGCCTCTGAGACTTCTCCATACTTCGTCCAGGAGACGTGCCTCCTACAGACTTCATAGGACTCATTGTCCAAGTGACAGCTGTTGCCTGCTGCCTTCTCTCAGATGGGATCTCAATTCAGCCTTTTACCCCTACTGTTGATACCTCTTGCAAACAGGAAATAGCCATAGAGAATCTTCACCCTTTTTTCATAATTATCAAAAGGCTGGAGTGTAAGGCCTGAACAGGAACACCTCCCTCTTTTCTTGGTTAAATTTCCACCCAATATCTGTTACATAGGTAACTAGCAGACCTGAAAGCAGTCACCTTCCCCTCCTGCTAGGTCACATCCTGAGCCACCTCTGGTCACAAGCCTCCCATATGACCTTATGAGGGTCCCAGACCCTGAGGTCACATCAAGATCCAGTGTGACCACACCTTTCCCCCACCTGGACACACTTCTTCCTTTCCCTAGCCTAGATAAGTCCTGGCACAGAGGTGGGTCGCCTCCCTTTCTTTTAAGCCATGCTTCTCCACCATACATGGTATGGGCAGCAGTTCAGTAAATAAACTTTTTTTAGCCTGAAAAAAAGAAATACAAATTTCCCAAACAGAACCAAGAAGAAAGAAATCAATTAAACATGCCAATTACCTACAATGAGATAGTAGAAGTAATCAGAAATCTTCCAATAATAAAAGGCTAGGACCTGATGGATTCACTACAGAATTCTATAAGGCCTTTAATGAGGAACTAATACCCACACTCCTCAAGCTCTTCAGAGAAATAGAAACAGAGGGAGTAATCCCAAACTCATTCTATGAAGCCAATATCACATTCATCCCCAAACCAGACAAAGACCCGACAAAAAAAGAACTACACACCAATCTGGTTTATTAAGATGGATACAAAGCTCCTCAATAAAATTGCAGCCAACAGAATACAGAAACATATCAAAAAAATCATACATTATGACAAAGTTGGCTTCATCCCAGAAATGTAGGGATGGTTTAATATATGTAAGTCAATAAATCTAATCCATCACATCAACAGATCCAAGGTCAAGAACCATATGACTATCTCCATTGATGCAGAAAAGGCTTTTGATAAAATTCAGCACTCATTTATGTTAAAAGCTATGGAAAAAATAAGAATAGAAGGAACATGACATACCATAATGAAAGTCTTACATGGCACATCAAAGGCCAATATTATACTTAATGGGGGAAAACTACAACCACTTCCCCTAAAAAAGCAACAAGGCAAGGATGCCCACTCTATCCACGCTTCTTCAATATAGTTCTGGAATTCTTAGCCAGAGCAATAATGCAAGAGAAAGACATTAAAGGGATCCACATAAGACAGGAAGAAGATAAAATATCTCTTTTTCAGATGGCATTATTTTATAAATTACCAATCCCTAAAGCTCCATCCCCAAACTCTTAGAGGTTATAAACCAATTTGGCAAAGTAGCAGGATACAAAATTAACCCACAAAAGTCAGTAGCCTTTTTGTATAGTAACAATGTACAAATAGAAAGGGAAATCAAGGAAACAACCCCATTCACAATAACCTAAAAAAATAACGTATTTAGGAATTAACCTAAACAAAGATATAGAGGGTCGGTTTCATGAAAACTATAAAAGCCTAAAAAAAGGAATCATAGAAATTACCAGGAAATGGAAGAAATGGGAAAAAAATATTTACCAGCAATATAACAGACAAGTGTCTAATATCAATTATATTATAATATCCATTATATTACATATGGTGAAGTCAAGAACCCAACCCTTCACAAACCTAACAAACCAATCTTGGAATGGTATAGGAAGCTAACGAGAGACTTCTCAGAAGAAAAGATAAAAACGGCAAGGAAACACATGAGGAAATGTTCATCATCCCTGGCAGTAAGGGAAATGCAAATAAAAACAACTCTGAGATACCACCTTACCCCAGTCAGAATGGCCCACATCCTAAATTCAGCCAATGACAAATGCTGGAAGGGATACAAAGAAAGAAACATTACTGCATTGCTAGTTGGAATACATACTAATACAACCACTATGGAAAGCAGCCTGGAGGTACCTTCGAAAGCTAAATATCGACCTGTCCTATGAACTGGCCATACCACTCCTAGGCATCTACTCTGAACAACAGGAACCAGTATACATAGACATACACACCTCTATGATTATTGCAGCACTGTTCACAATAGCCAAGATTTGGAAACAACCCAGATAAGCCACAACTGATAAGTCGATCCAAAAAATGTGGAACCTATATACAATGGAATACATGTAACCATTAGAAAGGACAAAATGATGGTATTTGCAGGGAAATGGATGGAGCTAGACCAAATTATCTGAGTGAAGTAAGCAAAGAACAATGAGAAAAATGGCATAGGGTCTACCTGATACGTGCATGCTAAAGCCAAAATGCAAGAAGGTATGACAAAGTAAAGAGGACTCAAGAAACAGAGGACAGCCACTCATTTTGTTGTATCACCATTAAT
Source organism: Dipodomys spectabilis (assembly GCF_019054845.1). Lineage (NCBI taxonomy): Eukaryota > Metazoa > Chordata > Mammalia > Rodentia > Heteromyidae > Dipodomys > Dipodomys spectabilis. The sequence continues at coordinate 1,440,868 of NW_024870964.1, forward strand.
GACTCCATGTTCTTGACTATGTAGACGGTAGAAATATGCACGCAATGGAGGGAAGCCAGGAGGAGGAACACAATAAGTGGGAAAAGGAACAACATACAACAAAGGGGCCCAACAGCTGCACTGGACATAGAAAAAAAAAATAACTAAGCAACCCAAATACAGTGATGGGAAGAGATGAATGAAAGGGAAAGAGGGCAGAGAGAATTGCATACATTAAGCAAAAGTCAAAAAATATAAATATCACCTGCAAATGTTCGTGATATTGAAAAAAAATGAACACACAAATTACCAGCTCCTTTGGGACAAAACAAAGGCAGTACTCACAGGCAAGTTTATAGTTCTGAGGTCCTACAACAACAAATTGGAGAGATCTGAAACCAACAATTTAATAAGACATCTAAACCTCCTTGAAAAAGAGCAGCAAGATAAACCCCAATCCAGTAGATGGAAAGAAAAAATTAAAATTAAATAAGAATTAAATGAATTAGAAACGAAAAACATCATAGAAAGAATCAACAAAACAAAGAGCTGTTACTTCAAAAAAATTAACAAAATTGACAGACGCTTAGCAAATCTTATCAGAAAAAGAAAACAACTCACCCAAATTAAAAAAAAAAAACTCAGAGATGGGAAGGGAAACATCATCACAGAAACAACCAAGATTCAAAAAATTATAAGGGATTACTTTTCAAACCATTATGCGAATAACTTTGAGAACCTGGCAGAAATGCACCTTTTTCTAGCAAATCTCAACATGCTGAAACAACCAAGATGAGTTAAATCAACTTAACATGCCCATAGAAATAGAAACAGCAATAAGAGTCCTCCCATCAAAGGAAAGCCCAGGACCAGAGACATTCATAGCAGAAATATATATGGCCTTCATAGTAGAGCTCACACCAATACTCCCCCAATTCTTCAATGAAATTGAAAGAGAAAGTTCATTACAGAATTCATTCTATGATTCCATCAGAATCCTTATCCCAAAACCAGGCAGGGTCTCATCAAAGAAAGAAAACTGTAGACCCAATTCTTTGATGAACATTGATGCAAAACTCCTCAACAAAATTTGGGCCAATCGATGTCAACAATTCATCCAAAAAATCATACACAACGATCAAACAACATTCACTTCAGGGATGCAAAGCTGGTTCAATATATGCAAATCAATTAATAAAATTCATCACATCAACAAGAACAAGGATAAGAACCGCATGGTTATCTCAATAGATGCAGAGAAAGCACTGACAAAATCCTACACCCCTTTGTGATGAAAGCTCTGTAAAATTATGAATCCAGTCAACATTCCTCAATACAATAAAGGCTGTATATGACAAACCTACATCCAGCATTATACTTAATAGTGAAAAACTAAAGCCATTTCCTCTTAACTCAGGAATGAGACAAGGATGTCCACTCCCTACACTTCTCTTCAATTTAGTATTAGAATGCCTAGCTACAGCAAAAGACAAGATGCAAACATAAAAGGGATCCAAATAGGGAAAGATGATGTAAAACTCTCATTTGCAGATGACATGATGTTGTATTTAAATAATCTCACCGACTCCACTCCGAAATGATTCAATACATTGGCAAAGTAGCAGGGGAAAAATTAACTCTCAAAAATCAATGGATTTTCTTTATGCCAACAATGAGAAAAGCATGGCTGATATTAGGAAAGCAACTTCATTCATAATAGCCCATAAAAAATAAAATACCTAGGTACTAACTTAATCAAAGATGTGAGGGCTCTTTATGATGCAAACCTTAAAATCCTGAAAAAGGAAATAAAAAGAAATCTTAGAAAGTGGAAAAACCTCCCATGCTCCTGGATTGGAAGAATCAACATCGTGAAAATGACAATAATTCCCTAGGCTATCTACAAATTCAATGAGATGCTTATCAAAATTACAAACTCATTCCTCACGAAAATAGAATAGGCAATCCAAAAATTCATATGGAACAATAAAAGACTCTGAATGGCATAAAGGATCATTAACAGAAAGAAAAGTGCTGGAGGAATATCAATACCAAATTTCAAACTCTACTACAAAGCCATAGTAATCAAAACAGCTTGGTACTGCCACAAGAACAGACCGCAGGACCAATGGAATAGAATTGAAAACCCAGAAATGAACCCACAGACCTATAGCCACCTAATATTCGATAAGGGAGCTAAAAACATAGAATGGAAGAAAGAGCCTCGCTGTAAATGGTGCTGACAAAATTGGTTAATCACTTGTAGAAAACTAAAGCTAGATCCATATATATCACCCTGCACAAGAATCAACTCTAAATGAATGAAAGACCTCAGAGTCAAAGCAGACACCCTGAAAACATTGCAGGACAAAGTAGGAGATAACCTATGTATCCTTGGCACAGGCTGAAATTTTCTTAATAGAGACCCAGAAGCACAACAGATCAAAGAAAGGTTGGACAAATGGAATTGCATGAAATTACAGAGCTTCTGCATGGCAAAGTAAATAGCTAGCAAGATCAATAGAAAGCCCATGGATTGGGAGATCTTTACTAGTCATACAACGGTCAAGGGTCTCATATCCAAAATATACCTGGAACTCAAAAAAATTAATCGCCCAACAACAAATCCTCAAAGAAACAACTGCCCAATAAATAAGTGGGCTAAAGACTAAAGAGAAACTTCTCTGTAAAGGAAAGAAGGATATCCAATAGATACATGAAGAAATGCTCAACCTCCCTAGGTATAAAAGAAATGCAAATCTAAACTACAGTGTGATACCACCCTACCCCAGTTAGAATGGCTATAATGAAGAACTGTAATAACAACAGAATCTAGACAGGATGTCAGTGGGACTGTAATCTTGTTCAACCACGCTGGAAAGTAGTTTGGATGTTCCTCAAATGACTCCATATAGAGCTCCCCTATGTCAAAGCAATCCCACTTTTCGGCATTTACCAAATGATCACAAACAAGCCCATACTAAAGTTACCAGCACCACTATGTTTATTGCAGTATTATTTACCATACCTAAGATATGGAACCAAACCAGATGCCCCTCAGTAGATGAATGGATCGATAAAATGTGGCAACAACGCTTGATAAGAAATGTACTCGTTATCTTGCATATGTAATTGTAACTCCTCTGTACGGTATTCTTACAATAAAAAAAATGTGGTATATATACATAATGGAATACTATGCCTCCATCAGAAAAAATGGCATTGCCCCATTTGTTAGGAAATGGAAAGCCTTGGAAAATATTATATTAAGTGAAGTAATCCAGGCCCAAAGAAACATAGCTTCCATTGTTTCCCTTATTTGCAATAACTAGTATACATCGGAGGTAAACACAAACTCTCAGACAAGTTGATGTTAGGTGAAATGAACACCAAGATAAGGACTCAAATGGTTTTTCTTTCTTTCTGTTGTTATTAGCATATTTACAAGATGATTTCTTTGTTGCTTTTTATGTCCCTCCCCACGATATAACCTCTATTTTCACTGTATTTGATGTTGGTATAATTTGGGGAGGGGAAGGAAAAAACAACTTGCGATACATGTGAACCCATTGCAACAATGACGTACAAGAAGTTATGTCGAAAATCGAACTTTACAACTTTGGCGCAGGGGAAGGGGGGGCGCAGAAAGGGAGATGGGAAGGGATAGGAAGGGGAAACAAGGGAGGAGACAACAATGCTTGATAAGAAATGTACTCATTACTTTGTTCATGTAACTGTAAACCCTCTGTATGTATTTTCACATTAAAAATCATGAAATAATAAAGTAAAAATCCATGCCAATTTTTTTTTTTGCCTGTCATAGGGCTTGAACACTGGGCCTGGGCACTGTCCCCGAGCTCTTCAGCTCAAGGATAACACTGTACCACTTGAGCCACAGTGCAATTTCTAGTTTTCAAGAGATATATTGGCGATAAGAGTCTCACAGACTTTTCTGCCCATGCTGGCTTTGAACCACTATCCTCAGATCTCAGACTTTTGTGTAGCTAGGATTTCAGACATGAGCCACCGAAGCCCAGATTCAAGACAAGTTTAAAAAAGCAAGCTTATTGAAACTTCTGGCTTTTTCTAATAAACAATGTTAATTTTTCAGCATTAATTTATAACTATGAGTAATTTTTAGATGTAACTGGGAATTTTTTTAATAGAATCTAATATGTTTTACTATTACTCAGTGTCTCACAAAAACCCACTGTAATTGACTTTCCCCAAAGGCAATTATTACATACTATATTACTCATTATTATTATTACACTCTATATTACATATAGTGTGAAGTGAAAATAGTTTGGACCATTTCGTATAAATTAGTAGATGCTACTTTAGCATTATAAATTCACAACTGTTATATGAAACAAATTACTGACACAAAACAATTGAAATAAAATGCACACATATGTTGAAGTCACCACAACTTGAAAAACAACCAACAAAGTAGAAGTCCCCCAGGAACAAAAACATGTTGTGCCCAGTTTTTTTTTAAGCACAAAAACCTCAAATACATGTTAAGTGGGAGTAGAGCCATAAAGATAACTCTATCTCAGAAATATGTTTTCATTAATTTGTAATTAAATTCATCTACATGAACCTAATGTAGCAAATCCCTTGAATGGATCAAATTGTTTAAAACGAATATGACTGTATGTGGAGTGAGATTTGCACATATTTAAAAGAATAAAATAACAAAATCATGACATACTTAACAAATTCAGAAAAGCAATGAACAAGTCCAATATTATTCATATTGAGAACTAATTCCTACTGATTTAACAAGAAAAAATATGCAAATAATAGAATCTGAGCAGTGTACATGAGTGTATAAAACTTTAAAAATACTCCAAATTACAGTTTGTAGAAGATTGAATGTGGGTAATCTAAAGGACAACATCAACACATGATATAAACGACATTAAAAATCTCAGGAAAAGAGAGAAGTAGTTTCTGGAAAATAATAGCTTAACAAATGGTGGTCAAAATCTTTATAGTACTAATCAGCCATAGTGATTCTGTATTTATTGTAAATGTTGATGTTTTTCATAAATTATTTCCTTTAGTTTGCATTTTTAAAACATTGTGTTACATGATGTATATCTTGGTAACTAATTTTGGATGCCTCCTTAAATTTTGTTCTGAATATAATGTCTCTCTTCAGTTCCTAACCCATGAAATGATGTTGATTCCAAAAACATTCTAATAACCACTGTTTATAATAAACAAAATCTCATAAGCATGACACCAGTAAGCATTGGTTAACATTTTGATACCACAGTCTCATGACTTATGAGACCTATCTGCATGAGTTGCATTGTACCTAGATTCCTCAGCGTAAATTTAGCCACTGTTAAAAAAATGTTTATGTCTTTATTTGTCACCCATCAGAGATTAAATCTGAGTATAAAGCCTAAGGTAAACGATAAAGTAAGAATTTAGATTTTCTGGATATAAAGTAAACAAAATGCAGCATAGAGTAACTCACTGGTTTAAAGTCAACCTATTTCACCAAAACATTCTAAGCATTACCTTACAATGTGTATTAATCTCATGAAGGTCATGGGGAATATGAGAAGACGACTAACCCAGCACTGTCTTCAAATACATATAATTTGGATTTATCTCTATATTTCGCTATAAACATTTCTGATAAAAAGTTTGAATAATTGATTTATAATATATCCTAGTTTCATATACCAAATTACATTCAGAAAATGGGATATAACAATTAACTAAAGAAAGTCCTGGCAGAAAAAAATGGCACCTCTATACTATGTGACACCCAATTCAGAGGTGTTTCATTATGCCTCCATTTAATGAATGTGATTGTTTACATGTTTCATAAAATACTAATTAAAATTGATCAGTGTATTATACTCTAATTGTTTACAATTTTATCTGAGAATCATTTAAGAACTTCCCATTCAATCATGACATACATCACATTCCACTGGTATTCATATGGATAGGAATGAGTTTCTTAGGATCTCCTGCCATTTGGAAGTGGCAGGACCAGGATTCCAACTGTGGGCCCCAGCTCCCACCACTTAAACCCGAGGATAGGGAACTCACTGGTCTGTTCAAGAACATCAGCAAGACCAATGATTAGGCAGGCACCAGTGGCTCTCAGAAGTCCTCCTTGATACTTACAAGGTTGTGATAGGAGGATCATGGTCAAAGTCACCCTACTCAGAAAAGTCCTTGAGAGCCTTGTCCAACTTCAAGGCCAACAAAACCAGAAGTATAGCCATATGACTCGTGTTAGAGGGCTAGCCTTAAGTAAAGCAGCTCATGGACTGTGCCCTGATCTTGAGTTCAAGATCCAGGAGTGTCAACAAACAGACATACACAACAATCTGTGCAGCCATCTGCCTAAAGCAGGTCACCCTCAGCAGCCTTTATTTACATTTTATTATGAGGCCAATGCAGGAACAGTCACAAACCAGGGAGGGGAAGAGAAGATCAGGTTTCTTAGAAGTAACCAGTATTCAGAAAATTAAAATTGTGGACATAAAATGGTAGCATACTTATGTAAAAACTACCATTAAGAAAAAGATTAGGGGGCATTAGTGAGAGAGTGCTTGTCTAACATGCAAGAAGCCCTGGGTTTGATTCCTCAGTAGCACATTCAAGAAAAAGCCAGAATTGGTCTTGGATGTCAGGAGGAAAGAAGGGAACACTCCCCAGTCATGAGGCCTACTGCAGTGTGCTGAGTCCTGCATTGGGTGCTGGGTTCTGAGTCTTTCACAGGATGCTGTGTGCTGAGTCATGCAAAGAGTGCCATGTGCTGTGTCCTTCACCAGGTGCATTCTTCCGTTGGGTCTTTGTAAGATCTCCCCACTGAGATGATTATGGAGACAGTAATATTGAGGCTGAGATATGTCTCCATGGCAGGGACAAAATTATGTATTACTGAAGACTAGTGAATTGTCTACTGCAGACAATTGTTTTGTTTTTTCTCAGTCATGAACCTTGAAATAGGGGCCTAAGCTCTGACACTTACCTCTTGGGCTCATGGTTAGCACTCCACCGCGTGGAGCCATGGACCCCCTTGCAGCAGATGCCACAGCCTAGGGGTCTATAGCTGAGGTCTCTCATCCTGCCTTCTCAGGAAGCTGAGATCTGAGGACCTGGGTTCCAAATTATCCCAGACACAAAAGGTCCCATGAGCCTATTATCTCCAATTCACCACTAAGAAACCTGAATTCTAAGCTAGGTGCTTGTCACTCATGCCTGTCATCCTAGCTACTCAAAAGGATGACATCTGAGAATCATAGTTCAAAGCCAGCCTGGGCAGGAAAGTCCTTGAGACACTTAGCTCCAATGGGCCACCAAAAAAGCTGAAATGGTATTTGGCTCAAGGAGTAGAGCACAAGACTTGAGCTGAAGAGCTCAAGGACAGTACCCAGGCCCAGACATCAACTCCTACAATAATAAAAAAAGAGAGAAACAAACTAACAAACCTGAAGTACAGGGGTGGGAATGTGCCTTAGGGGTAGAGTGCTTCACAAATATGAAACCCTGGGTTTGATTTCTCAGGACCACAACAGTAAAAAAAAGCCTGAACTAGCTCTGTGGTTCAAGTGGGAGAAGGCTATGATTGTACAAGCAAAACTAGGTACAGTGCTCAGGTCCTGAGTTCAACCTCCAAGAATGGTGTATGTGCCCATGACACTGTGTGCCCGCGTGTGTACGTGCACGCGAGTGCACACACACACACACAAACACACACACACACACACACACACACACAGAGACTAGAAGTGATGCTGTTACCCAAAATGGTAAAGCATCGGGCTTCTGCACTGATAGGAAATCCCACCGTCACATTATAATCCACACAGGATCAACTCAGAACAAGGAAAAGATCCTTAAAGTTGTCAAGGAGAAAAGGCTAATCACCTATAAAGGGAAACCAATTAGAATCACCTCAGATTTCTCAGCAGAGACAATCAAAGCAAGAAGAGCCTGGAATGATGTATGTCATGCCCTAAAAACAAACAACTATCAACCAAGAATACTGTACCCAGCTAAACTCTCCTTCATAACTGAAGGCCAAATAAAAACCTTCCATAGCAAAGAAAAATACATCTCCACCAAACCAGCCCTACAAAAGATTCTTAAAGATGTCCTACACATAGAAAACCAACAAGACCGCAATAAAGGCCAAGAAACTGCACCCAAACTGAGAATCCAAGAACCATAGGAAGGATACAGTTTTCGCAGCACCCAAGAAGGTAGATAACATGGCAGAAACTCCCAAATACCTCTCAGTTCTATCTCTTAACGTTGGCGGACTGAAATCTCCAATTAAGCGACATAGACTGTATAGTTGGATTAAAAAACAAGACCCTTCTATCTGCTGCTTGCAGGAGTCACATCTTGCCCATAAAAGCAAACATATTTTCAATGTTAAAGGCTGGAACAAAATCTACCAAGCAAACGGCCCCCATAAACAGGCGGGAGTTGCAATCCTAATATCAGATAAAATAGACTTCAAATTAAAATTCGTGAGAAGAGATAAAGAAGGTCGCTACATACTAATTAAAGGATCTCTCCTTCAGGAGGATATTACAATTCTAAATATCTATTCGCCAAACAATGGAGCAGCCAAATTTATCAAAGAAACACTACTTTCTCTCAAATCACATATAGATCCAAAGACATTAATTGTTGGGGATTTTAACACAGCACTCTCCCCACTAGATAGATCAATTCGTCAAAAACTCAACAGAGAAACCGCAGATGTAAACAGCTGCATAGATCAACTAGACTTAACAGACATCTACCAAACATTTCACCCAGCAGCATCAGAATACACGTTTTTCTCAGCAGCACATGGAACGTTTTCTAAAATAGACCACATTTTAGGCCACAAAGCAAACTTGTCTAAATTCAGAAACATTGAAGTTATACCTTGCATTCTCTCTGACCACAAGGGAATAAAATTAGAACTCAACACCAAAAGGCACCAAAGAAAGTCCGGTATCACATGGAGGCTGAACAACACACTGCTGAGTCATGAGTGAGTCATGGAAGAGATTAGAAAGGAAATTCAAATGTTCATGCTATTCAACAAAAATGAACACACAAATTACCAGCTCCTCTGGGACACAGCAAAGGCTGTACTCAGAGGCAAGTTTATAGCTCTGAGCTCCTACATCAACAAATTGTAGAGATCTGAAACTAACAATTTAATGACACATCTAAACCTCCTTGAAAAAGAGCAGCAAGATAAACCCCAATCCAGTAGACGGAAAGAAATAATCAAAATTAAATCAGAATTAAATGAATTAGAATACAAAAAAAAACTATAGAAAGAATCAACAAAACAAAGAGTTGGTTCTTCGAAAAATTTAACAAAATTGACAGACCCTTAGCAAATCTTATCAGAAAAAGGAGAGAACACACCCAAATAAATAAACTCAGAGATGAGAATGGAAACATCACCACGGAAACAACCAAGATTCAGAACATTATAAAGGAATACTTCTCAAAACTTTATGCTAATAAGTTTGACAACTTGACAGAAATGGACCTCTTCCTAGCAAATATTGACATGCCAAAACTAAACCAAGATGAGTTAAACTATCTTAAAAGGCCCAAATCAAGCATTGAAATAGAAACGGCAATAAGAGACCTCCCAGCTAAGAAAAGTCCAAGACCAGATGCTTTTACAGCGGAATTTTACAAGGCCTTCAAAGCAGAGCTCACATCAATTCTCCTCCAACTCTTCAATGAAATTGAAAGAGAAAGCTCACTATAGAACACATTCTATGAAGCCATCATAACCCTCATCCCAAAACCAGGCAGGGACTCATCTAAGAAGGAGAACTATAGACCCATTTCTTTGATGAACATTGATGCAAAACTTCTCAACAAAATTTTGGCCAACCGACTTCAATAATTCATCCAAAAAATCATACACCACGATCAAACAGGATTCATTTCAGGGATGCAAAGCTGGTTCAATATATGCAAATCAATTAACATTATTCATCACATCAACAGGAGCAAGAATAAGAACCACATGGTTATCTCAATAGATGCAGAAAAAGCATTCGACAAAATCCAACACCCCTTTATGATGAAGGTTTTGGAAAAACTAGGAATCCATGGAACATTCCTCAATACAATAAAGGCTGTATATGACAAACCCACAGCCAGCATTATACTCAATGGTGAAAAACTAAAGCCATTTCCTCTTAACTCAAGAACAAGACAAGGATGCACTCTCTCCCCACTTCTCTTCAATCTAGTATTAGAATGCCTAGCTACAGCAATAAGACAAGATGCAGACATAAAGGGGATCCAAATAGGGAAAGAAGAAATAAAACTCTCCCTCTTTGCAGATGACATGATCTTGTATTTAAAGAATCCCATAGACTCCACTCCCAAATTACTCAAGCTGATTCAAAACTTTGGCAAAGTAGCAGGTTATAAAATTAACCCCCCAAAATCAATGGCTTTTCTGTATGCCAACAATGAGAAAAGTGTGGCTGAAATTAGGAAAGCAACTCCATTTGTAATAGCCCCACAAAAAATAAAATACCTAGGAAGTAACTAAAGAAGTGAAGGACCTCTATGATGAAAACTTTAAAATCTTGAAAAAGGAAATCAACACAGAACTTAAAAAATGGCAAAACCCCCCATGCTCCTGGATTGGAAAGATTAACATCGTGAAAATGGCAATACTTCCCAAGGCTATCTACAAATTCAACGCAACACCTATCAAAATTCCACCCTCATTCTTCAAGGAAATAGAAGAGGCAATCCAAAAATTCATATGGAACAATAAAAGACCCCGAATAGCAAAAACGCTCCTCAACGGAAAGAACACTGCTGCAGGAATATCAATTCCAAATTTCAAACTCTACTATAAAGCCATAGTAATCAAAACAGCTTGGTATTGGCTTAAGAACAGACCTCAGGACCAATGGAATAGAATTGAAAACCCAGAAATGAACCTACAGACCTATAGCCATATAATCTTCGATAAGGGAGCTAAAACAATAGAATGGAAGAAAGATAGCCTCTTCAGTAAAGAGATGCTGGCAAAATTGGTTAACTACATGTAGAAAACTAAAGCTAGATCCTTATATATCACCCTGCACCAGAATCAACTCCAAATGGATCAAAGACCTTGAATTCAAAGCACACACTCTGAAAACATTACAGGATGGAATAGGAGAAACCCTAGGTCTCCTTGGCTCAGGCTGAAATTTTCTGAATAGAGACCTGGAAACACAACAAATCAAAGAAAGGTTGGACAAATGGGATTGCATAAGGTTGCAGAGCTTCTGCAGGGCAAATGACATAGCTAGCAAGATCAATAGAAAGCCTACAGATTGGGAGAAGATCTTTACTAGCCAAACAACGGACAAGGGTCTCATATCTAAAATATACTTGGAACTCAAAAAATTAAACCACCCAACAACAAATCCTCAAAGAAACAACTGCCCAATAAATAAGTGGGCGAAAGACTTAAAGAGAAGCTTCTCTGAAGAACAAAGAAGGATGGCCAATAGACACATGAAGAAATGTTCAACATCCCTAGCCATAAAAGAAATGCAAATCAAAACAACATTGAGATATCACCTCACTCCAGTTAGAACAGCAAAAATGAAGAACTCTAACAACAACAGATGCTGGAGGGGATGTGGACAGAAAGGAACCTTACTTCATTGTTGGTGGGAATGTAAACTTGTTCAACCACTTTGGAAAGCAGTATGGAGGTTCCTCAAAAGACTTCACATAGAACTCCCCTATGACCCAGCAATCCCACTTTTGGGCATTTACCCTAATGTTTACAAAAAAGACCACACTAAAGCTACCAGCACAACTATGTTTATTGCAGCATTATTTACCATAGCTAAGATATGGAACCAACCCAGATGCCCCTCAGTAGATGAATGGATCAAGAAAATGTGGTATATATACACAATGGAATTCTATGCCTCCATCACAAAGAATGACATTGCCCCATTTGTTAGGAAATGGAAAGGCTTGGAAAAAATTATATTAAGTGAAGTAAGCCAGGCCCAAAGAAACATAGGTTCCATGGTTTCCCTTATTTGCAATATCTAGTATAGGTATGAGTCAAGCGGAAAAGGTCAGATAATGTGATGTTAGGAAAACGAACCCTTAAATATGTATTTTAATGTTTTCGTTTCTTTCATGCATGTGTTTCTAAAGCATTTATAAGATTATTTCTTTGTTGCTTTGTATGTCCCTCCCCCACAGGGTAACCCCTGCTTTCACTATATTTGATGTCAGTATAACATGTGGAGGAGATGGGGATAAACAAGTCGTTTAAGGATTCAGGTGGACCTGTTGCAACAATGAGAAGTACAAAATGTCATGTCAAAACCAGCTTTACAATGTCGGTGTCGGGGGGGGGGGGGGGGACGGGGGTATGATTGGGTGGGGGGAGGGGGGAGGCTGGGAAGGGAGGTGAAGGGCAATCAAAGGAGGAGGCTACAATGCTTGGTAAGAAATGTATGCATTATCCTGCCCATGTAATTGTAACCCCTCTGTACAGTATGTTCTCAAATTAAATTAAATTAAAAAAAAACTGAAAAAATATCCGAAGCAGTTCAATTATTTCCAAGGCATATATAAAAGTCAGTATCAGTATCTTGTAAGGTCGTCCTCTTTGGAACATGGGCGCAGCCTGGATATTGGGAGTTCCACACATGCGGCCTGGTGAACCCTCGTGGGCCCCTACACTCAGGTCGTTCTACTATAGTCCAGAAAAGCAAGGAAAATTTAAAACAAACTGCAGACATAGCAAAGCAATCCTGGGCACCTGGTGTCTTTTAAGTAAGCCAGTTCCTTGTACATGCCTTTAAGCTAGCGCAGGGGTCAAAATGACTTTGAATTTGACTGTCAATGGCCCCCAACATCATCTCCCCCATCTTTGTTTAAAGAAGCGAACTGGCCTGTCTTAGTTTGGGTGGATCGCCTTGTCTGCCTTACTCGTCATTGGGAACTTCTTCAGAGAGAAGCTGATGGCTTTGTCTTAGGTTGGTTAGACTGACACCCGCTCTTACCCGTCTCTGGCTGCGATTCCTCTCTGGGGGGGGGGAGGGAATTCATTTACTGGGAGCTTGATCTTATGTAACAGGCTGGCTAAGCTCATAAGTTTTGCAGTGCACGTATAATGCAAGGAAGGCATAGAAAAATCATTAGCAAAAGCATTACCAGGCCAGGAAATGTCATTATGAGTCCTTTAACATTATTGAATGATAAGATAGCAGTCATTGCCACTTCAGAGGCCAGAGGTGGGGCTTGTAACAAAAGGTTGTTGTTTAACAATAAGTATGGATTAAATGCTGCTATACAAGCAATTAGTAAAAGAACAATTAAAGCAGGTAATATTAAAATGACATAAGGTGGTGATCAAAATGAAGGTCAAGCCACCAGGTCAAAAGGACAGCTTCTCTTGTGCTATTGATGATTTCTGCATTGCCAGGGTTGATCACTGCCAGGTCACCTGTTGAGGTTGATGCAGTTTCCGTAGGGCCATTGCCAGGACTGGGAGGGTCAGGACAACCAACAGCTGGAGTATGGCCATCTGCAATTGTTAGAGAACACAAAAGCTTCTCAAGGGCTGGGTTATTAGTTATCTTTCTGGCTTTTCTCTTTTAAACACAAGCCACGGCCATGGCTGTTTCTCTTTCTTTGGTAGTTAGTTTATCTTTGGGCATCTTCCTATATAGAGGAGATGGGTAAAAACTTAAGGTTCATGGCAGGGATCCAAATGGGGGCTGTTTCCCCTATGGGAAAAATGCATCCAAATCCCCTGCCCATAGTAACTAGAGGGTCAGTTCCTCTACATTGTTGGGTCAGGGGGATAGAAAAAAACAATCTTTCACAACCAAGGTATATTCTGAAGGTATAGCAGGAGTCCAGGGCATGCCTCTTAGGGGCGTTCCTACTAGGTCCATCCTTTCATTTACCTTATGCACATCTTGGAGCATACACCAAGCCCCGGAGGCTTTTTGAATAACAAATACAGGTGTTAGGTTTGGTCAATGGCCACTGCTCTACCCAGAGTGGGCTTCCCGGCTTCCACCTAATGGAAAGTACTCCGGGGGCACTGGCCTTTTAGGATTGGGGGTGCACCTGAGCGGGTCCCCTATGTTTTTCTCTGTAATTATGAAAGTTAAAACAATCCTTTTCCTTAAATCCCTCTAGATACTGTTTAAGCCTTTGTGCTTCATCCCCATCCAGGATATCATCATAGGATGCTTGATGGTCTGTAGTGACCAGGGCATCCATTTGTCTTAGCATGTCTTGTCCCAGTAAATTGGCAATGAGGTTTTTTGCCACTAAAGGGCATATCTTTTCCTGTTCTCCATCTGGGCTAGTCCATGTCATAACGGCAACAATCTCTTGATACTGGGAGTTGCCCCCTACCCACAAAATCAGAGGCCCAGGTGCAAGCTTCCAGTCAAAGGGCACTTCCTCCTCCCTGAGTATGGTTTGATCTGCCCCAGTGTCAATTAAGCAGTGAAACCTCTTTCCGCCTATGAAAATACTCATTTTAGGGCAGAGTCCTTCCACCAAGGGGACGGTCCAATGGGCCTGGGTCACCCTGCCACAAGGCTGCCTGTGCCTCTCTGCAGAGGGGGTAGCTCCTTGAGTTAATGGGGCTGGAGGATGCCCCTCCCCTAGTTTAAAGTCTTCCCATCTAAATCAAACTTGTATCCCTCCCTGCCCCTGGGGCAGAGTGTAAGGGGGGGTTTGCCCCCAGGCCAGTTGGCGGGTGATTGTTGTAAACAATCCTTCTTAAAGTCCTCCTCCTGTCTACATTTAAAACAAGTTCCTCTCCCAGATGATCTTGGGGTTCCTTGGCCCTGGGCTGCCAATGCCTGGGTAGTAGCCTCAGTAATTGCAGATGTCTGAGCCTATAAAGCTAAAGCTAATGATTGGAACTGGTGCTGTTGTGTTCCCACATCCTAAGAGGTCACCACCGATCTACCCAGGGAACTCTCTCTCAATGCGGTGGTCTGCATTCATCCCCTCCCAGACCAGCAGCTTTACAAACTGATCTTGGAGGTTCCCTGCCAGCAGCTTGCAGTGAATGCCCGATTGGATTCGGTCTATGAAATCCAGTAGAGGCTCACCCGGTTTTTGTCTCACTCCTGCTTTGGGGGACTTGGTAGGCCCATCATCCAGTTTGTACCACGTGGCAAGTCCTGCCTGCCTCACCTGGTCACAGTACGGGCCAGGTATTGTGGCCTGTTGGAAGTCAGTGGAGTACCCTTCCCCCATCCCTGCTTACATGGCATAAGTAATAGGTATCGCGGGTTGAGTCTGCCAGTTATTCTCCACCCACACTCTGCATTCCTCCTCAAATTTAATAAGCTGAGAACTAGTAAGGATGACTTTGGCCACATCCAGCCAGTCCTTAGGGACACATGGGTGATAAGCAATGTCCTGTAATAGGGTCTGGGCCCAAAGAGAGTTTGGGCCATCCTCTGCCACCGCCTTGTGGAGCTCTTTAAGATCCTTAGCTTCCCATGGATACCATTCCAAGACCTGTTAGCCCCTGGTGACAGATTGAACAGATACACTTGGTGAAGCAAATCCTGTGGCCTAGAGTCTGGGCACTCGGGTGGCCCTTCCTTTCCTTATGTCTTCCAGTATGTTACTTCCCAGCCCTCGGCCCCTCCATTGGATAGGGGTCTGGGTCTTGAAAATCTCTCTCACAAGTCTCATAGGGTGCCGTACCTCCCCTCCAACTGGGGGAATAGAGAGGGGGCCTATGACAGTCAGGATCACCCAAGTCAGAGGGGTTAACTTTTACCCTCGTTTTGACTTCCACTGTGCATGTTCCAGTGCGTTCTCAGTCGAATTTGACCCGTTCCTTTTCCTTCTCACTTCCCATGTCCTCCTGTACTCCTTCTAGGCCTTATGTTGCCTCCTTGTCCTTCTTCTGTGATATAACATTACCCATACTTATGGTTTCACTTACCCCGAGAGACAGTTTAGCCTTAGCCAGTATCTTTTCCTTTTGTGCCCCACGTTGGGCTCCAGATGTTGGGTCTTCGTTCATCTCATGAAAGATGGACGGGTCCAAGGAAAGGTCAGTGCGGCACTTGACCATTCCCTAGTCTCCCTCAGCCTGGGGGACAATCAGACACAGTGGGGAGCCAAATCAAGCAGGAAGAAAAACTCGTTTATTAACAGAGAGGAGCCCTTTTTAAAGCCAAAAAAGAGCGGGTAGCATGGCAGGGGAGGAAGAGGAACCAATCACTGTCAACGTCACACCCTATCATGCACCTAAGCTTTCATGTGCTGGATCCGAACGGAACTTAAGTCAAATTGGGCTCAGCCCACTGTACTCTCTCAGAGCCATCTTTGCTGCCCATGTGCCCTGCACCTAGGTAGAATGGTAGGTAGGTAGGTATGTAGATAGGTAGCCAGAAAGAAAGAAAGAAAGAAAGAAAGAAAGAAAGAAAGAAAGAAAGAAAGAAAGAAAGAAAGAAAGAAAGAAAGAAAGAAAGAAAGAAAGAAAGAAAGAAAGAAAGAAAGAAAGAAAGAAAGAGAAAGAAAGAAAGATAGATAGATAGAAAGAAAGAAAGAACATTTCTACAAATCTAGATGCTCTGTGATAGGATGTCATCAATGTAAAAAACAGAATGGGTATCATCATAGTATAATCAATGGTAAATAACTGAATAAAACAAAAAATTCAAGGAACAACCACACCAAACATGTATGGACTGAACATCTATAGGTAAGAATGAATCCTATCTTTACAATGTATATAAATAGTATGTTTTCCAGGGCTGGTGCTTGAATTCAGGACTAGTGAACAGGCCTGACTTTCTTATATTCAAGTATAGTGATCTTCCCCTTCATCCACATTGCTGCAGATTTACCCAGATCTTGAGTTCCAATCCAAAGCCTGGAAGAATAAGCATCACGAATTGCAAGCCAGGGAGCTAAATTTTTTATTTTACTTTTCTCAGTATGGGCTTGAAGTCAGGTTGTGGCAACTCTGCCTCAGCTTCGATCACCCTAGGCTGGGGTGCAGCCACTAGACCTACAGCTGCTTCTGGGATCCTAGACCCTCAGGTCTTGCAAGGAAAGCAATGCACAGAAAAAAATGTGGCCTTTTTGTTTTCTTCCTTTGCACGGTGACCCTCATGGGTCTGAATGACACTGTTGCAAAGGGTACTTCACCTTGAATTGCTGAAGTCTGCCAGACTATCTGGGAAGCCATAGGCCTACATAGCAACATAGGCCCTGATTTCAAATTCCCCTCCTAACACCAATCAATGGCAGGATATACTAAGAAAATGGTTCCCATCCATAGGAAGAACAATGGAATGTTATCAATGTCAAGGGTCAATGAGTTGGTCAAGAATGATGCTTCTATAAATTTAGACAGCATAATTTCACAAGGCTAATTGATTTTATATAATATTTATGAAGCATAAGAAGAATATTATTACTTACAGGAACGCAATAATTTTAGTACACTGATTGATTTCATTAATATTATAGGATGAAAACAATTACATTAATTACATGGACGCATGATTAATACCCCAAAATTGGCAGGAATGTAGTCTATATAACTGAATAATGTATTGAAATCTCTAACACTCTATAAAATACATATTTATTAGCATACTGCCATTTGCATGTCAATCTGTTCTTATTTTGCTAACATCTGGGGCTTGATCTCAGGTTCTGGGAACAGCCTGTCAGCTCAATTTACCACAGGATGGTGTGCTGACACTCAGCCATTCATCAATTGGGCCTTGTAGGCTTGTAGGCCATGAGTTCAGATGCCAGCACTCCCCAAAAATGAATTGTGGAGTAAGAAGTTGATGGTGACACATGTTTTCCTTTACTGTGAAAGTCCTGGGTGTCAGGTATGAAGTGGAATACATATGCAGACCTATATCTTATATAATCAATATAATCAATGTTTTATGTGCCATAGTAGTCAAAATAAATGGTCATACATGAATAAACCAAAAAAAAAATTAACTGCACTGAATGCCATATGGAGTCAACATTTGTATATAAATATAAATCATATGTGTAAATTGTACATGAAAAGGGTGTTTTCTAGTGGTGGGGATCCATTTCAGGCCGATGGAACAGACTTGAATTTCTTGACTTCAAGGAGGCCAGCTTCCCCTTCCCACACAGTGCAACAGTGTTACCAAGGCCATATGTTCCAATCCCAGTCCTGGCAGAAAAATGGCACCTTTATATTATGTAATAGTATAGTAATTCTTAGGTATTTCATTATGCCTCCATTTTATGAATGTGATTGTTTAAATGCTTCATAAAGCATTAACTAACATCAATCAGTGTCCTATAACATAATTGTATATAATTTTATCCTAGAATCATTTAAGAACTGCTCTTTCAATCATGACATACATCATATTCCATTGGTAAGCATAAGGACAGGAATAAGTTTCTTAGGATCTCCTTCCATTTGGAGGTGGCAGGACCAGGATTCCAACTGTGGGCTACAGCTCCCACTACTTAAACCTGAGGAAAGGGAACTCACCAGTCTGTCTAAGAACATCAGTAAGACCAATGATTAGGCAGGCACCAGTGGCTCTCAACAGTCTTCCTTGATACTTACAAGGCTATGATGGGAGGATCATGGTTGAAGTCACCCTAGGCAGGAAAGTCCAACTTCAGTGCCAACTAAGCCAGAATCTCTGTGGCTCCAATGTGGAAGGCCAGCCTTGAGCAAAAGCAGCTCACAGACTGGGCCCATATCTTCAGTTCAAGGTCTGGGACCGGGAACAAACAGACATAGACAACAATCTGTGCAGCCGTCAGGCTAAAACAGGTCAACCTCTTTTCTCCAACTGAATTGGACATTGTTCCCTGGGAAAAAGGCTGGGGAAGCTGCTATCTTCTTGACTCCACCCATGCTGCTTGCATCACAGGATTCTGTCCACACTCCCATTCTTTCATGGTTCTTTCTGACCAATGAGATACAAGAATGGTGCCCACGCCCACATTCCATGCTGCCTGGTAGCACCGGGATTCCCTCTTTTAGTTTACACCATTATCAGCAGTTGAGGAAGGTAGAGATGTCTGAGTGATGAGGAAGAGACTCAAGGCAGCTGGAATATAGAAGGAAACTGAGATGCCTGCCCATGCCCCAGCCCCTTCTCTGCCTTCCCAATGTTCAGAATTTCAAACATCAGGCAATGGCACCCTGCCAGGCCGCGTAAATCCCCAATGTGGTCCCTGGCCCTGGTTCTCTGCTCTGAGGACATGTGTCTGCAATGCCAATGCCATCACTGCTCGCCCCACCTGGAGCAGCCTTAAACAACTTCTCCCATCAGCACATGTGAGTGGCTGCCCCCAAATCACCCCTACCCCTGGTCCAACACCCCGCTGGGGGTACCATGACCCCTTACTTGTGTCCTCTCCCTAGCTCTGAGGAGCCACCTTTCTGTCTTGGACATTTCTGAAACAGAGCATCAGTATATGCTCTGGCTGGGCTTGATAGAGGTCCTCCTATCTGTGAAAGGTATGCTCCACCAGGCCTGGTCCTCTGCAGTTGTGATGGTAGACATGAAGCAACATGCACAGTCATCGATTTAGATGGATTACCCCAAACTTTTAGTCCACAGCAGCGGATTCTTTTCTTTTTCTTTTATTGTGAAAATACAGTACAGAAGGGTTAAAATTACATGGGCAAGATAATGAGTACATTTCTTATCAAGCATTGTAGCCTCCTCCTTTGTTTACCCTTCCCATCCCATCCTCCCCCCGCCGCCCTACCCAACGCTATACCTCCTCCTACCAAATTGTAAAGTTCATTTTCGACATACAACTTCTACATCTCATTGTTGCAATGGGTCCACTTGTAATCCCTATTTAAACGATTGGTTTTTTCCCTTCCCCTCCATAAATTATAACAACATCAAATACAGTGAAAGCAGGGATTATACCGTGGGGGAGGGACATAAAAAGCAACAAAGTAATAATCTTATAAATGTACTAGAAACAATTTTATGAAAGAAAAATATTTGAGTACATATCTTAGGGTTCATTTCCCTAACATCAATTTATCTGATCTTTTCTGCTTGACTCAGACATATACTAGTTATTGCAAATAAGGGAAACCATGGGACCTATGTTTCTTTGGGCCTGGCTTACTTCATTTAATATAATGTTTTCCAAGTCTTTCCATTTCCTAAGAAATGGAGCAATGTCATTCTTTCTGATGGAGGCATTGAATTCCATTGTGTATATATACCACATTTTCTTGATCCATTCATCTACGGAGGGGCATCTGGGTTGGTTCTATATCTTAGCTCTGGTAAATGAGGCTGCAGTAAACATAGTTGTGCTGGTAGCTTTAGTGTGGTCTTGTTTGTAAACATTAGGGTAAATGCCCAAAAGTGGGATTGCTGGGTCATAGGGGAGTTCTATTTGAAGTCTTTTGAGGAACCTCCATACTGCTTTCCAAAGTGGTTGAACAAGTTTACATTCCCACCAACAATGAAGTAAGGTTCCTTTCTGTCCACATCCCCTCCAGCATCTGTTGTTGTTAGAGTTCTTCATTTTTGCTGTTCTAACTGGAGTGAGGTGATATCTCAATGTTGTTTTGATTTGCATTTCTTTTATGGCTAGGGATGTTGAACATTTCTTCATGTGTCTATTGGCCATCCTTCTTTGTTCTTCAGAGAAGCTTCTCTTTAAGTCTTTCGCCCACTTATTTATTGGGCAGTTGTTTCTTTGAGGATTTGTTGTTGGGTGGTTTAATTTTTTGAGTTCCAAGTATATTTTAGATATGAGACCCTTGTCCGTTGTTTGGCTAGTAAAGATCTTCTCCCAATCCGTAGGCTTTCTATTGATCTTGCTAGCTATGTCATTTGCCCTGCAGAAGCTCTGCAACCTTATGCAATCCCATTTGTCCAACCTTTCTTTGATTTGTTGTGTTTCCAGGTCTCTATTCAGAAAATTTCAGCCTGAGCCAAGGAGACCTAGGGTTTCTCCTATTCCATCCTGTAATGTTTTCAGAGTGTGTGCTTTGAATTCAAGGTCTTTGATCCATTTGGAGTTGATTCTGGTGCAGGGTGATATATAAGGATCTAGCTTTAGTTTTCTGAAAGTAGTTAACTAATTTTGCCAGCACCATTTACTGAAGAAGCTGTCTTTCTTCCATTCTATTTTGTTAGCACCCTTATCGAATATTAGATGGCTATAGGTCTGTAGGTTCATTTCTGAGTTTTCATTTCTATTCCATTGGTCCTGAGGTCTGTTCTTGTGCCAGTACCAAGCTGTTTTGATTACTATTGATTTGTAGTAGTGTTTGAAATTTGGTAATGATATTGTTCTTTCTGTTGAGGATCGTTTTTGCTATTCAGGGACTTTTATTGTTCCCTATGAATTATTGGATTGCCTCTTCTATTTCCTTGAACAGTGAGGTTGAATATTGATAGGTATCGCTTTGAATTTGTAGATAGCCTTGGGAAATATTGCCATTTTCATGATGTTGATCTTTCCAATTCAGGAACATAGGAGTTTTTGCCAATTTCTAAGATCTCTTTTGATTTTTTGAAATTTTCATCATAGAGGCCTTCACTTCTTTATTTGCGGTAATTCCTACGTATTTATTTTTTGTGGGGCTATTACGAATGGGGATTCTTTCCTAATTTCTGCCACACTTTTCTCATTGTTGGCATACAGAAAAGTCATTGCTTTTTGAGGGTTAATTTTATACCCTGCTACTTTGCCAAAGTTTTGAATCAGCTTGAGTAATTTGGGAGTGGAGTCTATGGGATTCTTTAAATACAAGATCATGTCATCTGCAAAGAGGGAGAGTTTTACTTCTTCTTTCCCTATTTGGATACACTTTAGTTTTGCATCTTGTCTTATTCCTGTAGCTAGGTATTCTAATACTAGATTGAAGAGAAGTGGAGAGAATGGACATTCTTATTTCATTTCTGAGTTAAGAAGAAATGGCTTTAGTTTTTCACCATTAAGTATAATGCTGGCTGTAAGTTTGTCATATATAGTCTTTATTGTATTAAGGAAAGTTTCATGGATTCCTAATTTTTCCAGAACATTCATCATAAAGGGGCATTGATCCTTGTCAAATGCTTTTTCTGCATCTATTGAGATAACCATGTGGTTCTTATCCTTGCTACTGTTGATGTGATGAATTAAATTAATTAATTTGCATTTATTGAACCAGCTTTGCATCCCTGAAATGAATACTGTTTGATCATGGTGTAGGATTTTTTGGATGAATTGTTGAAGTCCATTGGCCAGAATTTTGTTGAGAAGTTTTGCATCAATGTTCACGAAAGAAATAGGTCTATAGTTACCTTTCTGTGATGAGTCCCTGCCTCTTTTGGGGATGAGGGTTATTATGGCTTCATAGAATGAGTTCAGTAGTGAACTTTATCTTTCAATTTCATTAAAGATTTGGAGGAGTATTGGTGTGAGCTCTGTTTTGAAGGCCTTATAGAATTCTGCTGTAAAGCCATCTGGTACTGGGCTTTTCTTCGATGGGAGGTCTGTTATTGCTCTTTCTATTTCAATGCTTGGTTTGGGCCTGTTAATATGGTTTAACTCATCCTGGTTTAGTTTCAGCATGTCAATATTTGCTAGGAAAAGGTCCATTTCTGCCAAGTTCTCAAACTTATTAGCATCAAGTTTTGAGAAATATTTCCTTATAATGTTCTGAATCTCGGTTGTTTCTGTGGTGATGTTTCCATTCTCATTTCTGAGTTTATTTATTTGGGTGTGTTCTCTTCTTTTTCTGATAAGATTTGCTAAGAGCTTGTCAATTTTGTTAATTTTTTCGAAGTAACAAATCTTTGTTTTGTTGATTCTTTCTGTGATTTTTTTTGGAGTCTGATTCATTTAATTCTGATTTAATTTTAATTATTTCTTACTGTCTACTGGATTGGGGATTATCATGCTGCTCTTTTTCAAGGAGGCTAAGATATCTCATTAAATGGTTGGTTTCAGATCTCTCAAATTTGTTGATGTAGGAACTCAGAGCTATAAACTTGCCTCTGAGTACCGCCTTTGGTGTGTCCCAGAGGAGCTGGTAATTTGTGTTTTCATGAACATTTGAATTTCCTTTCTAATCTCTTCCATGACCCACTGGTGATTCAGCAATGTGTTCTTCAGCCTCCATGTTTTACAGGATTTTCTCTTGTGTCTTTTGGTGTTGAGTTTTAATTTTATTCCCTTGTGGTTTGAGAGAACGCAAGGTATAACTTCAATGTTTCTGAATTTGGACGTTTGCTTTGTGGAGTAAAATGTGGTCTATTTTGGAAAATGTTCCATGTGCTGCTGGGAAAGATGTGTATTCTGATGCTGCTGTGTGAAATATTTGGTAGATATCTGTGCAATCTAGTTGATCTATGCAGTCGTTTAGATCTGCGGTTTCTGTGTTGAGTTTTTGCTGAGTTGATTTATCTAGTGGCGAATGTGGTGTGTTAAATTCCCCATCAAATAATGTCTTTGGATCTCTGTGGGATTTGAGGGAAAGTAGTGTTTCTTACTATGGAAGGTATTTATTTGACCTCCAGTTATGAAGGAGTGTTTAGCTGGGTACAGAATTCTTGGTTGATAGTTTTTTGTCTTTAGGGCATGGCATACATTATTCTAGGCTCTTCTTGGTATGATTGTTTCCGCTGAGAAATCTGAGGTGATTCTAATTGTTTTCCCTTTATAGATGATTGATCTTTTCTCCTTGACATCTTTAAGGAACTTTTCTTTGGTCTGAATTGATCCTTTGTGGATTATAATTTGACGGTGGGATGTCCTATTCTGGTCTGGTCTATTTGGAGTTCTACCAGCTTGTTGTATCTGTATAGTCCTATTTTTTTGCATGTTTGTGAAGTTCTCTGCTAGGATCCTGTTACACAAATTTCCTAGACCATTAACTTCTGTCTCTAGGTTCTCCTCTACACCCATTAGCCTCAGATTAGGCCTTCTGATGGTGTTTTCCCAGTGTTGAATAGATATATCATATTTCTTAGATTTGTCTTGGATGGTTGTATGGTCTTCTCTATAATATCTAGGCTGTCTTCAATCCCTGAGATTTGATCTTCTGTGTGGTTGAACCTACTCTCAAGATTTTATACTTTGCTTTTAATTTCTTTTTCTTCTAGTTGGTCAGCTTTGATGGCTTCAAATTCTTTGTTGGAGCACTGTTTTAGATCTTGCGTGAACTTCTGTACTTCCTTCATTTGGTTTCCAATGTTTATTCTGAAATCACATAGTTGATTGGTTATTCCCATTCCTTCTGTTGGGTTTCATTCAGCATTCCCTTTGTGGTCTCCCTGACTTCTTTCAGTTCTCTGTTTATGGATTCCATCAATGTCTTTAGTGATCTTTCTGCATTCTCATCCCGCTCTCTCAATTCCTGTATTATCCTTTGATTAGCTTCTTCACATTCATGCAGGTCCTGTAGTTCTCTTTGACTGATCTCAGCCTGCTCACCGCATTCCTTTGTTTCTCTTTGAATTTTCTCAAGCTTCTCACGCAATTTCTGTATCAATCTTTGAGTAGCTTCCTCACGCACATGATATTCTTGTATTAACTATTGATTTGCCTCCTCTCTCTTCCTATATCGCTCATTCAGAGTCCTTTGTAGGTTTTCAATCTTTTCATTTACCATATTTAACAATAGTGTTTGTAGAGCTTTTTGGGAACTCTCCTCTGGATTATTGATTATCTTTTCTGACCCTTGATTATAATGAGTGGAGTTGAGATACCAGGACTTGCCATGTTTCTTGTGTTTTTCCAGGTTGCTCTGCCCCTTTGGGATGAAAGTAACCCCACGTATGTGCTAGTACACTATTTTAAGGCAAGCATCAAACAACGTCTGTAGTTGCACAGCCAAAAATCTGCAGATACAATCTATTTCAATAGATACACTTATTCAACATCAAACAACTATGTATTAATGGGCTACAAACCGAAAAGAAGAATTTGGCAAACAGAAATTATTAAGTTTAGGGAGAGATATGGGTAAAAATAGCCATATAGGGATGTGGAAAGGCAGTGGGAGAGTTAACTTAACTAAATCCTAATCTCAAAG
This sequence comes from Dipodomys spectabilis, assembly GCF_019054845.1. Classification (NCBI taxonomy): domain Eukaryota; kingdom Metazoa; phylum Chordata; class Mammalia; order Rodentia; family Heteromyidae; genus Dipodomys; species Dipodomys spectabilis. The sequence goes on from NW_024870964.1 coordinate 1,465,931, forward strand.
TGGGAAATAGGTTAGATAGAATCATATTAAAGAGAGAAAATAAGAAGACAGAAAAAAGACAAGAAAAAATAGTAAAAGAAAAATTAAAAATTAAGAAGTGCAACACTTAAAAATTATGCACAATGAAAACATAATATTCAGAATAGAACGTCGATAGAATAAGAGAAGGGGAGAGATAGAAAGGAGATGTGAAAAATTTAAAATTAAAAATGCATAAAATATTATATAGGTATAAAGAGTTACTACTGCTATTAAGGAATTCAAGTCTAAGAGGATTTAAATTGAGTAATAAATTTCTGGATTAAGTGTGTACACAATGGGGCTAAGGTGAAATAATCAACTATTGGCATATATGAGGATGAGCAGAACAGTAATTAAGTCACTCAAAGAAGAATGAAGAAGAAGAAAATGTGAAAAGAGTGAGAGGGAAAGAAAAAAAGGAGCAAATGGTCAGTACAGCTAAATAAAAACAAATTTTAAGAAAAAAAGAGAAAAAGTACACACACACATATACCACTAAAATAAAAATCATGAGAGGAAGAAATAAAAGTTAATAGAAAACAAAATAATTATAGTTAAAGATTAAAAATTAAAAAAAAAACCTGTATAAAAAAATTTATAAAAGGTACAAAAAAAGAATTCTTTAATTTTTTTTGGGGGGGGGGATGGGAAGAGCCTGTATCTCCCTTGTGTCCTTAACCTGTCTCCTGGTGGTCTCTGGTCTGCTTGTGGTATTTGATTTTCCTGTGGCTTGAATGGTTTTTTAAGTCAGTTTGAGCAGGCAAAAAAATCACAGCAGACCATTCTTGACCACAGGTGAAGCTCTGGTTAGGGTCGCAACCATCAGACCCCATTCTCCTCTCAGGACAGTTGTGAGGAAACAAGAGAATTTTTACCAAGGGATCTCTGGAGCATGGCTAGGCACAGAGGGAGCAGCCTTCAGATAAGGTTCCCTGCAATTCTGTGAGCAAATGACAGGAAGATAGCCGGAAAAGGTTCAGGTGGGGCCTGTTATTAATTGTGCAACTGATGTGGGATTATGAAACAGAATATGGCTCTCTTTCATCATTACACTATCCCCATGAGGAAGAGGATCCTTCACTGTGTTGAGTTTTGCAGCGGGCGAAACCAAGGCACAGAGAAGCCAGGTGAACTACTTATGACTTCAACTTCACAGGAAACTCTGTCTGACTTCATTACCATGCTCCCTAGGACAATGGGTGCTATTCAGTCCACTTCTTGTGGTAGGAAGTCCACTTCTTTTCAGTCGTGGGGCTGGAACTCTAGGCATAGGTGCTGTTCCTGAGAGCCTCAGCAAAAGGCTAGTGTTCTACCACTTGAGCCCACAGCACTACTTCTGATTTTCTGGTAGTTCTTTGGAGATAAGAGTCTCACAGACGTTCCTGCTTGGGCTGGTTATGAACCATGATCCTCATATCTCAGCATCCTGTGTAGTTAGGATTAGAATTTTGAGCCACTGGCACCAGACTTAATTGTAATTCTGACTTTTTTTCTCCCTCTCTTTCACTAGAACTGTTTGAATGGGTGCTAGAGGAGGGGGCCCAGCATCCCCATGTGGCTGGAACCCAAGGTGGCCCTCTCATTGTGGAGGTTGGCTGTGGGTGAGGAGCTGTCTCGCTCAGATTGTTGAAACAGCTCCATGAGATAAGCCCCTCTGTTCACTGGCTAGTCCGTGACAGTCATTCCTTGTCCATCCAGCCTTACTAGACTTATTGTATTTTATGGCTTTCTACATCACTTTCTAACACCTGGCCAAAATTATGATACATAGTTACGGAATGAAAATGTAATGCCATCTTAAGAAAGTTATTTAGGGCTCTGGGAATGTGGCTTCATGGTACGGTGATTGCCTAGCATCCATGAAACCCTGGGTTCAATTCCTTAGTAACACATGAAAAAGCCCCACTGGAAGTGGTGCTGTGCCTCAAGTGGCAGACAGCTAGCATTGAGAAAGAAAAAAAAGCTCAGGAAAATTCCCTATCCCTTAGTTTAAAGCCCTCGACTGGCAAAAAGAACAAAAACAAAACAACACACACACACACACAAAAAAAACATTTAGTTAGTAAATGCAAAATAAAGATCCCATACTTGGAATATATAATTGCTTCTTCCGTACTGACACCAGACAACAGTCCCTAATTCATATACTTTACTTATATTAGGATACTGTGTTGAAAAAAATTTTGCTCATTAAGTCACAGCAATTAATGCCAGGAATGTGCTTAGATGTCAGGTAAAGTTTAATTCTGGAAATTCAACGATTCCAGGATTTGTGTTGTCACTGCTAATCACAAAGGGAAGGGTAGGCTAAGTTTGATTTTGAAATCTTTTTGGTAAGTTATGGCACCAAAAAGGCAAAAGCTAATTAATAGTTGTGACAGAAAATAAGGAATAACTCCAGATAGAAGGAATAGATGATAGTAATTAAGGTATGCCAGAAACTGTTCTTGAGAACCATTTTTGGTTATTGTAGAACTAGTTGTCAACTAGACTTTTCCTCATTGCCTTTAGCATTCTAAATCTCTTAGGCTAGCTCTTAATCTCTGTGTGATAAATGTATCTCCTTCTATGCTATTCTTTCATACCTTATCTCCTTTGTTTCTAAAAATCTCATTCTTTCTATATTTCTCTATGAACATTTCCTGACACTAAATACATCTATACAGATGGCAGAGGATGCTAATGTAAGGGTCCCATAGCTCATCAGTCATTAATGTAACAAAATGGAAAAGGAGGCCATATTATTGCTACTTCAATTTTTCTGAAATGCTGCAATGTCATCATTTTGTTTAAAATTTCCATTCTTTGTCTACACAGTGTCATTCAGTGCACAAAAATGCAAATATGAGCCAGGTGCTGGTGGTTTACACCTGTAATTCTATCTACTCAGGAGGTTGAGACCAGAGGATTGTGGTTCAAAGCCAGCCTGGTCAGGACAGTCCATGAGACTCTAAGCTTCAATTAACCACCAGAAACCCGGCGGTGGTGCTGTAGCTAAGCACCCAGGATCAGAGTTCAAGCCCCACAACCAAAAAAAGGTGAAATATGATTTTAAGTTTCCCCAAAAGGAACGTCAAGATCAATAATCTTCCCAAGCAAAAAAAAATTCCAAAGTGATTCAGAGCACCTACTTTTGCTGAGTTATGTTATGGATTCTTTTCTGGACATATTCTTTAAAAACAAATCATTTAGGGATACAGGTGGACCCATTGCAACAATAAGATGTACAAGTCGTTATGTCGAAAAACAAACTTTACAACTTTGGTTGCGGGGGAGGTTCAGGTGGGGGGGGAGGAGGGTATATGGGAAGGGATGGGAAGGGGAAACAGAGAGGAGGCAACAATGATTGATAAGAAATGTGCTCGTTATCTTGCCCATGTAATTGTGACTCCTCTGTACGGTACGCTCACAATAAAAAAGAAAGAAAAAATTGTCAAATATTAGCTTTACAATAAACTTCATCTAATATTTCTCATTTGAAAAGAGTAGTCTATACAGTTGATATCACTTGGCTTTCTTACTATCTTAGTTTAAAGCCAAACCAGGCAGGACAGTCTGTCAAACTGTTATCTGTAATTACACAGCGAAAAAGCCAGAAGTGGAGTTGTGGTTCAAGCAGTAGAGTACTAGCTTTGGGGTAGGTAAGCAGGAAAGAAAACTGTTCAGGGACAAGGTCCAGCCTCTGGGTTCAAGCCCCAGAACCAACACAAGCTAAAAAAAAAAGCAAACAAAAAGCTAGATATTTCATTGGGACCCTCCTTAAAGGAGTACTGGTCTGAGAAGTGGCTCCTTTTGCTCATCATTAGCACTGGATGCTTTTTTGGAATCCTTATTGCTCTGGAGAACTCAGGACCAAACTAAAGGAATTTATAACTGACTCCTGCAACAAAAGAATCATCTCGGGTTGAAATATACATCCATAAAATACTTTAAAAACTCCATGTCTTTGTTTCTTTGCATTAGAATTTTTTTGGGGGGTCCAGTCGTGGGCCTGAACTCTGGGCCTGGGCGCTGTCCCTCAGCTCTTCAAGTCAAGGCTAGCGCTCTGCCATTTGAGCCACAGCACCACTTCTGGCTTATTTTTGCTTATGTGGTGATGAGGGATCAAATCCAGGGCCTCAGGCATGCAAGGCAAGTACTCTACCACTCAGCCACCTTCCCAGCTCCTGCAGTAGAACATATTTAAAACAAAGTTATTTCCTTTTGTTCTATGCTGGCCATCAAATGGCACGTTATTTCTTTTTGTAATACTCTCAACTAGAAGTTTACAGAAAAATTATATATGAGTAAAAACACATGAGAAAAAGTCACGGACAGAGTTTCCTTCAAGCCTTCGGGTTCTCTTCTTTTACAGTAAAAAAGAAAGCACAAGTTAACTTGAACTTTGTCAATCCTCTATGTTCCATTCCTCTCCTGGGATCAGTTTCCACATCCAGTAACAGTTACTTCCAGGACCAATCAATGGTGCTGCTTGAGGTATAATGAATGTTTTCTGGCTTCACCGAAATAACACAAGGAAACCTTTGGACCTGAGCTAACACGTGTTTCAGAGACAACATAGTAAAGAGAAAATATGAAATTCATATTTCTTATAAATACATTATCCATGAGTATATTGAGTTCAAACTTTGTAAGTTCTCTGTAAATTAAGGCGAATTTTAAAAGGGAGAAGGTTCTCAGATCATTTTTTGGTGAGTGTATGTGCTGTGCATTATTTCTCAAGTGCACATGAATTTGTTAACTCTTGTTAACTATACATTAATAAGAGAAAGAGAAATTCTGTGTTTAAGTACAAGGGTTCAATACACTATAGAAGACTGTACAAATAAGACCACGTTGAAACAATAAAGCCAAGTCCGGTATGTAGATTTATGAGAGTGATATAGAGAAAGAATTACTCCTACGTGGAACATGAAGTATGAGTCCACTCCCTTTCTAAATCACCCATGCTAATGACACAACTTTGTAGAAAGTAGAATGGAAGAAAAAATCTGTTTCCAATGCAAGTCAGATATAAGAGCATGGACTTAATTGGAAAAAAAAGTCCATCTTGAGAGAGCAGGGATTATACTAGCAATGAACTGGTGGATAAGATCACATTTATTTCTTTCCTTTACTTATATATTTTTTGTTGGTGGTGGTCTTGGCACTTGAACTCTGGGCCTGGGCACTGTCACTCTGCTATTCTGCTCAAGGCTAATGCTCTACCACTTGAGCCACAGTGCTGCTTCCATTTTTCTTGCAGTAAATTGGAGCAAAGAGTCTCCAGGACTTTCCTACCTGGGCTGGCTTTGAACCCTATCCTCAGATCTCACCACTACCCAGCTTAGGATCACATTTCTAACAGTGTACACTCAGCATATGTAATGTGTATGTTCATCTATCTTTCTATAAATTCTTGAGTTAAAAATCTGGGCTACAGCTTAGACTTTACACTCACAAAATGTTTGTAGTTTAAAAGTTGATTCTACTGAATAAATGAAACCTAAGAATGTAAAGGAGTCTGGGAAGTTCAGTTTGCATCCAGCCTGGGAAGAACAGTGTTTGAGACACTATCTTTAATTAACCAGCCAAAAGCTGGATTGGAAGAATGGCTCAGGTGATGGAATAACAGTCATGAGCAAGAATGATGACTAAGAGCTTGAGGCTTTTTCATACATACATACAAACATACACATACACACAGAGGCACTTATATGTGCACACATATACACAAATGTAGCAACTCTCAGAATATGTAGAAAAGTTAGAAAACAATAGAAAATATGTCCTGAGTAAGTCTAGAATCAAGTGATAATTTTTAAGATTAGAAAATCCTCAAGGGAACTTTCTTCAAAAAAGTTTGAGAATATTACATAGGGAGGGACCAGAGATAGTAAGTGAGTCAAGTAATCAATATTAAAGGGATTGTATCCATGGAGGAATGAATCAGAGACCCCGCAGGTACATTTGAAAATGTTCATACCCTGTGTCAAATGTTAGAACATCTTTGAAAATAGTACATGAACAGTCTGAGAAGTCTAGTGGATAATATCACTGGAGAAGTTAAGAATTGCTAGTCTTTATCTAGATTAAATAAATCAAGAGGGGGCTGAGAAGGTATCTCAGGGGTAGAGCGCTTGCCTTGCATGCATGAAGCCCTGGGTTCGAATCCTCAGCACCACATAAGCAAAAAGCAAAAAAGCCAAAAGTGGCTCTGTGGCTCAAGTGGTAGAGCGCTAGCTTTGAGCTGAAGAGCTGAGGGACAGCACCCAGGCCCAGAATTCAGGCCCCATTACCGGACCCAAAAATAAACGAACAAATAAATAAACCAAGAAACTATGGTGGGGCAACGTGATGCAATCCTTGAATTCTAACACTCAGACTGACAGCAGATTAGAGACTGGAATTACTACTGATACCTTCCTTGGACCAGGTAGTATAATTTTGTCTTAATAAAACAAACCAAACAAGAAAGGAATGCATACACAGTTGGAAGTTTGGGCTAATTTCTTCATTATGTTTTGAGAAGCCAAGTTTTCTATTGAAATGCAACTGGTATACAATCCTCAGTTGTGTTTTAAATGCTCTCTTCATTACAGAACATTCCTAGATGCAAAATGCTTCATGATTCCCATCCAAAATTTGAAAAAGTAAGTAATCATCATTCTGTTAGATTCCAAGGAAAGGATGAAGGGTTACCAAAGCGTAAGCCTGGAGGAATAGCAAAGTTCATCTAATGTAGGACTTTATAGATTTTGCTAAATTAGAGTTTAGACTTCAAATAAATATTTTGGTTTTGTTTGTAATTTCATATTCTATAGGATACTACAAAGTTCTTTTTAAGTAGAGGGTTTAATTGACAAATTTACAAATGTTTCTTGCATTCTATTTGCCTAGCATATTCTTTCAAGAGAGTTATAATTAGAACTCAGTTAATAGAAAATTCTAACTGTTTATGTATAAAATGATAATGTGAATAATGTAGACTGAGTTGCAAACAAATTGATGATATTAATTTATAAATTTAGCAAAAGCAATTTTTTGAGGCTTTAATATGACATGGTATGATGAGAATAATTGTGTGACATCTTCTTTCTTCTACCTGTATGTAAAACAGGAAGCAATTTCCTTAATTACGTGCCTCTGTATACAATGAGAAAAATGCTAGGTTTGGGGTTTGTTTTTATTTTTGTTTTTTTTTTTTATTGCTTTGTCATAAGGCTTGAACTCTGGACCTAGACACTGTCTCTGAGCCTGTTGAGCTCAAGACTGTGTCCTACCACTTCAACCTCAGTACCACTTGTGTCTGGTTTTTGCTGAGAAGTTTATCGGAGATAAGAATCTAGGGAACCTTCCTGCCTTGGTAGGCTTTGAACTGTAATCTTCCGATATTAGCATCCTGAATATCTTTGATAGATAAAAAAGTATAAGTATAAATAATATTTGCAAGAAAACCAGTGGAGGAAAAATGATGCAACCCAGTTTATGGTGGTGTTCTGTCCAGAACACGGAGGGCATCACAGTAGCAGAGTGGTAGTATTTTTCCCAATAGAGATAAGCTATTTGTGATGTGAATTAAGGGAATTTTGAGGTGCACCCTACAAGTTGGAAACTGTTGGTCTAGGATGACTTTATGGCATAAATTTTGGAATTGATGGTCATAGAAATAATAGCTTAATCTGATGAACAATTGCTTACTCTTGAAGAATTAATTACAACCAATGCTTTATAGTTTTATCCTATACCAGAATTTGGCTATTTTTCTGTTCACTTCTCAATCTGTAACACTCTATTGGAAAATGCATCTATTGCAGAATTACATAACATGCAAACAGGTACTATTTTGAATCTCTCAGGTATGGAATATTCAGAATTTGAAAGTGCATAGTTATTAGTCATAGGAAATTTGAAGAACAGACATATTCTGTCCTCTTAACAACTTATTTACTTTTCAAAGTTATGGGTTTCCATAGAATTAAACGGTTTTCAATTTTAGTATGAGAAAGTACTAATTTATTCTTTTTTGAAAATATTGGCAAGAATATTGTGAAAAAATTGTCTAGTTGGATAACATTCAAGTTGATGGCCCTCTGATAAAGAAGGGGTAATTAATTCAAATTAGTACTGATTTTTTAAAAAGTTACTACATAAGGAATAATATTTACTATACTAATACAGTGAAATTTTATTTCATGCAGCTTGTTTTTTAAATTTAATTTTAATGTGAAAGTGATGTGCAGTGGGTTAGCAATTGTAAGGCAGTGGATACATAACTTTTCAAACCTGTTATCCCCTCTCTCATTTTTCTCACAGTTTTCCTTCACCCCCAAACCCCTCACAAGTTGTAATGTATATTTCCAACATATTGTCTTCTGAGTATTGATATTGCATTGGTTTGCCCTTTGTCCTTGTCTCACTAATTTTTTTGTACCTCTTCCCTTCACAAATTAAGGTAAATGTATACACAATACAAAGGGTTCCAAAATCAAACACAGTAGGAGATAAACCATAGGGGAAAAACCCAAGGAAAAGATAAAGATCATAGTACATTAAAAACAACAACTGCAAATAAATATTTTTTTCCATATCTTGGAGTTCATTTTGTTCAGCATCAGCTTATATCTTCATATATATTCATAACAAAGCCACTGGAAAATAATAGTTTCATGGATACTATATCATGAAAACAACATGTTAACTGTTTTTGATGATAAAGGTGGAATTAGGATTGGTAAATTCACGATTCTGATAAAGGAATTTCAAAAGAGTTTTTAAATTATGACAGGTAAATTTTAATTGTTCAAACTTTTTAACTTAGCCTATTAAGAAAATTTAAAATTGCCTAGGAAAATAGGCTTTCATGCAAAGAAATTCATGGAGAGTTAGCTGAGAGGGAGCAATTTGGGTAAGATGGCTCATTTTCACAGTAAACAAACAAACCTCAAAAACCTGGCTGTAAATCCTGTAGGTTCCCTTGAGAATTGTCTTTACCCAGGAAATATACTCCTACTGTGTGAAACAAGGTTGTAGTGGAATTTAAATTCAAAGTTGTTTTTTTTTTTTAATAAGACATCAAAATTTGTGAATTGACCTTTAATTACTAAACAGTAATTCTCTTAAAAAGATAATTTGGGTCAAAATATTTAGGGAGAAAGTGCCCTTCACAATGAAAGAACGTATTGAGTTTACACTTTTCTGTTTTAATATTTTCCACAATGTCTTTGCACGTGAAGCACTGAAACACAGAAAAAAATCTGATTGGATACTTCAAACCAATGATTTCACATTTCTAAGTAGCTCAAAAATATAATATTCTTATTAACATGAGATAGTGAAGACTTCTCTTATTACATAAGCCAAAAATTTTGGGGATCACAAAAGATTTGAGCAAATTGAAAAGGTAAGAAAACACGTTATTAGAAGCCCCAGATAAGCGTATTGGTTTCAGCAGTGGAGGGGACCAAAACTTTTTGATATAGATTGTCTTAATGTTTCAGCTACATAATGTGATTTTACAGAGCCTATTTGGCTCAGTATAATGCAGAACAAATTGAATGAAGACATGAAAATAAATTCCACCTCCAAATAAAAGAGTTTTCAAAGAGAAACCATGAAGATGTAGCAGTGGGGGACGCCTTATCATCCTTCAGCTTCACTAGACTTGAAGCCAAGAAGCTGTGATTAATTGGAAATCAGGCAAGAGCTAAGAGGAGGACATAGAAGTAGGACATAGAAGTATCGTCCTTTGTAACAGACAATGTCATCCAAGGAATCGGTGATTTAACTCTATTCTTCTCCATACATCTTGTTGAGCAAATACAAGACCAAGAGGAAAATAAACTATTGAAATAATTTCGCAAAGAATAACTTCACTATTCCTGATATGGTATCTAAGGAGAGTATTAAGAGAGAAGATAAAAGTCTTAAGAGAGAAGATAAAAGAGGAGTATTCTTAGGTTTCCTCTAAGCATCTTGTTAGCAAAATATATCTTTGAAGTTAGAAGTGATTGAACCACAAAGTGGTGGAGTACTTATTTTTGTGGGCACTTTAGACACAAGAAGATTGCAAGGTAAAAGAAAAAAGAAAAAAATTATAGCTAAATATTTGTGATTATAGGTTCTTGGACTGGATTTTTGGAGACAAAGTTTTGCATTAGCGTTGGTCCTTATTAACATAGTTGTTGGGATTTCGTGGCAACCAAATGAAAAGGGGAAGTTTAATGGACTCGCTTGGACAAGTAAACAGCATGATAGAAAATAATGGCAAATAATATTTAATTAATTATTTTGAACAATTAGTTTGTGAGAACAAAGAAGGAAAGATATAATTCAAAATCACTTGATGTTATTAAAAGTATGAAAATGGAGTAGTGAAGAGATTAAGAGAAAACATAGAGGTCTGTTTTCTTTCAAGTGGAGTAATAGGTTCTTGATCTTGTTTCTTCCATTCTGTCTTCACAAGCTACCAAGTGTGCCTCAGGACTGGAGTATCCAGTTCAGACAAAGAGCACTCGCAGAATAAAATATTTACAGTAAATATAGGTGATTTATAACCTTAGACAATCTTTTTAAATCTGTTCAAAATTCTCCCCTACCCCAAACTGCCTTCTTTGAACAGCTTTGTTTGCTTTTCCAAAGACTGCCCTTCATTAACTGCTTAAAATTTTGAGAGGTCATATTCATACCCTCTAGAGATTGTTGTTTGGTTGTGATTTTTGTGTGTTTTTGTTTGTTGTTGTGTTTTTTAACTGAATTTCAAAAGGTTGTACAAGTGTGTTACAATTAAATATGTCCATCTAATTGTCTAATGCTCCTGGATCAGAATCACTCCTATCAATCTCAACCAACCCTTTCTCCAAGATTTATTCCAGATTTACCACTTGCTTTATTACATATGTACATTGAGTATTCTAGCTGTACTTGCCCCTTGTTCCATTTTTCATTCTATTTCTTTACTATTGTTCCTCTCTGGTTTCAATTTCCTGATAGTCATTCCGTTAAACTGCCTGTTAATACTTTGAAACTCCATGTAGTTTCAATCCCACATATACTTGAACTGATGTCAGCTTATATTTCCATAATTCATTCCTTTGCAAGACTAAGACTGGAGATGTGAAGCACTTGGACATGATTTTATTCTCATTCATTTGGAAGATTAATCTTTAGTCAACAAGAAATTTTAAAAATGGCTTAGAATTTATTTCTAACTACCAGTTTTTATAAATGGCTTTGTACAATGGTGTGTGATTATTTTATTTTACATAGGATAATTTATTTCTTCTACCTATAAGTTTTGGAAAAAGAAGAAAAATAAATTTACTCCTTAGAGGATTATGATAAAAATAGAAGACAGATTTTATGTTTCTCACATCTCTCATCAGTACCCATATTCAAGACTTAAAGTCATATTTCTTACTATGTTAGACAGATAGGGAAAAAATGAAACAACATATGATAAGGCAATTATTAGTGAATTTTTAAAATGTACCTTCTTATGTGATGAAATTTACTTTATTAGCTAATATTTGGGTTTGAAATATGGGAGGCTGATCTATTTAACCCATTTCTGGAAGGCACCTACTGAACAACACAAATGGTGGGGGGTATTATTTCTACAATTTAATGAATGGTTGAACTTTTTCGTTATTACTTCTGGGTACGTAAATCAACTCTATTGTAACTTGCTCCCTACACTTGAAAACCTTGTAATGTCACTGTCATCTACTTGTCAAGTGTTATTTTGGCAAATGTGATTTTAAATAGCTTATTTGGAAATGAATATACTTTCAGGAGATTAAATGTAGGTTATCATTGGTTTGAGAATGACAACATTTTTATACTACAGAACCTAGTTTTACTGAAGTACCAGTGTTTTGAAGCACTAAAGATCTTCTCAGTTAATGTTTTTCTAAATTATATTTGACATCTAAATCAAGTTTCCCTAACCTTAGTAGACCAATTATGGATCTATCATTCCAGAAACTATTTTTTTGGCTGCACTGAAATCTTTCATTAATCATTAGGAGAGGGGTATTAAAAATAATCTTGTTCATTTGTGATTTTGTTCACTCATATGGGCTGGTCATCTGTAAATTGAAAGTTTGAATTACAGTACTTTCTCTCAGATTTTGTGATCTCATCTTTCATTTTAAGTTGCCTTGCATTTCACAATTCATTATTGCTAATTCTTGTAAGGAATTGGGGCCCTGAAATATTATAGGAAATGAGAAATTGAGATGAATCTTCAATTATTTTGTTGGCATGTTGGATGGGCCTATGTCAGAAGTCTTGCCCTTGTTATCTGATGATGCAGATAACTGGGACCAGGTATCCTAGAACCCGTGGGTCCTGCAGACATCATATCACCAAAATTTGGGTATAATCAGTAAGAATGTTTCAGAAATATGGAGAAAAATAATTTGGGACCAGTGAGTTAAAACAATAAACAGAGCATCAGAGTAAAATCCCTTATAGATTAGCAGAAAACAATATGTTATTTTACATGTGAATTCAGAAGACCACGAAAATTTAGAAGGTATCACAAGTTTATACCGAAGATATTGCATTGATACTCTTTATATTCTAATAAATATTTTAATCCTAATCATTTATGTTCCAATTTATTTATGGGAATAAATGGCAATATATTTGTCAAATTATCAATTCTAGTAAGATTCATTGTGTGAAATTTAAAATCAGCACATACAAATATAAAATATATAAGTTTATATAATATAAAAATTCTTTTACATTGTTGTGTTGTGGTTAGGGAATCAAAGGCAACTCTGTTTTAAAGTATTATTCAATTATCTCTACCTCAGTTTTTGGTAGAGTTAGACTTAGAGATTTACCATTTGTAGATTTACAGCCTAGAGAAAAGAGGAAACACTGTGATTAAAACATTATCAATTTAAGGTCTAATATTGAGGAGAAACATATGGACTTTTCCAGGAGCTATGGAAATATTTGGTGATAGAAAGTCAGTAGTGTAAGTTCTGCCTGGTTGGATTATAGGCAGGCCAGGACAGTAGGTAATCATGCATATGAACAATTTTTTCACCTTCTTTGCTTTAGCTACTTTTGAAATGATAAGTATAATAACCAATTATATTTCGATAAAATGCCTTCCATTCTGAACAATTCTGTCTGAACTGTTCATCTTTCTATGATCCCTTGTAACTAAGATTAGTTTTGTTCCAGTAAGACAATCTATGCTGTCAGGGTAAGATATTCTGTTTGGTCTGTTCCTACATGGAAGAAGGGTAAAGGTTCAAGTAGACATTTGTCCCACAAGACTTCATTTGGGAAATTTTAAGCTGCAGAAGATTAGAAGTAGCTCTTAAGCAAGGCTTACTTTGAGTCCATTAGCTCAACAAAGCTAACTCAGTTGATAAATAAGTACTTGAAAAGCCATCACCTTTGGACTTAGCTGTAAAGGCTTCAAAGTATGATCAAATTTAAAATGAAAACGACAAAATAGTCATTGCCCAAAAAATTTTAAATGTGAGCAATCGACCAAACTATATAAGTTTTTCCCACTATACACAGAATTTTAGAGAAATAAGATCAATAGCATTTTTAGGAACAATAAGGGTTCCTTGTTACAAATAGGCAACCATGGATATATGCCTGTATAAAGATTGCATCATTAAGTATTTAAATTTATAGTACACTACATGCTTCAGCAGCAGGTCTACCCAAATTACAACAATACAGAGATTAACATGACACTTGCACAAGGATGATATGAAAATTTGTGAAGTATTCCATATTTTTCATTCTTCTGATGCAAGAAATGAAAAATAGTTATTAAAAAGTTCATTACAAAAATAGAAGTGTAACAATACATGTAATTCATAGAATTAAAGGTTAATTTGACATCAGTGTATTAAATCTTCACTTTAGAAAGGCCCTTACATAGCATAACTTTTACAAAACTTGAAATTAGATAACATTGTCATTTTATCCCAAAGAAATAAAATAATAAAAAGACCTAGAAAAAAAGGAATCTTAAACTTCGATATGGAATGCAATCTGAAAGGACACATTTATTAATGAATCTATACATTATATGACAATGTAGAATTCAAAGTATTATATCTAGGAGCTAATGAAATAGATTATGGACATTATACAAATATAGATATACTTTTTTCAGAAAAGCACCAGCAACATCTTTAGTTTCTATACTATTCATTTCAACAGATAAGTTAAAATTATGTCTGATTTAAAAAAATTACAAACTGCAAAAATCTTTATAGATGTATACAAACAACTCTTGAATACATTTTGACATCAAAGTCAGGCAATTCACTTGGAAGAATACCATGAAATCCATGCATTTTTAAAGTAAGATAATGCTGTCGCTTTGTATTGTGAAAAAAATTTGAAGGGACACAAAGGATGGACTGGCATTTTTGAAAGTTAAGAAAGTTAACCAAACCATTACTACGAAGGAGAACAATTTGTACAGCCTTCCACAACTTCAAAATGGTAGTGATACATACTTATCCTTTTGGCAATATCAAATGCAGTTTCTTCCAAGTTGTTCTTCAGACCTGGTTTGATACAATGGTTCAACAGAAGGAGATACAGCTTCTCTTTGCTATTTCTATTCCCAGCAGCAAGATGCAAGGGGGTCAAGAGGCCTTTAGTTTGGGGATTGGTATCCGCATCATGATGAAGTAAGAAAGAAGCCACTCTGGTATTATTCCACATATAAGCACTGTGCAGGAGTGTCCAGCCATTCAGAGTTATTGCATGAATATCTGCTTTGAGCTACCAACTCATGGACAATGTCTAAGTGTCCACTCTAGGCTTTCTGATGAAGAGGGGTATACTCATCCTCATCCCTAATATTCATCTGGGTGGCCTTTTTGGAAAGTAGTCTCCGCACCATAGTAAGCCAATTAATTTCGGTATCCCAAAGAAGAAATTTGCTTGGATCCTACTCCACTTTTCTTGCAATTGATACCATTCCTCACTTTTTCATCTTGTTCCTTGTCTTCGTCAGAATTGCCTAACCAGAGACTTTGAGTGCCAGTGGGAATGAGATGTCCATGTATTTCCCCAATAGTTCACATTGGTTGAACTGGTAACAAAAATTTGGTGAATTTTCTGCATATGTTTTTTCACCATGATTTATTTTCTTTTTCCATTTTTACTATACTTACTTATTCTAATTGAAGAGTAGGGAATTGATAGCAGAGGAAAGATTTTCCTCAGTATTCAAAGGTACAGACTGAAAATGAGGACTAGTGATGTCTTCATGTGCATCTTATACTAGGAATGAGAAAATAGGAAACAATGCCTTCTATGTAAATGATTTGGGAAATACGATGTTATAGTGTAAGAGAACTCACTATTCAACATATGGGTTTTAAGAGCTTTCTAGTATCTTTCTAATGTTGGTATCCAATATTAGAAAAAATGTATAATGCAGTAGTAAAATAGAAGTGCTTTGTTTGACTACCTAAATTCTTGTTTTTTGAAAGACACTTGTTTTCATCTATAAATAGGACTGTCTATTGTCTTCAGGTGATTTTGATGATCGAAGATGCTTAATGAGAAGTCAAAATGTATTAGTGGTCCTTTGCTATCAATTAAATTTCACTTTTTCTAATTGGAGAATATAATGATCAAAGCAGTAGTTCAGAATCAGCAAGCAATAGTTCAGAATCATGCTTCAAGTGCAAGTGAATCACCAGTAAATAATCCTTGACTCTATTTTCAACAAAGTTTTGTCACAGATACAATCTGCCTGCCTTCTCTAGCTGCTTTCGTAGCCTGGACCTATTCCTTCATTGTACAGGAAAATTGTGATTCAACTGATTTCAGTCAGATTTGTTAGTAAAATCATCAAGTATTTAGATTCTTTTTTTTTAAATTAGCTGTGGGGCCTGAACTCTGAGCCTGGGCACTGTCCTTGAGCTCTTCAAATCAAGGCAAGCGCTCTACCACTTGAGCCACAGCACCACTTCTGGATTTTTCTGTTTATGTGGTGCTGTCTTGGGAAATGGCAGAGCAGAATGTGAAATGATGCAACCAAAATTATAAAAGCAAAATAAATTAGGATAATTATGGAGCAATCATATTGTCTATGAAAACCATGAAAGAGAGAGAGGAAAAGAGATACAGATGTACAATGACCTAGCTAGCCACAAAATCCATGCTTCTAACCAATTTACAGAGCTAACAATTTTTTTATATTTTAAAAGAGATGGAAAGAGAATTTATGTATTTACTTGAAATTAGTAAATAAATTTTTAGTCGCTTACATAAAGAGAAATATCTTTGACCAAATTACAGACAAGAATCTTAATCCTTGGGCTGGGAAAATGGCTCAGTGGTAGAGTGCTTGCCTTGCAGCTTACTAAAGTGTGGAGTCTACTTTCCAAAATGGCCACTCATATGAATACTATGGATGAGGATGAGTATACCCTTCTCCATTGGGCAGCCTAGAGTGGACACCTAGACATTTTCCATGAGTTGGTATCTCAAAGCAGATACTCATGCAATAACTGTGAATAGCTGGACACCCCTGCACAGTGCTTATATGTGGAACATATTGCAACAGCCCCTCCCCCCCCCACACATATACACACACATCTTCAGATTTCTTCTTAAGTATTTTTGTGTATGGTCTTAAGAATAAATTTTCATTACTAAATTGAATTTCTGACAGGACAATATCATCACTGTACATCTTGCTTCTAGGATCTCAGTTTTAAATTACTATCTAAGTATGTGCATTACATAAGTATAGGAAAATGTAGGAGCCACACAGGTGGCTCAGGTCTTTAATCCTACCTAATCAGAAAGATGAAATCTGATGATTGTGCTTTGAAATCAGACCAAGAAAAAAACGTTCATTAGATTATGATTTGAAAATGACCACAAAAGCTTGGAATGGAGCTGTAGTATAATCAGTAAAATTGTAGCCTTGAGAAAACTAAAACAAAAAAAATAACAAATTCTGGGACAGAGCCAGGCCCTGAGTTCAAGCTCTAGTATTAGCACCAAACTAATGAATGAATGAATGAATGAACTAAAAATAAATTAAGTGGTCACATGTGAGAGAGACAAGTAAAATGTAACAACCGTGGTGACTGGATTATGTATTATTTTGTAATAAGGCAAATTATTATTTTTCCTAATCACTAATATTTTATTTGAACTTTTTTGTACAATAAACCCTGAATTTGGCATTCATGTATATGTGTGTGTACATGTGCGCACATGTGTGTGTGTGTGTGTGTGTGTGCGCGGTTGCAATGTTTCTTGCCAATGTGGACAGAGTGAGGCTGAAAAGAGCTGTGTTGCAATGTTGTTATTTATCAATGTTCTGTCCTGTCATTTCAGTAGAAGCACACTTCTGTACATTTTATTTGTCAAATAATAACATCATCATAATCAAAGCATTTACACCATTAAGTTAGATAAAAGAGATCACTTTCAGCTCTTAGTATATGCTAGGAAAGAAGATACTCATATAAGTAGGTAGTAAGTTATTGCTGTAAGATGACTGTCAGTACAAAATATGTATTTGACCTCTTAAATTGGATATACTTTTAAGATATACTCATGGAGTGATTTTGACCAACTTGACAAAACAGGTATTACTCTCTGGTTATTCCTGTGAAACTCAAGGTGGATAAACTCTTACCGGATTTCTGTTGAAAATAACATTCTTTGTAAGATTGTATCTATTCACACTAAGATAATAAACTCCGTATTTTTTAAGTTTGAATATACCATCATATTGACTGAAAATCAGTATTGTGGATATGTTTGTTAGATATACATTGCAAAAACAAACAAAAAGCATGCGTCACCTCCAGATTGTGGATGCATTTGAAGTAAGAAATATGCATTTTAATTAGTTATTATCATATATAAATCTTTTTCAGCTCTAACTCATAGCCTCACTTACTATTATTTTAATCTTTATTTGATTACTTCATCTATCCCCTAAATTATAACAAGTGAGTTAAATACAAAGGCAAATATGTGGTTTGACTTTGTCACGCATGTGTGAGGATGCACAATATGGGCAAATAGATGGATTGGAATTAATAGCAATTATCCATTTTGTTAAAGTAAATATGGTTTTCCTAAACTGATTCTCACAATTCATATTCCATTCAACAAAAAGAAACGTGTAACAATTCCCTTTGTTTTGCTCCTTATTAACTTTGTTTCCATTTTATTTTATAATGAAGGATGATGTCATAAATCTATTGTAGATGCAAAAATATGTTAATATATTTCTAACTGTATGCATTGATCTATACATACACACATATATTACACAGGTTATAATGATAATTTATAACTTCTGTAACTATACAATTTACTAAATTATTAAAAAACATCGACGGCTCATGCCTGGAATCCTGGTTACTCAGGAGGCTGAGATCTGAGCCATCCTGAGTAGGAATTTGAAGCCATCCTGGGCAGGAATGCCCAGGAGCCTCTTATCTCCAAACAACCAACAGAAAATCAGAATTGGAACTGTGGCTCAAAGTATTAGAGTGTTAGCCGTGAGAGAAAAAGCTCAAGGACAACACCCAGGCTCTTTGTTCAAGAACTACAATCTACCCAAAAAAATCTATTTAATTTACACCTGTGTAAGTAAAGTATTTCCATCATCCAAATGCACATCCATGCTCATTTGCAAGATAACTCTGTTTTGTCTGAAGTACCACTAAACATTATCACTAAAGTAGCATTGGAACGTGGGTTCATTCTATCACTCTAATGGATTTTTCTACACTCAAATAGTCAAGTGTTACAATTGTTCTAATTATTTAAAATCATAGCTTTTTCTTTAATACCCCTATTCAAACTAATATTAGAGTTTGAATTGAGTGTTTTGTGCCCCTTAAATGGGTGTTCTTACAACTTTTTCATGCCCCCAGCCCTAAGTTTTCCTGATTATTTTTCAGCTAGAAACTGGCTTCCTATTTGTGTATGAAATTGAGCTTAGTCCACTTGATGTTATTCTTCCTGGAATTTCGAATAACAGTGCATGGCATTGTGTACAGAATTTTCTGTTGTCTGGGCTTTAGCCACTATCCTAAAAACAGCGCACTCCCATGTAGTCAGGAATTTCATAAGCTTGTCATAGCTGATTTTTTTTTAAATCTTTCATTTCCTGCAGGTTCTTGAGTACTGAATTAATTTGTGTTTTCTAAGGTTGTTTTGTTTCATTTGAATCTATGTGTTGAGTTGTTCCTCACTTTTCCTTTTGTTTCTTTCCCTCAAGTTCTTAGCCAAAGTGCTGAGAAACCAATTCTTCTTTCTCAAAGTAGTCAGGATGAACATTATTTATTCCAAAACAATTTCAGTATCTATGAATGTTATACACATGCTAAGTGCTGAGAAGGGTGTTTTTATTTTCATGTCAGGCTTTGGCATACACAGACAGATCATGAAATATATGAAGAAAATAAAAGTACAGATGAATGCCAGGAGGAGAATAAACTATTATTAATTGTTTGACAGAGGTTTCTCTTCTAGTGAAAGAAATATAATGCTTGTTGCAGGATTTCACAAAATCATATTGCTAGGAGGATCCTAAACAATCATCAAATACTACAGACTTGAGAGTGATGAATTGACTTCCTGAATAATTTACTTTTGGGTCAAATAAAAGCAGGCTTCCAAAAAGAGAGTAGATTTTAGAGAAACATGATGGATTTTATGTAAATAGGTCCTTAGCTGATTTTGTTAATTTGTGAACTAATACAGGGAAATAAAGTACAGCAAGGTAAAAAAAAATAAAGGACATCACTTTGAAATACTCATTTGTGTTTGTGTATGTGTGCATTCATGTGCGAGTACGCACGTGCACATGTGCATGTGCTCATGCATGCATTCACCATTCTTGAGCCGTGATAGTGCCTGGGAACTATTCCTCATCTTCTGTGCCCAAAGATAGTGGTCTACCACTTCAGCCACTGTTACAATTCTGGGTTTTTTTTTTTTTTTTTGAGATAATCGCTTGCATTTTCATGATTTAACAGTGGTCTTCAGATCTCAGACTCCCGAGTAGCTAGCTAAGCTTATTCAGCCTCTGAGTAGCTAGTTAAAATTCTGCCTGTCCTCTAAGCTGCACTGCTCTTTTATTCTTTTCCTGAGATATTCACAAGCCTAAGTCATATATATGTCTAGTTGCTTTAAAAATATTCTTACTGTTTGGCACCAGGGGATCCCATGTGTACTCTTAACTACTTAGGAGGCTTGAGAACAGAACCCAAGCCAAAAGTTTAGTGGACTTACTTCTTCATCTATAGCTGAGTGAACTGGATCATTTCCATCATCCTGCACTATCTAGAGACTAAGATTGGAAGGACTGCGGATCCAGGCCAGTCAAGGTAGCAAGCTAAACAAGTTGGTTTGCAATTCTGTTGCCATTGATGATGGGAAGGCTAAAAGAACAGATCAGGGGCATGTTTTTGTGAAAGGGAAGCCCTATCCTAAAATTAACCACTGATATCACTCTGGCCTAGAAAGAACAATATACCCCAAGTTGAAATCCCCACATTTTCCCACAACGAAGATAAGTATGTACATTAACATCCAAAATCTTAATACAATCTATTCTTTGCTCTAATATCAGCTTTATATAATTATCATATGATGTGACAGAATAATTTCTTCATTAAACTTATGATAATTTAAAAGACCTAGAAAATTATTTCTCACTTATTAAGTGTAAATGAATGGCAAATTGAATCATTTCTTACATACTTGACTACCACTATAAATTTATCTTATGATTATTATTAATAGTAATATATTCTGAGTTATTACTTTACTTTTTAACAGTTATTAAACTTTTTGCTTTTCAGCTGAAGTTGAAGTATTTAAATAGTATCATCAAAGTATATTCCTTAGGTATTTAGGGCAGTTTTTTTACATAGTTTTTAACAAATGGCTTGTAAGAATTCTTAATTGGTATATCATTTGGTTTATTTTTAATTTCAATATAATTTTATTGTAATGGTAATGTACACAGGGGTTACACTTACATAAATGAGGCAATGAGTACATTTCTTTGGGAAGGAACATTGTTATATCTTCCATCGATATTTTTGTACACTCAAAACAAGAACTACAGATGCTTTTGCTGTTGCTATTGATCAATGGGTACTTTTGCTTTCTTTGTTCATGCATTTTTTATTATAAAATTGATATACTGAACGTTTACACTTAATTAAGTCAACTAAAGAGTAGACTTCATTTTCTTTTCTTTTTTTTGGGGGGGGGGGTCCGGTTGTGGGGCCTGAACTCTTGGCCTTGGCCCTGTCCCTCAGCTCTTCAGCTCAAGGCTAGAGCTCTACCACTTGAGCCACAGCGCCACTTTCGGTTGTTTTCTTTTTGCTTATGTGGTGCTGAGGAATCGAACCCAGGGCTTCATGCATGCAAGGCAAGAGCTCTACCACTGAGCTACCTTCCCAACCCCTACTTCATTTTATCTTCTGAAGTTCAAATTTTGAGCTTAAATGTTTCCTTTTGTTTCTTTAGGATAATTCTTTTTTCAGAGTTTTAAGATCAGTTAATTTAATTTTGCATGATTTTTACACATGTAAATTATTCAGACAAATATATTTTGCTTTAAAAATATTTAACGTGTGGCTATTTAAAAATTATTTTCTTAATTTTTATATGGTTAGTGAATTTAAATACATTTATTTTCTTATAGTTATAAACGTATTTGTCCAGGTAACAAATACTTACTGTATTTTCAAGAAACACACACTTTATTAAGAAAGGCTTCATTACCTGATCACTTTTTAGAAATATTTGTACTTGAATTTAAAAAAAAAAAATTTTGAGCTCGGCATGGTGATTTGTTGCATCCATTTTCTAGCTATGGTGGGAAGTGTAAATAGGGTTTGTAATTCTAGAAATACCAAGAAACTCTGTGACCTTATTATAAAACTATTCAGAGTGAAATGATTATAGATATAGCCATCCCTAGCGTTATATACAGCACCTCGCTATCATTTTCTAAATCTTCCTTTGAAACACCAGTAACATCAATCTTTTGTCAAAATAAAAGGACACATGTTTCAAAATGTTTATTATTTAAACTCATATGCAAAGGTTCTCATGTCTTCTATTAATTTTCAATTTACTTAATCTATTAAAATCCAAGTATATTGTGATTATTTTATTTCTACTTAACATTTAAATAGTACGAGCAATATTATGATTTCATATAATAACATACTTTTACAGTTTGTGATGATTTCCTCCATTTAATATGATAAAATCAATATTCCAAATGTGTGTATGTGGTGTGTGTGTGGGAGGGGGGGTGTGTGTTTATGTGGTTTTTGTGTGTGTGTGCTTTGTAATGCTTGGGAGTTCACACCATTGTTTCACATATACAAAGCCAATGGTTTACCACTGACCTATAGTCTCGAGTTATAATCCAAATAGTGTTTTAAAACATGACTTTCAAACTTTCATTCCTAATACGCTTTGTCAAAATTATATATGGTAAAATGTTATCCATATTCTATCCACGCTAGCAATTTTTATTGTTATTTAGAATATTTCCACTACCTTTCCACTTCCAAACTCTTGTGTTTGTTATTGATAAAGGTTTTACTTTGCTTCTTTTCTCTCTTCATTCTTTTTCCCTTTAGAGTTTAACTATTTTTTCTCTTATTTCTTTGGAAATTAATGATCATATTCCTATTACACTTTCTTAACATTGTAACAGGTATATACAATGCTTTAATTTCTATTTTAATTTTTCCCATTTTCACTGACTTTTAGTACAAACTATTAGATGGATTTAAAAGAAACTTGTCTCAGGACACTTTATTTTTCTCCTTCTCTTCTCTGAAGTCTTTCTGTTTTTTAAAACTCACTATCAATGACATATAGCTCCTATGTGGTACATCATTCTTTCCCTTCTTACTCTCTTCTGTTGTACAGCTCAAGTTGTTATCATTCAGCTTTGTTATGCTACAGTGTTATCTAAATCTTAACTCATTCCTAAATTAATTTTAGTTGTTTCAAGTATTCTCTGAAGACATTTTTCTATATATAATATCTGAGGTCTTGTGTTTTTACAAGGTACAAAATATGAGTGAGTATCAAACATCTAGATATCTCTGTAGAATATTGTTCCACCTGCTCAGTAAACTCGTATGTAAATTCAAGGAATACAGGTCAGTCAGAACAATCTTGTAAAATGGTGTAGGTTCAGCCTTCATACTAGTTTTGAATCTTTTTACCGTGTTTAGTAGTGACGACAACATAGTTCTACTACAAGAGCAGACATATAGAAGAATGTAACAGATTTGTCAAAAATAAATTCTTAGTTTTATGGTCAATAGATTTTGAAAACTATCCTATGACTTTATGAAATAAAAATAGAATCTTAAATGGGTGTATAGCACTATTGTCTCTCGAGATTTAAAGAATGATCTTAGACTACTACTTCAATCATTTTTTGTTTCTTTTGTTTTGTTTTTTGTCACTCATGGGGGTTGAACTCTGGGCTTAGGCTCTGTCTGTGTGCTCTTCAGCTCAATGAGAACACCCTACCACTTGAGCCACTGCACCACTTCTGGCTTTCTAGTGGTTTATTAGAGATACGAGTCTCATGGACTGTCCTGCCAGGGCTGGCTTTAAACCATGATCCTCAGATATCAGACTCCTGAGTAGCTAGGATTACAGGTGTGACCTACAGGCGCCTGGCCTACCTCAATCCTTATACAAAAATTTAAAATAAAAAATGATTATCAAACTAAATGTGATATGTAAAAACCTATAAGAGATAAACGTAAAAATTGATGACATTGTATCTGTAAACGTTTCTAAATGGAAAACATTAGTGGCTAAAGAAAAGCAAGAATATACTGGATTATATCAACTGATAGCCTTTCATAATTCAAAGGACACTATAACAGAAATGAAACCATATCCAACAGATACAGGGAACATATTTGTTAATGCCACAATGTGAATGCTACAATGATTCTGAATCTTAAGTATTTTTATATCTTCTAATTCTATATAACTTTTCCTGAATAGGATATTTCTTTAAAGAACACGTGTAAATTACTAGTCAATAGGATTAGCATATGAAATAAGTTCCTCTTCAGTATCTAAGAAAAAAGACAAAGAAAACTCACTAGTATGACCCTTATATAAAAGATGACACAAAATATAGTAATGCATTTGTGGAGAAATTGATAAACTCCTCATAATGATCGATTTGTATAATACTGCAATCATTTTAGCAAGCAAGTTTTCAAGTCTTAAAGGTCAAAAAGAATTGTATAGGATCCATTCATTATACTTCTATGAATGTATTAAGAAGTAAAAACATGTTTGGACAGGGAATTGTAGTTCATTGACAGTGCACTTGAATAGTATGTGTGAGACCCTGGAAAAAATCCCCAAAATAAAATTTTGAAAACACACACTATAGAGGGTGTATGCTGGACAAATTCCTTTAACAGAATTTTATATCTATTTTAATGTCTGTTCTAAAATTTATAACATTTCTATTTGAAGAAATGCAAGTTTGTGAAAATTAGGCTTTGAAAACCTATGAAGGTAAAATTCACATCCAAAGCACTAAAACGTATGCAATAAAAGGAGATAATATATTGCAAGTGAATTACATGTCAGCAGAATACGTAAAGAGACGTTTTTGGTGTTGGCTAAGAACTCTGTAAACTACAGCGTTTAAAACAAAGATGTGATTTCTGTTTATTTTGAGGGTTTTTTTGTCTGTTATTTTGAGTTTATACAGAGATAACTCAATCAAAAGTGTATGTGATACCTAGGAATACCTAGGTATTATGCATCATTTATAAGTAATTGATAACCTTTTCTGGAAGAAACTTTTAGCAAATGACAGAAGACACAAATCTATGCATCTGCATTTTATGAAAGCCATTGGAGCACTAATGTAGGAAAAAGCCAAGTAAATATTTTGCATGTATTCTATTGCTCTCCCTTTAACTTGAAAGTTATAGATTATGTGTTTTTATATTCTATTGGGACAATGACCTGCTGTCACTTATTTTTTTCTCTTCCCCTTCTTTTGCCCTTCCACTTACATAATTATTATTTAAAGAGACATACTTGACCTTGCATTTCTAAATTCTTCAAAATTATCGGAACTACTTTATACCTCTGGCAGCCTCCTATATCTTTCTCAAGGGAAATATTTTTGTCACTACCATTTTTATCCTCTATGATATTGGATATCTTCCTGCCTAATTCACTGCAAGATATACATTAGACTCATCCAGATATCTCAACACTCGTACCACCATAACATCCTATCTTACTTAGAAATCATGCTTTTAGAATGTCTGGGGAAGTGGCATCTCTCATTTTTGAATGACCTTAAGTGATACTTACAAGCAGTCATGTTTTAAAACAATATGACACTCAGTAGATGAATGAATTGACATAATGTGGTTTATGCATGCACGGTGGAATTTAATGCTTCCAATTCATACGGAAATGGAAAGTCTTGGAAAAATCAAACTAAGTAAAACAAACAAGACCCAAAGAAACAGATTCCGTGGTTTCCTCATTTGTAATGAGTAGGAAATGTCTAGGATCGTCCTAGCAGTGGAGCAGAATTGCTCAATAACTATGTATGTATGACCATATAAGATAATGATGAGCAAAATGAATTCCTGTATATGGAATCAGAGTTTTTTCTTTGTGGTTGTTGTTTTTAATGTACTATGTGATTTCTTATTGCTTTTGTGTTTTCCCTTTGGTTTATACCCAGTTATATTTGATTTCAATATCCTGTGTATTGTATATACATTTATCTTCATTTGGCAAGGGAAGAGGAACAACGAAATGGCGAGACAAAGAACAAAGGACAAACCAAAGCAATAGCAATACTCAGAAGACAACATGTTGGAAATTTACATTACAATTTGTGAGGGGTATTGGAGTGAAGGAAAACTGTGAGAAAAATGAGGGAGTGGGTAAAAAGTTCAACATGTTATGTATTCCCTACCTTACAATTACTGCAACACCTTCTACCTATCACCTTGACAATAAAATTAAATTAAAAAATGAGCTGCATAAAATGTATTTTCACTGTATTGGTATAATAAATATTATACTTTGTGTATGACCTTTTTACAAAATGAACATTTTGGCTGCTAATTTGAATTAATTACTCCTTTCTTTATCAGAGGGTCATCAACTTGAATATTATCAAACTATACAATATTTTCAGAATATACTTGCTATCATTTTGAATAAAAATTATTTTAGTCTTGTCTCATACTAAAACAAAAGTAGTTCAATTCTGTTGAAACTCCTAACTTTTAAAACTGTATAATTGTTAAGAGTACAGAGTATAGGTGTTCTTCAACATTCCTATGACTAATAACTACTCATTTTCAAATTCTGAACACGCCATACTAGAGACATTCAAAACAGTACCTGTTTGCGTTTTATTTAATTTTGCAATAGGTGCAGTTTTCAATGGGGCGTTACATATTTAAATTCAACAGAAAAAATAGCCACAGTCTGGTAGAAGGTAAAATTATGAAGTATCTATAATAATTCCTCAAGAGTAAACATTTGTAAGCTATTATTTCTATGACCATCAATCCCCAATTACTATGCCATAAAGTCATCCTAGCCCAACAATTTCCAACTTGAAAGGTGCACCTTAATATTCCCTAAATTCCCATCATGACAACGTATAACTTTTGTAAAAAATACTACACTTCTGCTAATGTGATGCCCTTTGTATTGTGGAAAGAATACTAAATTTTGCTGTATCATTTTCCACCCAGTGTTATTCTTGAGATCAGAACACTTGCAAATAATATTTATAGTTATATATTTTATCTATCATAGATATTCAGGAGATCTGAATGTCTGAATATTAAGATCTGAAGATTATGGTTCAAAACCCACCCAGGCAGGAAGGTTCCTTAGATTCTTATCTCCAATAAACTGCTCACGAAAAGCCTGACACAAGTGGCACTGAGGTTCAAGTGGTAGAGTAATAGCCTTGAGCAAAAACAGGCTAAGTGACAGTGGCCAGGCCTAGAAGTTAAGCCCTAGGACAAACCAAACAACAAAAACAGAATAAAAACAAACCCTAAACCTAGCATTTTTTCTCATTTTTATACAGAGGTACATGATTAAGGAATTTTTTTCCTGTGTTATGTATAGGTAGAAGAAAAAAGATGTCACAAAGTTACTGTCTTCATACCATGTTACAGCAGAATCTCAAAAAAATTTTCTTTATCTAAATTTATAAATTAATAGCATCAATTTGTTGGCAACTTTGTCTAGATCATTCACATTATCATGTTACTTATGAACTGTTGGAATTAACTATTAACTAAATTCTAAATATATCTCACTTGAAAGAATATTTTAGGCAAATAGAATGCCAGAATCATTTGTGAATTTGTAAAATAAATCTACTTAAAATGTATTTGGTAGTAACCCATAGAATATAAAATACAAACAAAAATATTTATTTTAAGTCTAAATTCTAATTTAGCCAGGTCTACAAAGTCCTACATTAAATGAACTTTCTTATTTCTCTAGGCTTAAGCTTTTGTAATCCTTCATCATTTCTTTGGACTCTAACAGAATGATGCATACTTTTTCAAATTTTTGGTTGGGAATCATGAGCTCTTTTTCATCTAGT
This sequence comes from Dipodomys spectabilis, assembly GCF_019054845.1. Classification (NCBI taxonomy): domain Eukaryota; kingdom Metazoa; phylum Chordata; class Mammalia; order Rodentia; family Heteromyidae; genus Dipodomys; species Dipodomys spectabilis. Next base: position 1,493,622 of record NW_024870964.1, read on the forward strand.
AATGTTCTGTTTTGAAGAGAACATTTAAAACACAACTGAGGATTATATATGAGTTGCATTTCAATAGGAAACTTGACTTCTCAAAACATAATGACAAAATTAGCCCAAACTTCCAACTGAGTATTCCTTTCTTGTTTATTTTTTTTCTTGGTTTGTTTTATTGAGACAAAATTATACTACCTAGTCCAGTGACTGTATCACTGTGTAGTTCCACTATCTAATCACCTGTCTTAGTCTGAGTGCTAGAATTCCAGGCTTGTATCACATTGTCCTACCTTAGTTTGTTGGTTTATTTAATCTAGATACAGACTAGCAATTCTAAACTTCTCCAATAATATTTTCCACTAGACTGATGGCTCAGACTGTTCATGTACTATTTTCAAAGATGTTCTAACATTTGACACATGATATGAACATTTTCAGATGCACTGAAGGGATCTCTGATTCATTCCTCCCTGGATCCAATCCCTTTATTAATGATGACTTGCCTTTCTTACTATCTCTCTGCCCACCTATGTAATATTCTCAAGCTTTTTTGGGGAAATTTCACTTGAAGACTTTCTAATATTAAAAATTATCACTCAATTCTAGTCTTATAGGACATATTTTCTATTATTTTCTAACTTTTCTACAGAATCTGAGAATTGTTTCATATGTATGTTTGAATACATATAAGTGCTTCTGTGTGTATGTGCGTGTTTGTATGTATATATGTATGCAAAAACCTCAAGCTCTTCTTCAGCAATCTTGCTCATAACTAGTATTCCATCACTTGAGCCATTCTTCCAATGCATCTTTTGGCTGGTTAATTATAGATAGTGTCTCAAGAATTTTCTGCCCAGACTGGATGCAAACTGAACTTCCCAGACTCCTTTACATTCTTAGTTTTTATTTCTCCAAGAGTATCAACTTTAGAACTACAAACATTTTTGTGATTGTGAAGTCTAATCTGTGGCCCAGATTTTTAACTCGAGTTCATATAAAGATAGATGAACATACACATTACATATGCTGAGTGTACACTCTTTGAAATGTGATCCTAAACAGTGTGCCAGTGGCTCACACCTGTAATCCTAGCTAATCAGGAGGCTGAGATCTGAGGATTGCAGTTCAAATCCAGCATAAATAGGAAAGTTTCTGAAGCACTTATCTCTAATTAACCACCAGAAAACTGGAAGTGGTGCTGTGGCTTAAGAGGTAGAGCACAAGCTTTGAGCTGAAGAGAAGAGGGACCGGAGTTCAGGCCCCACTACCATCAAAAAAAAGAAAGAAAAATAAATGTGATCTTAGCTACCAGATCATTGCTAGTATAATTCTTGCTCTCTCAACATGGCCTTTTCTTTTTTCCAGTTAAGTCCATGGTCTTATATCTGACTTTCTTGGAAACAGAATTATTCTTCCATTCTACTTTCTACAAATTTTCATGATTAGCTATCATGATTTAGAGCTAGTAGAAGAAAGAGAGTGGCCTCATCCTTCATGTTCAACTTAGGAGTAATGCTTTCTCTATATCACTCCCATAGGTCTACATACTGGCCTTGGCTTTATTGTTTCAAAGTTGTCTTATTTGCAGTCTTCTATAGTTTATTGAACAATTATACTTAAATACAGAACATCTCTTTCTCCTATTACTATTGTTTCTACTTCTGTTAACTTATGTATACATGGGTAATAATGCACAACACAAACACTGACAAAAATGTTTCTGAGAACCTTCTTTCCACTTAAAATTGGTCTTAATTTACAGAGCACTTAGGAAATTTGAATTTAATGTACTCCAGGATAATGTATTTTTTTCATTTTTTTTATTGTGAAAATGGTGGACAGAGGGGTTAGAGTTACATAAGTAAGTTATTGACTACATTATCTAATGAGCATTGTTACCTCCTCTTTTGTCTTTCCCCTGCCATGCCTTTTCTCCCCACCACCGCAACTCTCCCCTCCTATCCGCAAGTTGTAAATTTCGTTTTCAACATAGTGTCTTGTTCATCTCATTGTTACAACAGGTCATACTCTATCCTTGTTTCACCATTTTATTTCCCTTCCCCTCCCCATATTAGAACAATGTATATGCAAGGTACAGCTCACCGACCTCAAATACAGTGGAAGCGGGTTATACCATGGAGGAAGAAAATAGAAGGAAACAAAAAACCATCACATAATACATGGTGGATACATTAAAAACAATAGTAAGAACGAAAAAACAAGTTGTTTCCGTATTTGAGGGTTCATTTCACTTAACATTGTCTTATATGGCCATATGTACGTGGATAATGTTTATGAGCCATGTAAATTCCATACTTTCTCGTTACTAAATTGTCTCTGAAACACGTGTTATCTCGTGTCCAAAGATGTCTTTGTGCTATTTCAATGAAGCCAGAAAACATTCATTTTGCCTGGAGCAGCACCGTAGATTGTTACTGGAAGTAAGTGGAAGGAACTTTTACGGGAATTAGAAACTGAATCCAGGAGAGAAATTGAACATAGAGAAATGACAAAGTTCAAGTTAATTTGTGCTGTCCTTTTGCTGTACAAGAAAATAATCCAAGGTTTGAAGGAAACTCTGTCCCTAACTTTTTCGAGTGTGCACTTTAGTCATAAAACTTGTCTGTAAACTTTTAGTTGAGAGTATTACAAAAGGAAACAATATGCCATTTGAAGGCCAGCATGGTAAAAAAGGAAATAACATTGTTTTACAGTGTTCTACTACAAAGAAACAAAGACATGGAGGTTTTAAAATGTCTTATGCATGGATATTTAACTCCTGAGATGATTCTCTTGTTGCAAAATTCAGATATCCATTCCTTTATTCTGGTCCTGAGTTCACCATATCAATAAAGATTCCAAAAAGCAGGATTCAGTGAGTATGCTCAGCAAAAGGAGCCTCTTTTCAAAGTAGTGCTTAAGGATGGGCCCAAAGAAATATGTGGATTTTTTGTTTGTTTGTTTAGTTTGTGCCGCTTCTGGGGCTTGAACTCAGAGGCTGGACCCTGTCCCTGAACATTTGTCTTTCCTGCCCACCTGTCCCCAAAGATAGCACTCTACTGCTTGAGCCAAAACTCCACTTCTGGCTTTTTGGTGTTTAATTACAGATAAGAGTTTGAAAGACTCCCCTTCCTGAGTTGGCGTTTAACTAACACAGTAAGAAAATTAACTCCATCAACTGTATGGACTTCTCTTTTGAACCAAGAAATATTAGATGCAGTTTATTATAAAGGTAATATTTAACAATTTTTAAAAGAAGAGAATACATCCAGCAAAGAAGCCATAACTTATATAACTCAGCAAAAGTAGGTGCACTGAGTCATATTGGAATTTTTTTTCTGCTTGGGAAGATTACTATTGACTTCGTAGTTCCTTTTGGGGAAACTTACAGTATATTTGACTTTTTTTGTTGGTCGTGGGGCATGAACTCTGATCCTGGCATGTCCCTCAGCTCTTCAGATCAAGTTGGGTGCTCTGCCACTTTAGTTATAGCACCACTTCTGCGTTTCTGGTAGCTAATTGAAAATGTGTATCATGGACTTTCCTGAACAGGCTAGCTTTGAACCACAATCCTCTTGTCTCAACCTCCTGAGTAGCTAGGATGATAGGCATGAGCCACCAGCACCCGGCTCATATTTGCATTTATGTGCACTTAATGACACTGTAGACAAATAATGGAAATTTGAATCAATTGATGACATTGCAGCTTTTCAGAAAATTTGAGGTAGCAATACATATGTCATCCTTTTCCATGTTGTTATATTAATGACTCATGAGCTATTGGACTATTATTTCAGTATCCTCTGAGGTCTGCATCGGTGGACATAGTATAAATAATTTTTAGTAGAGAAATAGAGAAAGGCAGATTTTTAGAAAGCAAAGGAGATCAGATATGAAAGAACAACTTCAAATGAGATAAAACTTATCTCACAGAGATTAAGAACTAGCCTAAATGATTTAGAATGTTAAAGGCAATGAGGAGTAAGCCTACTTGATAACTAGTTGTTTAATAACCAAATATGGTTCCCTCGAACAGTTTCTGGTATAATTTAGTTATTCTTATCATTTATTTCTTCCATCTGGATTTATTCCTTCACTTCTATCACAACTATTAATTAGCTGGTGCCGTTTTGGTTCCAAAACTGATCAAAAAGATTTCCAAATCTCACTTAGACTTAGATTAATCCTCACCTGATATCTAAGCACATACTTGACATTAATTGCCTTGACCTACTAACAAAACGGGATTTTTTTCTCAGCACAGTCTTCTAAGATAGGCAAAGTACGTGAATTAAGAATATTGTTAAGTCATAGTTGGAAGGAGCAATTATATATTCCAAGTATACATTCTTTATTTGGCATTTACTAGCTAAATGAATTTTTTTTTACCAGTCCTGGGGCTTAAACTCAGGGCCAGGGAACTCTTCCTGAGATTTTTCTTTTTCTGCTTAAGGCTAGCAATCTACCACTTGATGCATAGCACCATTTCTTTTTCTGTTTATTTCTTTACTGAGGAATTGAACCCATGGTTTCATGCATGCGAAGCAATCACTGTACCATGAAGCCACATTCCTAGAGCCTTAAATGAGTTTCTTAAGATGACATTACTTTTTCATTCCATTACTATATATTACAATTTAGGCTAGGTGGTAGAAAAGGAATTAGAAAACTATACTAAGCCCAGTAAGGCTGACATTAGTATCATATCACAACGGAAGTACAGTGTTAAGACCTTCAAGACTCATAGAGCTCTTGCAGGTGACATTATTATTTTACATTATTACATAATATTTTACATTATTATGTAAAAAACCATTAACAGGCATCTCCAACATCCATAACATTCTGCTTCCACTTTCAAGTTCAAGAGTCAAAAATCTAAGCCTTTTTATTAATTGGGTGTGTTTCTTAGGAAGGAAGAAAGAGGATGTGGAAGGTGATGTTGGAAAAATATGTATATTGGCTCCCAGTCTATATTTTTTGCATTTTTAAAAAGTGCTACTGATGAATTCCCACATCTACTTGACTATGCTGCCTGCACAAGATGCAGATAAAGGAAAACATTTATTCTGGCTGATAGTCACATATATTAACAAAATCCAGTTCTGGAAAAAAGAAGTTACTAGTATAAAGTATTGTTTATAAAATGGTTTCTTGTCCTAGCAGAACAAATTGCAGTATTGAAATGATTAGTCCAGCTTTCTTTGAGATTTTATGCTGTCTCAGTATCAAGATGTTCTCTAATGCCAGTAATATATAAGCATAAAAGACCTCATTTGAAGATCTCAGTAGTTTTAGAAACAAAGGTACATAGTAGCTTCCTTCCTGCAGAGACATGTGATGGCATGTATGACTGATTGTATTGTAGTTATCTTCTTTTTCCTCTTCATCTCATGTTGTATATCTTGGCATATTAGTCTGTCCTGTATCAGCTTCCTGTAGGTGAGATTAACCTCTAATTTGCAATGTCAAGATGGGCATGTGACTTACTTCGGCTTACAAAAATGAAACAGAAGTGGGGAAAGGCTATTTCTAGGGGAAGATTTCTATCCCACTGTCTGTGTCTAAGAGCTAAGTTCTTTTCCCTCAGCTATAAAAATAGCATATCTCCAGAGGGAATCTTCTTTCAACTTATATACTGGAAGAATATTGCATGTGAAATAGAGACAAAACTCAAACACAGCGAGAATTAAGCTAATATTAGAATATGATATTAAGATATTAGTTTCTTACTATTCTTGTATAACTTTATGATAGTTGACTACAGCACATGAGAATTTAAGAAATACTAAACAAGTACTAAACAAATAGATAACACTTCCTGTTTGATGTTATTACATTTTTTTAAATAAATAAGCATTATCTATGTGATCCCTTGAGGGGTTAACTTTTTATATAAATGTGTTTAATCACTCTAGAGCACTGTATCTAATATCCACAAACATTATCCAGACTATGTGATTGAGATGAGGAAGAACAAAATATCTAGATTTCTCACTTCTCTTTTCCTCTTCTCCTTTTTCTAGTGAGAATTCTCATCCTTTCTCCAAACTCTCCTATTAATAAAGGAAGAATGAGACATTGTGGATATCAAGCAAAAGGCTTCAAAGCCAGAATTTTATTCTTTCCTTTTGGAAGAGCTGGGGTATTGCTTTTATGAAATATTGCACCTTTTAGGCAAACAAATGAGTCATAAGAAAGTAGGAGCCTTATGGAGTGAGGCTGATTTTAGCTGGAAGGACTTTTTGCCAGACGGAGAAGATGTACATAATTTTTTCTTGGAGCAGAATTTGGACTTTATAGAGACTGACAATTCCTATTCCTCTGAAGCACTTTCAAAGAAAGACGTCTCTGCTTAACAGTTATATCAGTGGCTTGAGAAACTCATCATTGAGGACAAAGCAAATGATAAGCAGATCTTTGACTGGGTAGAGGCTAATCTAGATGAAAACCAGATGAGTTCCCCCACCTTCCTTAGAACTTTAATGACAGCTGTTTGTAAAGCTGCTATTATAGCCAACTCTTCTACCTTTAAAGTGGATACTGCTTTTATCAAGCAGAGAGTGCCGATCTTACTCAAGTACCTGGACTCAGATACAGAGAAGGAACTTCAAGCACTTTATGCACTACAAGCATCAATAGTAAAACTTGATCAACCTACCAATTTGCTACAGATGTTTTTTGATTGCCTGTATGACTAGGAGGTCATCTCAGAGGATGTCTTCTACAAATGGGAGAGCAGCAAGGACCATGCAGAGCAAAATGGAAAGGGCATAGCCCTCAAATCTGTCACAGCATTTTTCACATGGCTGCGGGAAGCAGAATAAGAGTCTGAGGATAACTAAAACTTCAAATATACGAAACGAAAAAAAAACAATTTAAATATATTTTTTAAAAAAAGCTTCATGTCTTCGCCAATTACAGTGCAGCAAGGCCAATTCTCGCAGGAACCCCATGTATGCACGAGTGGGAGAGAGGAAAGAGAAAGGTGATCATGGAGGAAAAACGTACTGGAAACATGTAACTTCAAACCTGAGGGCGAGAGTGAAAACCAAAATACATGTACTATTTATAGAAAATATTTTCTGTTTTATTCTTTTATTTTTAATTGAAAGGCTCATACTTAAAAAAAAAAAAAAAAAAACTTTAGCAAAATAAAAAAACCAAAATACAAAAAAAAGAAAAAAATGTTGAGAACTTTTAATTTATTTTAAGGACTGCAAATGCCCGTGTGTAATTTTTTATTTGCAGTTTCTGTAAACAACTTGTATAATAGAGAAGCAGAGAAATAAATTGCCCTCCCCTTCAGATGCACCTCACGTTTATTTTAAGGCATTGTAGTTAATCCAGATTTAAGAAGGTATCGGGTGAACAAGGTAAGAAAATCTTTTTTGTTGTTTTTTTGTTTGTTTGTTTGTTTTCTGGCATCAAATCTTTCTTGCCTGCCTTTCAGCTTGCTTCAGAAAATTAAATCACAATAGTAAAACATACATAACTTTGGAACAGAAGTAAATGCTTTGGACCAGAAAACTCCAAGAATTGTTAAAAAAAAAATAAAAAAGTGTTACCCCAGAAAAAGTACTCTTAATACTTTTGAACTCTTTAGAAAAACATTAAGGCTTGTAAATAATAGAACAAATTTTTTTTTAAAAAAAAGAAGAAAGAAATTGACTCAGTACTATTTCTTTTCACTTTCAAAATATAAAGAACAAAATAAAGGCAAACATTGCAAGTTTAAAAAAAATAAATAGATGAAGTAAATCAGAGTAGCTCAAGGAAGAAGAAAAGCATGATTTTTTCCCCTTTCTGGTTTCAACAATAGAGACTGAACACAACTCTAAATGTATAATAAACCATTTGCTTTGGCTAATTTTTTAAAAATGTAGTGTTTTTAAATTAATATTTTTAAAAATTAAAAAATTTAAAACATATAGTAATTTGTTGTTTGCTTTTGGTAGGCACGGAGTAAGACTGCATTAACATTGTGTGAGTTGAAAGGCTAAATTTTATCTGAATCTAAACAAAATGAAAATTATGTAATGTTAAGATAAATAACTTTTAGGTACATTTTCAACATAACGTACATACAGGGACATTTTTTTCTTCTTTTCCTCTCCACACTTCAATAAGCAGCTCATGTAATTCAAAGAGCTGTGTTTCTTTCAGAAATAGATTAGACATAAAAAGTTAGAAGAAGAGAACCAGGATTGGTGGTGCATTCTTTAAAAATAGCAGTCAAATAACTATTAACCATAATTCCAAAATAATAACAATCAAATGCTCTTGAAAAGAGAAGATTGTAAGCAGAATATACAAAAAGTGATAGTGCCAGAACTGCTTCAGGAGCTGCTGTCTGACATTTAAGATTTCTAGTACATGACAATGTTTTAATCAGGATTAAATGCTTTCAGGAACTAAATTTTTTCAAAATTTGTTCAAAATTAATGAAAAGATAACTGGTTATAGTAGAAAGAATGCTTACACACTCATTCTGGTAGGCAATAAATTACTTTCCAAAAATATCTATAGTCCCAAAATATCTAATTAATCAAATGTAGATTTATATTTTATATATAAGTTTGTAAAATAATCACCTTTCATAACAGAAGGAACACAAATTTGAATAATTATCAGATGCGGAAAGTATACTCAAAAGTCCCAGCTGTAGTTCGAGAGGGACATCATTACGCAAGAACCATCAGAAAGATGTAAAGATGCTACATTAGAAGATAAAGGAAAAGACAACAATCCCGATTCTGAAGTTTCTGGAAAGCGGAACAAGAAGTACATGCCTTTTCCACTAGAATCATCTGAAAAATATTTTAGCTCTGTAGGGGGCTCAATTTTAATCTAGTGAGACTTCTTTTAGATTTCTGTTCTTTAGAAGTGTAAAATGATAAATATGGATTATTCAAGCCAATTAACTTGTAGAAATATTTTACAGCAGATTTGGTTTAGTAAACTAACTCAACTACAACCTTTTCCTGATGCAACTACAAGGATACCACATGTCCTAGTTTCTGAGAATAAGAAAAAGTTGCCACCAGCTTTGTACACATGTATGATGTACATACTACTAAGGGCCTTGCATTAATGAAGTCTTGAAATTCTAAATAATATTTAAATAAGAATGTCCCTATCTTCATTTTCACATTTGGGGATCACTAAGTATCAAAGTTATGTAGAAGGCTATGGTAAGAATATAGAAATGAAATCTGTCTTCTAATATTATAAAGATGATTTATGTCACTTTGATTTACAGTTTGTAAGGTAATAAAAAATAAGGTAAAACAGAAACAGTAAATCAATTTTCTATCTTTCCTAACTTTCCAACAGAAATTAGAGAGTCCAGTAAAGATACAATAATCCCAGGATGCTATAAGATGTTATAGGATCACTAGATGGTGAAAAAATTTTAAAAAGTGGGTCCCTTGGACCAATGGGAAACAAAATCTACACCTACAGATTGTGATATAGCTAGAAAATAGTTTCTACTATGCTGTCTTTATATTTTACATTTGTTTATACAGCAACTTTCCTCTCTTAGGAAATGACTCTTTATTAATACTCAAGTGTTTCAGCTTATAATCCAGCAACAAATAATGCTTCTAAATATAAACAAGCATGATACTAATAGTAACCAAGGCTACTTGTATTGCTATAGCTGATAAATAAGAATAATCTTGGGGAATAGTCAAAAAATTTTTGAACTTTTTCATGACTTTCCTCTTCTACAACACTAGAAGTCCTAGTCTAGAAATGTAAAAGTTTAATAAAGGATTTTTATATTTTTTATTGTTCACACTAAAGCAAATACACTTTTCCTCTTTGCAAGCCTGACTTTGAACGACTCAGACCCTCACCATTATTTTATAGACAAACGTTTACTGCTTTGGCTTAGGTGTTTTCTTGCCTTTGCGTGTTGCTCTGTATTATTTTGGCAATTTCATTGAAAAACAAGATAAATCTATTTTGCTTATGTTGGATTGTTCAAAGTCAAACTGTCTTCAGTTTTCTGTTCCCTTCTTCACTGCTAATTAAAGTTTAATTACTGCTCTTTAAATGATGACAAAAATATGATACTTTAACGTATATTCTCATTGAAACTGGTGATTACAGGGGTGTCTGTGATTGTTTTATAATTGTTTTCAAATATTTTCCTTGGCTATTTTCATTATTGCCTTTGTTCCTGTCTTCTAATCAGGAACACAAGGTTACACAAAAGATCTTCCTAAGGAGTAGGATGTTAGGCAGAAAAAAATACATGTACAATTAAACATTTTCATCTCTTAAGAGACTGAATAGCTCAGAAGACATTTTGTTATTACTGGTATGATTAAGATGACTTGAATGTTTTGGTTCTTAAACTAAGTGAAATGCATGTACAATGTTACACTTGTTCCAAAAAATTATTATGGTTTATTCTTTTATGCTTCAATGAGATGAAATATCTTACAAGGTTGGAGGGCATATTTATTTTAGGGTAGAAGGGTTAATGTTAGAAAGCCAAGGGAGCACTGCCTATCACATATCAGTTAATTATACTTATGGCATATGAGTATATAAACATACAAATATGAATTGAGTGAGAAATGTGTGATTTACACAATTGATTCAAGGACAACTAATACCAGAAAACAATTCTCTACATTTATATAAACTATTATATCTAGTGAGGCTTTAAACTTTTTATAATATATATTTTAACATTTATGCCAAAATATTTGTTTATATGTAACTGTTTATTTTTAGTTTTTGTCCATCATGGAGCTTGAAATCTTGACCTGGACGATGTCTGTCAGGTCTTCAGCTCAAGACTAGTGCTCTGCCACTTGAGCCACAGCCAGTTTTCTGGTGGGTCATTGGAGATAAGAGTCTCACGGACTTTCCTACCTAGGCTGATTTGAAATATGATTCTCACCTGTCAGCCTCCTTAGTAGCTAGGGTTACAAGCATTAGTCATTGGCTCCTAGCTACATAATTATTTTTTACAAATTTATGAAGTATGGAATGGTAATCCCATTCATTTATATGTTACTTAATGATGAAGCTACATCATATCCATTAATTTCTGCATGTAACATTTCTTTATAATGAGAATGTTCAAAAACTTATCTTCTGGCTATGATGAAATATCGATTCTTAACTATAATCACTTTGCTTCTTGTAGTATAAAATTAATATATTTACTTTTAATCATGGAAGTCTACTGATTAAAGTTATATAAAACATGAATTGTAAAGTGAAAGAAATTCATAGTTCCATTGCTTGTTTAAAGAAAATGATTATGCATTTTTAAAATTATATTGCTTTGGAATGTGTAATATTCATTGATTTAACTTAAAATTGATAACAATTACATATATCAAGTTGATTTAAACTTGTAATTGAAAATTGCACACTTAACACAAATATACTTCCACTTTCTTCTAACACATAATTAAAATAACAGTATAGGAAAGTTTGGTGTTAGTTATTCATGTGTAGAATCATAGAAAACCAGGAGGCTAAGACCTGAATATTTTAGTTCAATATAGGTCCAAACAGACAAAAATGTGAAAACTTATCTCCAATTATCTAGCAGGAAGCAGAAGGTGAGGATGTGGCTCAAGGAATAGTGTGTCATAAGCCATGAGCAAAAAATGCAACAAAGACCATTACATATTGAGTTCAAGCCCTAAAAATGGCATATACAGAAAAGACAACAACAAAAAAATAGTATGAACATCAATAATAAAGACAAAATAGTAGAAAAGAACATGAGAAATGTGTGAACATCTGGAAGTCAGAAATCATTTGACAGAATTTTGATTCATGAGAGGTAAAAGTCACAGTATGATTTGAACAATCTCATTGAAGTCATTTGTGTTGAAACCTGGCTATTGGGTAACATGTGAAAGAGCAGACTGGATTACCTGACATAGTAGACATTGCCTGTAACTATACACCATCCCACTCTTCAAAAATCTAAAATCATGATTGTTATTTTTAAAAGACCCTCATGCTAGAGACTTTTTGGTCCACACAGACTGGGGTCCTTATTTTGAGGCTTTAGACCAGTGATTTTTTTATAACCACTGCTGTTTTACTCCCCTTCCCTGATGCAGCTATACCTTACTAAGCTGGCACCAAGCCACTCCCTAGAATTGGGCAAGAGCATTTGCTAGTGCTCTTCCAATGTCTCTCTGTGGCTCTGGATTGCCAGACTCTTGTAGCTAAGATGGGTTACTTTGTTATCCAGGTGGCCTCAAACTGGAGATAAACATGTAATGGATATGTCAACCTGAGTTAGTTTCAAACTATGATCTTCAGATCTGAGCCATTATGCTCAGCCCAGTATTTCCAGTAAGTTACTTAATCTTTCTGACACTCAGGTTCTTCCTGTGTGGAAAGTGAAAAGAATTACATTGTGCACCTTAGAATCCAGTGGGAGTTATGACTGGGTACAGGAAGTATAAGTGTTCAGGATGTGTGGACAGAGTCTGACACTATCATAAAACTATTGGTATTTGTATTGAAATTAATTCCAGGAATTGGAAACAAGGGGGATTTTTCTGTTCTTTTTTATCCTTTTATGGACATTGAAAGAGCCACAGAAATTCAAGGAGAACAGGGAAAAAAATGCAGCAGTTGTAGATATTTTATTCATAATGACCTATACCTCTTGTGGACAGGAACAGGAGGGAAAATCAGAGAGAACAAAGTGATGAGATTGTCAAACAAGAAGTGAACTCATTAGCGACTTATAAGATGGTGATATGTATGTACACTACCTTAACAAAAACCATTTGAAAAATCCAGGTTGATGATTCTCTCTTCCAATTTTTGTAGAGACCCTTAAGACAGGCTCACGTGGAGTTTTTGAAGGTCACATTATATGATAATGAATGTAGAGCCAGAATCTCTTAAGAAATGTTATAAAAAGTATTTCATTCTTAGTACCTCTTTCTCTTTGAGTGGCGATTCTATATGTTGTTGTCAGAGCTAAATTTTTACTTTTTGTTTTTAGTACTTGTCAGGTGTTGAATCCTTCTTAAAGCTTTGTGACAAAGTCTGCTACATCTTGGCACCCTGCCCCTAACTAAAATGGTAATTAATCTTTGAAATTAATGTACTTGAGTATGAGTTTTATTTATTGATTTAATTTTTCGGTGGTCGTGAACTGTGGGCCTGGTTGCCATACCTCAGCAATTCAGCTCAAGATTAGTGCTCTACCACTTGAGCCACAGTACCATTTCTACCTTTTTATGTTTAGGTGGCGCTGAGGAATCAAACCCAGGGTCTCGTGCATTCAAGTAAGCTGTTTACAACTGATCCACCATCTCAGCCCCTATGAGTGGCATGTTTGTGCATGGGTCTATCAAGTAAATCTATTGAGCAAATGAACTCATTTGCCACTAGACATATTCAAAATTATGAATTATCTGATATTTTAATGAATAAAAATGTTATCATTGATACGAGGAAGTGTTTGTCTCCCCATACTAAAAACATGGAGGAGGGTATTTTAAACTAAAACTACAAAAGAAATTTGAAGATCTTGTTGCTAACAAATGTGTCCAGGGGTTATTACATTAAACAGAAAATTCAAAATGGTTTTTCTTCATGAATACAGAGATCAAAGGTGTTATAATTCTTATTCCAAGATGCAAATTAAAGGGGAAAAACAGTCAGGAGGTAAAATTTATATTGAATGTTAATAGATAAAAAGTAAAAGAAGATGCTACATGACAAACTAAAGACAAAGCAATATCAGAGCACTATATGCTCAATATTAAATAAGAAGGTTTAATTGAAAAATTGAGCTGGAATGTACACATCAGGCAAAAGCAAGAAATCAGAGCCTACCACCTGTCGCGACCGCCTCGACCCGCAAGGATGACGCGACAACAGGTTCTTCTTTCAGGCGGTTTCTTCAGGACCTTTTACAACATCTCTCTCCCGCTTCTTCCTGCTTCTTCCTGCTTCTCTTTCCCTCCACCCCCGCGCTCGGGTTATAAGCCTCCTGGATGGCCAATCCCGAAGCGCCACGTGGCATATACTGATAGGGCTGCAAACACGGAAGCAAACTAGGAGCCAAATCATAGCCATATAAGGAGTTGTTTTTTACAGAGAGCACTCGTCACCGGGAAGACGGAAGGCGGGAGCCAGCGCCATCTTTGGTCGCAGCCACACCAGCTACAATGTTGCTTTTGTGGCCGCGCCTTACAGCCACGCTGTCTTTGGGTGCGGCTCCTGCAGCTCTCCACAGCTCCCCCTTTTTTGTTTTATTAAGCAACAGGTAAGAGTAGAGGTTGGGCCTCTGTCTAAAACATTAATGAGAGGACCTTGCACTGGTCTTCGCCTGAGGGGCGCCTTCCCCAGTGATGACCAGGCCCGTCCGATGCCTTTTTTGCAGAGGTGGGATCTTGGGCATCAACCCACTTGCAACCCAACATGCTCTTCTTGGGCTCACGCCAGGGAGTGATTCCCAAGTGCAGTGCATTTGCCTCGCACCCTGAGCTATTCTTTTAACGTGGCAAGCCATGCATAGGGGGACTGTCCGGCCTCAATGGCAGTGAAGGCCTGGACCACCATGGCCATACTCCTGCGCTGCGAGCTCCTAATCCGGCATATGCACCACAGGCACAGCAAGATCACCAATGCCAGGATACCAATAAGGGAGCCCACTCCCGCCCACTCCTTCAAATGATCCACAGCTGTCAAACTCTCCAGTCCAATTGACTAAAAGATAAGGGCATCGGTCTCGGGAACACAGACAGGATCCTTCATCTCGGCACTGGTCTTACAGGCTGTATCGTTGTGCTGGCGATCAGAAAAATCATCACCACCCCTTGCATCTTGTGCTTCTTCTCCTTGGACCCTCCTAACGAGTCGTTCAGGTACCCAAACCGGATCCTGTTGGTCCTGTGGAAAAACACAAATAGAACCTCGTGCCCATGTTAGCACGGGATCAGGCCCGCGCCAGAGCCCTGTCAAAATATCTTTCCATTTTACCATTCCTTTTGTTAGACCTTGAAACTTGTTATGCCTGTCCGCCGCAGACAGGCCTTGACCATCCAAATTTTAAAAAATTAATAGTGAATAAAGCAAGAGAAAGCCTTTCCTTAGGGGTACGGCCATGGCCAATTCCCCCTTTTTGTTTTTGTAAAGTCTCCTTTAGCGTGCGATGTGCACGTTCTACGATGCCTTGACCTTGAGGGTTATAGGGCAACCCATGAAGAAGTTGAACATCCATTGCTTTTTGGAGAAAAATTGATTTCCTGCATATGCAGGACCATTATCAGTTTTGAGCTGTTTTGGTTTGCCCCAAGCTGCCCACGCCTCTAGGCAGTGGGTAATAACCTGATGTGCCTTTTCTCCAGTCATAGGGGAGGCATATATAATGCCAGAGCATGTGTCTACAGAAACGTGTACGAATTTCTGGCATCCAAATTCAGGTACATGAGTAACATCCATTTGCCATATTTTAAGAGGCAAAAGGCCTCGAGGATTAACACCAACACTAGGTAAGTGGTGATAAATTACACAATGAGCGCAATCTAAAACTATTTGTGGGGCATCCGCACGGGAAAGTCGAAATTGTTTTTGTAAAGCTTTTGAGTTAACATGAAAGTTATTATGAAAAGTTTTTTCTCTATCCAAATTTGAACTAAGAAAAATCCAATCTTGACGGGTATAGCAATCAACAATATCATTGCCTTCGCTTAAAGGGCCAGGCAGACCAGTATGGGAGCGAATATGTAAGGGATAGAAAGGGTGTTGTCGTTGCCAAAGCAATCGTTGTAAGCGACAAAGCAAATAACCAACAGGAGAGGCCTATAAAACAGGCAGCCTCCAAGACTCTTAAAGCATTTATAACATAAGCAGAGTCTGAAATTAAATTAAAAGGAAAAGGACAGGTTTGAAACACTTTTACAACAATTTGTAGTTCCACTAATTTGGAGCACCGGCTTGAAACTGGTGGCGGACTGGGTCATGGCCTTCCACCATGTACACGCTGCATCCCGTTTTAGAGCCATCGGTAAAAATATTGCAAGCTTTAGCAAGGGGATTTAAGGAGGTAACTTTAGGAAAAACTACGGGATGTTCTTTTAGAAAATTTAACAGGGGATGTTTTGGAAAATGGTTATCTATCTGTCCTTTAAAACTACATTGTAAGACTGCCCAATCATCTACAGTAGCACATAATGTTTGTACTTGATGATTAGTATATGGAACAATAATGAAGCATGGAGCATTGCCAAAATATTGGACGCACTGCTGAACCCCCGACAACACCAGACTGGCTACCGCGGCAGGGTAATACTCAATGGATTTTGCCGGAGAAACTTTTGGGTAAATCCAAAGCAATGGGCCATCTTGCCATTAAAGCCCTGAAGGTTGAACACATGTAGGGGGAATACACAAAGTAATTGGCTCACCTTCCTTAACTCTTTTTAAACATGCCTTTTGTAACTCATGCTCTACCTTTCGTAGGGAATCACGTGCCTCATCCGTAAGCTGTCTTGGAGAATCTAATGCAGAGTCTCCTTGTAGTATGTTATATAAGGGCTTAAATTCATAATTTGGCAGCTTTAAATAACATCGGATCCAATTAATGTCTCCCAATAACTTTTGATAATCATTCAGGGTTTTTAAATGATCCTTCCTCAATTCTACCTTTTGGGGTACAATACGAGATTTATGTATGGTAGCCCCTAAATATTCAACAACAGAGTGTTGTTGTACTTTCTCAGGGGCAATAAACAAGCTTTTAGCATTTAAAAGCTTGGTAAGTTCCTCATAAGCTTTGTGTAGTAATTGCTCTGATTTAGAGGCCAACAAAATATCATCCATATAATGAATGCAGCGCATCTTGGGATATTTTTGTCTAAGTGGCTTAAGAGCCTGGGCCACAAATAACTGACACATGGTTGGACTGTTTGCCATGCCCTTGGGAAGTACTACCCATTCGTACCTTTTGTCCAGTTCCTCATGATTACAGGAAGGGAGGGTAAAAGCAAAACGTTCAGTGTCCCCAGCAAATAATGGAATAGAAAAGAAAGAATCCTTTATGTCAATGACTATAACAGGCCAATTTTCAGGTAGGGAAGAAAGAAGCGGTAAGCCCCTCTGAACTGGACCCACAATTTGCATTTGTCCATTGATTGCTCCCAAGTCATGTAGCAATCTCCACTTTCAAGATTTCCTTTTTATTACAAAAATAGGAGTATTCCAAGGAGAAACAGAAGGCTTAAGGTGCCCCAGTTCTGGTGGTACAGGGTGACTGAAGGGAAATGTCACCTATTCTGTGATTGCTTGAACCTCCTCGAAGTCAGATTCCTCAAGGGAATTGAGCTCTGTAAAATCGGGGTATAATTTTGACCTTGGCCTTTTTGCAGTGCCACTAGCAACACTGCCTCTCTCTGATCTTTCTTCCTGCAGTCTCTCTAAAGCTGCTTGCCCAATCTCCACTACCTCGCTGCAGCGCTGATCCTCCAGGCAACTTCTCACTAACCTCCAAATTGGTCTTACCCCACTCTTAAGTGTTCCTTGTTCATAAGCAAAATCTAAGTCCTCTCCCAACTTCTCCCATGAGGCTACCGTAAGGCTCCCGGAGACTACGAACCAAGGAGCTACAATGTTGCATTCATCAAGGAATGTCTGTAAAGTACCCTTCCCTAACTTTAGTCCTTTCGAGCGTAGTAGCTCTTCCAGGGCCAGAAAAATTGGATGAGACGTCGCAGTGCCCATCTTAGTTATTTTTTGTTACTTTCACTTTAGGCCTGTATTTTATTTCTTCCCGGGTTTCCGCTCTCTCTTTTATCTACTGAGATGAACCCCGTATTACCCCGCTTTAATCGCGGATTCCCACTTCACCTGGGAACTTACCCCCGCTCTTGTCGCGGATTCCCCTCTTACCTGGGGACTTACCGGTGCACCCCCTGACTGCTGAAAGTTCTGAATCCTGTCGAGCCCCATGTTGGGTGCCACTTGTCGCGACCGCCTCGACCCGCAAGGATGACGCGACAACAGGTTCTTCTTTCAGGCGGTTTATTCAGGACCTTTTACAACATCTTCTCTCCCGCTTCTTCCTGCTTCTTCCTGATTCTCTTTCCCTCCGCCCCCACGCTCCGGTTATAAGCCTCCTGGATGGCCAATCCCGAAGCGCCATGTGGCATATACCGATAGGGCTGCAAACACGGAAGCAAACTAGGAGCCAAGTCATTGCCATATAAGGAGTTGTTTTTTACAGAGAGCACTCGTCACCGGGAAGATGGAAGGCGGGAGCCAGCGCCATCTTTGGTCGCAGCCACACTAGCTACAATGTTGCTTTTGTGGCTGCGCGTCTTTGGGCACGGCTCCCACAGCTCTCCACAACCACCAAGAAAGAAAAACCATAATGCATATCTCAGAAAAAGGAAAAAAGTTCCTTGTCCTTGATTTCAATGATCCATATAACCACCCCTACACATGCACACATACACTCACACACACACATACACACTAATGTACGCAATAGCTCAACCTACTCACATCTATTCAACATGAATCAAAGATCTTCCTATAATATTTGGAACTTTAAAAGTTTCTAGTCTTGGACTGGGAAGTTGGCTCAGTGGTAGAGCGCTTGCCTTGCATGCCTGAGGCCCTGGGTTCGATTCCTCAGCACCACATAATCAAAAAAAAAAGCCGGAAGTGGCGCTGTGGCTCAAGTGGTAGAGTGCTAGCCTTGAGCTGAAGAGCTGAGGGACAGCGCCCAGGCCCAGAGTTCAGGCCCCACAACCGGAGCCAAAAAAAAAAAAAACATTTCTAGTCTTGTAAATTATTGATAACAGATGCATAAGCAAATATTTTCTGAATAACACTTCGTTATGTAAATGAGAATTTATTATGGTTATATCTACTTAAAATATCTCTGAATATCGAAAGAATTAAACAAGAGACAATACGAATTTGGGACTATATTTCTACCAGCTATTCTGCAAAGGCTTAATAAGAAGTTATGAGATTCAATATTAAATATCAAATTAATACAATTAATACATGTGTAAGTGAAGTGAAAGACAGTGAACAGAGACCTATGCTGCCTCCAATTCTCAGCAGGCTGCACAGTGTGACACTTTCATTCTGCTGTTCCAGGACCACAGTTCTTTTCCCTAGAGCAGTGGCCCTGCTAGGGTTGGGGATGGAGGCTGTGTGGAGAGGGAGGAGCCCACAGGGGAGGCTGAGCTTTGGTTGGGGCTGAGGGCAGTGGGGAGAGGATGGTGGGGAGGCCCTGATGGAGTCTGTGAAGGGAGGAAGAGGCAGTTGGCCAACAGCTCATGCAGCAGCAGCCATAAAGGCAGATGGATTCTGGGGAGTGTCTGTCAGGTATGGAATTTGGGGTGGATTTGCTAGGGCCTGTTTGCTTGGTGTGGAGAGTAAGAATTCTCGAGTCCCACCCAAACAAATAATGAAAAATGAGATGACCAATGGCTGAAGAATTTCAAGAACAAAGGCAGGGACTTATAGGTAACCTCTAGGGGCAGTGAGGGCAGCAAGGCTGGGCCTGTGGTTCTCATGCCTCTCTTGATGCCCTTGGAAGTGAGAGCCACCTCTGCTGTTGGCTAGGCCTCGCTATTGCCTTGAAGCAGGCTCCAGGAATTGTCAGCACAGTCTCAGCATGTCCCAAGGAGGTGGCCTGTTGTGGGTGCTGTAGCCTGGGCAGCTGTTAGGAGGCAATACACAGCAGGGCAGAGGAAGCATGGCTCGTAGGCTCTGCTCAAGCCCAGCTCAGGGGCACTTGGGAAGTTCCAGCTCTGGTTCAGGACCAGACACTGCTCCCCAGACAAGTAGGGCCTCTGGGGACCTGTGCAGTGGCTGCCACGTGTGGGTGGTGAACCTCCTTAGAATGGTAGAGGTGTCTCAATGGAGAGGTGCATTTGCTTCTGTGCCTCTCCAATCTTCTGGATTCCTGCCATGTCCAACTACAGGAGTCAACTTCTCCAAGCCACTGATAGGCTATCCCGGAGATGCTCACAGGGCTTTCCAGGCTGCTTCACCATGCATGCAGCGCTCACAGGGTGCCATCCTCCAGGCAAAGCATATCCCCATTTCAGCTTGGCCACCCCTGACTAGAGGACAATGAACTGCATTCTTTACAGAAAGCCATGGGTACACAAGGCCGTTCTGCAGTCAAAGGCATCCTTTCTTTCCTCCTGCTCAGGTGTGGAGCAGCTGTGTAGCCAACTGCAACATCATGTTTGATTATCTAAAAAGAAGAGGAAAAAAGCTTCATTGTCCCAGATACAGCTGCCCCTGGGGTTCTCTGTGTACACTAGTCTTGTCCTTAGATAAGGATCCCTTATAACAATCTTATTGGCTACCGAGTGCAGGCTAAACAATAAGCAATAATTTGTGGAGGAGAAGGAAAAAAAAACCAAATCGTTTACATAAGGATATAGGTGGACCCATTGCAACAATGAGATGTACAAGTTCTTATGGAGAAAAACGAACTTTACAATTTTGGTGTGGGGAAGGGGGGAGGAGGATTCGATGGGCGGAGGTGGGGGTAGGATGGGAAGGGATGGGAGAGGGAAACAAAGAGGAGGCTACAATGCTTGATAAGAAATGTACTCATTATCTTGCCCATGTAATTGTAACCCCTCTGTACAGTATTTTCACAATAAAAAAGTAAAAATAAAAAATTAAAAAGATCTGTAGCTTTAGGTACTTCCTGTCATCCGCTGATGGCTATTGATAGGGGAGTTATGGGCGGAATGTTATTGTGACATTTCACGGTTTTTCCAGGAACCTGAGTTCTAACTTTCTTATGATGGGTACTTTCAGTAAAGGTCTTCACAATAGAAACTTTCGGAGTATTCAGAGTCTAAGTCCAGAATGCCTGTAGTTTGGCAAAGGCCTTTCACTAGGAGTGTGTGTGTGTGTGTGTGTGTGTGTGTGTGTGTTGTGTGAGAGAGTCAGACACAGCTGAGGTTTGTGGTAAAATACTCCTTCAGCATTAAGTTTTGGTATCCATTGTTTGTCCCACCTCCCCAATTTTGAGTTCTAAAGTTGTCCTTCTAAATACTTTTATCCTTTGATCTTCTTGATATTCAGATTCCTAAGGTCTGCTTGTGAAGTCCAACTTTTGCTTCATGAAGGTGATGCCTTTCTTCTAACTCTTATGAAGCCCTGTGCTCTGTTTAAATGCAGTTTGTGCTGTGTTAGTGGTTTTACTTAGCCCAGACTGTGGTGGCCCAGGCTGTGACTGTTAATTCTGAGATTAGTTTAGGCCAATATGAGATACTATACTTTCAGTATATCAGTGAAAGAAGTTCAGCATCTTTATTGAAACAATTTACAGGCTGTAAATACAAACAAAAACATCCAGTAGGGCTGGGAAGGTGGCTCAGTGGTAGAGCGCTTGCCTTGCATGCTCAAGGCCCTGGGTTCGATTCCTCAGCACCACATAAGCAAAAAGAAAAAAAGCCGGAAGTGGCGCTGTGGCTCAAGTGGTAGAGCACTAGCCTTGAGCTGAAGAGCTGAGGGACAGTGCCCAGGCCCAGAGTTCAGGCCCCACGACTGGAATTTAAAAAATAAAAAAATATAAAAAAACATCCAGTAATATAAATGTACAATCTATTGTTTTTAGCTAATTGTGCACCACTGTAATGAAAAAAATCTTTTTACTAACTAAAATGAGTATTTATAATAAGAAAAAATCAAATATTGTAAATCTTAAAAATTGATCAAATACCAAAAGAAAAAGAAAGACACTAATCAAGAATGAATTACAAATGTAAGTGTTTAATAAATAAATGAAATATTTGAGATTCATATCCACATAGCAAATACGAAGGAAAATAAAGAGGAAAGTCAGTGAGATCCTATCTTACACACCAGAAGAGCTATCACCACTCAAATAAATAAACTGCTTGAGAAGTTGAAATAAATCAGGAACTATATTTGTTTTTGTGGCATTTTAAACGAGTGCAACCTATAGGGATATCTTAATGGAAGTTTACACAATACCAGAAAGACAGATATGTTGATGACCTTTACCGCAAGTAGATACATATTGAAGGAATACAAATAAACATGAACATCCATGTTAACGGCAGCAATATTCAAAACAACCAAGCTGTGTAATCAACCTAAATGCACCAGAAAAAGGGAATGAAGAAAATGTGCCCTTCATAGCTATAAACATGTTCTGGTATATGAGACGTGAATCTTTCTACTGCATCATTGCTAAATATTTTGAATATATACCTAATCCTACTTTCACTAGGTTTTGTGGCATTGTGTTTTTGCTTTAATGAAGAACGTCCATATTGATTTTCAGACCATTTACAATATGTCGAAGATATCCTATAATGTGTGGATATTAGATCAAAATTTAAATATATCAATGAACACAAAGAGGGCCATCATATATAGTTTATAATTTGAAGCAATTTTAAGAGGGCAACAGTTGGGGAAAAAGACGATGTTAGAAAGCTTAACAAATACACAGACATGGAAAAATACAAAAAAAATGTGCAACTAATTACTACTAATAGTAAAACATTTTCCTCAAGTTTTAACAATGAAACTATTAAAATAATACTTAATAACATCAAATAAATATGCCATGGAAGAAAATGTACCATAGATATACGTTTCCCCATAATTTGTTTACTTTATAACAAATGGATTAGAACAAAGTGTAATTACATGTCTAAAGATGTTAACTCTTTCAAGTGTCATTGATTGAATCCAGCAAAGGAAAGTAACAGAGAAGTAGAGAGTAAGAACAACCTGGGGTATGGATAAAGACACTCAGTAGAACTTGGTGAGGAAAGAATGTGCTCCGTTTTCCTGATCAAAATAGAGCTAGGACACCTTACTTTTGACAGAACACTTGTAATGTAGAGTAGTGGAGTTAGTAATTTAGGTAGTAATTTATTACTTTTAATCCCTAATCTTATGATGTGATTCCCAAATGATGTGAATGATCCTAGATTTTCCTTTTCTTTTTCTTTTTTTTGGGGGGGTCCGGTCGAGGGGCCTGAACTCTGGGCCTGGGTGCTGTCCTTCAGCTCTTCAGTTCAAGGCTAGCGCTCTACCACTTGAGTCACAGTGCTACTTCTAGCTTTTTTCCTTTTTCTTATGTGGTGCTGAAGAATCGAACCCAGGGCCTCAGGCATGCAAGGCAAGCGTTCTACCACTGAGCAACCTTCCCAGCCCCCTAATCATAGATTTTCTGAGCCCTTTTTTTCACCCAAAGTTTCTAATTCCTCACCCTGCCAATGGTTCTTCTGCTACTCTCATTTCTCTTTGTTTCTGACCTAAACTCCTATAACCTTTTGGTTCATGAGAAAGAGCTGGAGAAATATGAGGATGGCTTGGAGTCTGAGCTAACATCCACTCCAGCTTGGAGGATCTGGTAAAAGACTTCCACCTGGGTCTCAAAATCAGATATTAAGTGACCTCTTTGGAAATGGAGAAACTCACTCCCTCAGGCAGAATCTGTCATTCCTTGACTTTCTCTGAAGAGATTTGATACTAGGGCACAATTCAGAGCTTTCCCATAGTAAGAAGGAACAGGTTGAAAACTAAAAGTGGCCTCATGTCCCAAAGGGCCAATCAGAAGCGAAGAGATCACACTTTCCTCCTCATCAGGGACCTTCTGGTAGGAATAGAGTCTGAGCAAAGTCTAAGAAGGAGATAAACTGAGACTGGGCCTAAGGACGAAACAAAAGAATGACGCTCTCTTTGACTACAAGGGAGTTTTGTAGTGAGACATGACAACTTCCTTCATATAAGAAAATTCACTAGGCAAGTTATCTCGCTGCCACTTTGCAGGAGGTCAGTTTCCCCAAAGGAGAAGTTGTTTAGTGTTGTGACTGCCAGTTTGCTCTCTAGGCTGTTGTCTCTCTCACTCCTTCTCATGTCAGGAATGCATTGCTTCTTTCATGCACTCAACTACTTGTCCTGACTCCTAGGCAGGAATACTGTAGGCTATTCTTTGACTAATCTCTTGCATTTAAGGTAGAATAGGCCCAGGCTCTGCTCATGCCAAGAGGTAGATGCAAGAGGTAAATATAAGCTCAGATTTGTACAGAACAACAATCATATTGAAAAAAAATAAATTAAATTAATAGTTGAGTAATTTAGGGTTTATACCCACAAAATTTAGGTAATTATTACTAATACATCTAGAATTGTGGATTAGGAAGAGAACCGTGAAGTAGGTTCAGGATACAATGGAAAAGACACACCATAGCCATAACAGGAGATGAGAGTATGAAGGAACTATTAGCATAGGTCCATTTACTATCTTAGGAGTGACCTTGGATAGGAGGCTTTTAGAAAAATATCTAAAAGAGAGAGACTTGCTGGGCACTGGTGGCTCATACCTGTAATCCTAGCTACCCCGGAGGCTGAGATCTGAGTATTATGATTCAAAGCAAGCCCAGGCAGAAAAAGCCAGAAGTGGTACTGTGGTTCAAGTGGTAGAGCATGAGCCTTGAGCTCAGGGAAAATGCATAGGCCCTGAGTGCTTTAGGATCAGCAAAACAACAAGAAACAATAGTGATAAAAGAAATTAAAGAAGGACTTAAACATATGCGATGGAATGATGATCATGTGTAACTGTTTAGGGAACATAAAAGGAGACAAAATTTGGAGCAAAATGATATCTATTTTTTACTAATCAAGGATGCAAAGCAAATGCCAAATTCCTCTTCTCAAAAACTTTCAAACTTGGGCTGGGAATGTGGTTCAGTGGTAGAGTCCTTGCCTTGCATGCATGAGGACGTGGGTTCAATTCTTCAGTGCCACATAAGCAGAAAAATACAGAAGTGCTGCTATGGCTCGAGTGGTAGGGCACTAGCCTTGAATTGAAGAGGTGAGGGACAGTGCTCAGGCCCACAGTTCAGGCCCCTTGTCTGGCCTAAATAAAAACAAAAAAATAAAACAAAAGAAAAAACTTCCAAACATTTTTTCTCATAATTGAAGGGAGGCTCCTTTTACAGAAATTCCACTTATCTAGCTCAAGGTCATCAGAACTTCAGTAGACTTTTCCTGTTGAGATGTAATGCACCTAACTCTACTGAACCTAATCATGGCTAAGAAAGTATGGACATCGATACATTTGTTGTATTTTTCCTTATAAATATATAATACTGTCAGTTATTATATATAATATATATTATAATATAGAATATATTATACATTATATATTAAATATATTAAAGCATGTATTATGTATTAACAGACTTCCTAATTTTGGATTTAGGAACAGTCAACATATTGAAAGAAAAATGTTTGAATCTCTGAGATATTTCTCTACAAGAGGACAATACCAGGTTTCATTCTTATTACCCAAAGGGCAACATAGGAAAGCAATGCCCATGGATGTGGGTCTCTGGATTTTGGAAATTGTGATCATATATATATATATATGTATATATATATATATATATATATATATATATATATATATATATGATATATATATGAAATATCGTTGAATAATAATGAATAATAGTGAATATAGTAAAATAATAGTGAATATAGTAAAACTATAACAACAGATAAATAAGTGAACACCTATGTGCACACACTCCCTGTCACATTCATGTATAAGAATTTCTTTTCTATGCTCCTATTCAGCTACACAGAGAGTAAATGAGTTGCCCTTGAATTGTCTTGGAAGTTCTTTATCGGGATACTGTAGCTTCACATCCTTTGTTCCCTAAGTAGCCAGATGTTATGTATTCAATAACAAAACTGTTACAGGCAAAAGTATCCACCCTGACACACAGAGGAACTTGGATTTCAGAAATGCCACAGATAAGTGGGAGGTACAGCAGTACTTTTCAAAATTGAATAGATTACGTATTTATTAGAAAGCATGTCAGAAAAAAACTTCAGTGCAGGATGATACACTTGAAGAAAACTACAGTTTAAATTACATATAGCAGGTGCTGCAATAGACAATAAATAAGAATAAAAAATATAAATTACATATGACATCAAATTACAAATTTCCAAGGCATTTCCCTACTCTTGAGAACTAGAGTAATTCATATTAAAATAAATAAATGAAAAGACGAATGTTTTATTCCAAATTTCAAAACATGCTATATGTTATACAAAGGAAATGCAATAAGCATGCATTTTTCAGTCTAGTAAAATCATAAGGTATGAAGAATCTGATTAACTGATTCATAAAAATCAAAACAATGCAGTTAAAACATCTGATATCTCAAGTGTCAACTTAGCAGAATACTTTCAATCTATGGTGTCTATTTTACATATTATCCAGCCCTATCCATCCCACAATGGCGGAAGGCTCTTCCTGAGAAAGTCCAGAGACCCGTCTACTGTGAGTTCTCAATGTAGACCTGTTCCCATTCTCTTTTATTTGGGCATGTGATAGACTGTCTATTTGTTAACTTGCCAAAGGCACAATTTGGACAGGCTTCCAGTAATGATATTTTAGCTCTCAGAAAAAAAGGGAAATTGAAGATAGAGGGAAAATCTACCAGATCCCTGAAAGATTTCTATCATTGTGCTAAACCTTTAGCTTTGTACTGACACTTGAACAAACTGCAGTAATTGCCACTCCAACAACATGTCCAAAAAGTGGCTTTCCAAATATTGGCCTATTTTCACTTTGGTAAATCAAGACACACTATTGTGGCCCCGTTTTACTTAAACTATCAGCTATGGTTGGCCCAAAGGATAGTTGAACTTACTAAATTTTAGGTCATCACACAATCACTTCATAGCCCTTAAACCTTAAAAATACCTACCCATATAAGTCTGCATTGCATACTTATTACTGTTTTTCTTCATTTGTCATGTTTTACATATTTGTGTATCTCAGGGCTTAGCTCTGTAATATTCCTTCTCATGGTTGTTACCACTGAATTCAGTAGTTATTTCTGTATTTTTTATCCAGCTCTGTTTTCTTTAATTCAAGTCCTTAATAGCATCCTGTCTACTGACAACTCCTAACTACTGATTTTAGCAAACTCAAAAGATCCTAAAGTGAGCTTTGATCTCTATCTACAAACCAATCCCTCATTACTATTTGATTAAGTGATAACTCTTCTAGCTGTCTTGTCAAAATACCTTGGAGTCATTTCAGACTTATATACTTTTTCACACCTCATATTTAATCTATGACCAGGTTTCGACAAATTAACTCATTGTATATTTTAGGAACCATATATATATATATATAGTATATGAGTGCTAGTACTATGACTTAAATTTGGGGCCTAGGTTCTTTTATTTTTCTTTTATTTGGGGGGCGGGGTCTGGTCATGGGCCCTGAACTCTGGGCATGGGTGCTCTCCCTCAGCACTTCAGCTCAAGGCTAGTGCTCTACCATTTGAGCCACAGCTCCACTTCCAACTTTTTTCTTTTTTCTTATGTGGTGCTAAAGAATTGAACCCAGGACCTCATGCATTCAAGGCAAGCGCTCTACCACTGAGCCACCTTCCCAGTCCCTTACTTTTCTTTTTTGCTCAGGCTTTATTTGGTATAAAGATCACCTACAATGTCATTACCCACACACTTTTCATTTAGAAATATGTATATTCTGTAGCAATGTTATTGCCATTAAAACCATAATTAGGAAGATAATGAGGGTTCATCTGCTCCATACATCTTGAAAGGTAATGAGTGTGAAACTTACAGAATATCCTCAGGTATGCCTGGTGGAAACCTGGATTTGAATTATGAGTCTACAGCTGATCAGTATTAGGTACTTGGGAAATTTGTTTGGCCTTGTTGCCTACTTCTGTTTTTAGTAAAATACTTAATTCATTTCCTAACTGGAAGAAATATCATGAGCTCTAAAATTACCCTAATGCAAGTGTAGTGCTTAGAATGGGGCTGCACATTGTGTAGTAGGTCCCAAAGAAGTCAGCTTCCATCAACACAGTCACAGCATCCTTCCTAAAGGCCTTAAGAAATATATACCCAACTGATGTTAATATCTGTGAAAATTTGTCTTTACAAAAAAAGGTCTTTGCTTCATATGAAACAATTAAAGTAATGTTGGGGATCTCCTGTGGCTTTTACTCTGAAGGAGTTTTGCCTAAATTTTACTCTTACTCTATTAGTGGTAGCAGTAGCATTCTTTAGTGCTACCCTTCAATTTTCTAGTTCTGTGTTCCATTTGGAATACTATTGTAACTTAGTTTATAATCTTTGTTATCAGAATAAATGAACTACAACTGCTGAAGTTTTAAATAAAGAGACAATTTTAGGTGTGCATTACATTTTATGTGCTTAATACTTTCCTGAAATTATTCCTTTTAGGTTATATATCCCTAACAAATTACTTTTTTTAAGATTTCTTATATGATTTATAGATTTATTATATGATTCTTATATGATTTCTTAGAGATCCATAAATAAAACATCTCAGAACAGGAAAAGAGTAGGTAACAAAACATAAAAATAGTGTTATGGTGTCTTAATGGCTAAGTGTAAAGAATATGCTACAAAAGAGTTGGAAGATTCATTTGCTCTTTTTTCTATTCTCTCACCCTTCATGGTATAAACCTTCTCACTATGAAGTGCCAAGTCGTCTGGACCTTTCAAGCCTCGTCTCAGTGACAGAAGTGATGGGATTAGGACATGTGCTCATATGACTGGCTTTTAGGAAGTACACAATAAAGCAATACCAATACATATAAGGAAACTTTTGTGAGTGATGTGTATTGACTTCCTCAATTGCCAAAATTAAATTCATATGTCAAAACATCAAATTACTTACATTATAATAGATGCGGTTCAACTGGCATCACTAACACTTCCATAAATCAAATACAAACTAAAAGCTCTATATCAAAAAACAACATCTAAGGCAGTGTTGGAAATACAAGAAGAAACACAATAAATCTAATGGAGTGAGATCTTTAACACTGGCAATGAGCAATGATAGCTGAATTTTTAACCAAGCTTGGAAAGTTCAGGTGTTCACTAACGATGTGATTAGAGTTGGGGAGTTGACCTTGGTATTAAGGTTAGAAGTAAAATTCAAAGGCAGCTAAGATTGCTGCAGTATTATAGCTCGATACAGTGTGACCCTCTCTGATAATGGTAAAGCAGAGAGTAGAAGTAAAGTCAGTAAAATGTATAGGAATGATTTTCCACTGAGAATAATTGCAGGAGGTGATCATCACTCTTGCATTGAAAATGTAGAGCCCATCATTCTACTTTAAACTCTAGAGTATTTATGATCTAAAGGCAATTATAACACACCAATGTGCTGTGAATGCTGAGTAGTTTAGGTGAGTATTACTGAAATATATGTAAAATTTTTAGAGGTATGGAGTGGCCTGACCCTCACACTTCATTCTGTGTTGTTAAGTTTCATGGAGAAATGTTCATAATTATGCAATTCACACTCAGCTAAGTCTGAATCAGGCAACTGAGATAAGACATTAGGATCATCACTCCAGTGATGAGGTTTGTGATCTATGAGATAAATAACATTATTTCACAAGGTATATGCGTTTCTGAAAATTTATGCAATACCAAATACCAAGTGTACAAAAGGGACAATTTTCCATCACTTATATTATCAGAAATTAAGATACTCCTGAATAATACTTTCTTGCTAGACGATCATTGGGTGACTGCTGATATTTGGTACCTTTTGAGGTGCTCCTATACATTTGTGAATATTCTTTGAGGAAATGTTTTTCCATAGTTTGTTTTCAGGTGTTCAAAATATCAGTACTGTCACTAACCACAACCATGGAACAGCAAAGATGATGGGATACCTGGCCAAAGAACTGAGAAATCACAGGAAGTGACAGGAAAAAAGACAACAGAGGACCCAAAGCCTCATTGCCAGCTTCCGGATCCCCAAATCCTGCTTAACATGCTTTATATTCATTCTACTACAGTGGTGGGGTAATGAGTGGCTACAGGTATGTCCACAAACTAAGGCATCAATCTAGCTTGTGGTTACAACTATTAACATGTGTTATTGTTTGTAGACATATTGATCATTGAATCCCTTATTGTTAGGGAGCAGAAGGGAGCAATAGTCATTACAACCATAACACAAACATCCATCTTGTCTCCAAAGTTTTAAACTTTTAGTGTCCAACAGCTCTAACTTAAATACTTTTGTGGTAATAATCCATACCCCTGTCTTCCCTTAACTGTTTGAACTTTCCAGAGCACAGCTCTCAGCCTTTTGATTGCCTTTTGAGTTGGCTTCCCAATATATCCCTTTCCAGGTATAACAGTTTGACAGTAGAATCCCTCACAAGTACTATTACAGATGGGTAATTTTGAAAAGGATTTTTTTTCCTAGGGTAGGTTCACTTTTTAAATTTTATTTTATTTAAAGGTACTGTACAGAGTGGTTACAGTTACATGAGTAAGATACATTCCTTGTTGAATATTGTTACTAATTCTATTGTTTCTCTCCTATACTTTCCCACCCCCCATCCCTACCCCTCCACCCCAAAGTTGTAAAGTTCATT
The DNA here is from genome assembly GCF_019054845.1 of Dipodomys spectabilis. NCBI lineage: Eukaryota > Metazoa > Chordata > Mammalia > Rodentia > Heteromyidae > Dipodomys > Dipodomys spectabilis. The sequence goes on from NW_024870964.1 coordinate 1,524,083, forward strand.
GCCAGTATATTATCTTGTGAATATCATTGTTGCAAAATAGGTCACTTCTTTCATCATTATGTTATTTCCCTTTCTTTCTCCAAATCAGATAATGTATATACAAGATGGAAGGTACCAGAATCAAGACAGAAATGTCCAGGGATAAATCAAAGACAAATAAAATAAAATAAGATCTAGATACACTACTTTTCCGACATCAAGGTTGATATCTGAAAAAAAAAAAAGTACTTGTTTCCATGTCTTGGAGTTCATTTCAATTAGCATCATTTTGTAAGGTCAAATGTACATAGCTCTGGAGCCAGCAATCCCACTCATGGGCATTTGTCAAAATTATCTCTAGATAGCTAATGAATGAAGAATGGAATTTTTTTAAAAATAGCAGACAAAAACAAATCAACATGCAAGTACTATGATTTTATAATTCTAATATGAAAGAACTGAAGCTTTTGTTTCATGAAGAAGAAAGTTTAGCCTGTAATTTCAATGCAAGGCATCAGTTGTAATGAGTCTGAAGTCTTTTCCTCCAATATATCCAAGAGTACTATACTCATCCTCTGAAGAGTAAATAAGTAATTATTTTAATTAGCTTTGCTTAATATTAATTTATTTGAAGAAAATAAGTTAAAATATATTGTCTCAGGCTGGGAAGGTGGCTTCTGTACCACATAAGCAAAGAGAAAAAATCCGGAAGTGATGCTGTGGCTCAAGTGGTAGAGAACTAAACTTGAGCTGAAGAGCTGAAGGACAGTGCCCATGCCCATAACCCACGACCGGACTCCAAAAAGTAAAACACTAAAACTACCAACACAAGTATGTTTTTTGCAGCATTATTACCATATCTAAGATATGGAATCAGTCCAGATGCCCCTGGATTGAGTGGGGGGGAGGGAGGATGGGAAGGGATGGGAAGGGTAAACAAAGGAGGAGGCTACAATGCTTGATAAGAAATGTACTCAATATCTTGCCCATGTAATTGTAACCCCTCTGTACAGTATTTTCACAATAAAAAAATAGATGAATGGATCAGGAAAATGTAGTATATATACACAATAGAATCTCATGCTTCTATCAGAAAGAATGACACAGCCCCTTTCATAAGAAAATGGAGAGAGGGGGACCAAGATGGTGATGGGGCAGTAGGGAAATGCCACAGCTCTCCCCAACCAAAAAGAGAGTTCGAGTTCCAATGCTTAATCTCCCCAAGAGGCTGACAACAACAAAAAGATGAACACTCAGAGAAAAACAGGAGGTGGAAAATAACAAAAAAAAAGAGAGAGGGAAAGAAGAATTTCAGAACAGAAAAGAGTGAAGACCCTTCCCCAACCTTCACTGGCCATAGGGCAGCATGCCAAGCCTCAGCCAGCCAGCCCGGTGGAGGCTGCCGGAATCCCAAAGTCACAGGGGGCTGCCTGCAGATCACCCGTGCAGAAGCAGCCTGAGGTACTGGTTTACAGACCCGTTGATCGCCACAAACAGAGAAACCTACCAGCTAGGAGTCTCCACGAAGATCCCAACCACACTCCTCACTCTCCATCTGAGCAGAGGGGCTCCATCCCACTAAAGCCACCTGTCACCACAACAGCCCGCCTGGTGTGGGCTGCCGGAGTCCCAGAGACAAAGGTAGCTAACTGCAGATAGCGCAGAAGCCGCCTAAGGTACTGGTGTCAGACCCACCGATTGCAACGACTGTGTGGGGGCCACCGGGGTCCCAGAGACACAGGGGGCTGCCTGCAGATCACCCGCACAGAAGCAGCCTGAGGTACTAGTGTCAGACTCGCCAATTGCAACAACGACCTGGTGGGGCTGCTGGGGCCCAGAGACACAGGCAACTGCCTATAGATAACTCACGCAGAAGCCGCCTGAGGTACCAGTGTCAGTCCCGCGAAATGGATAAACCCCTGATGATGGGAGCCCCCAGAGCTACATGGGAGGCCCACAGAACAGCAAAGCAAAGGACCTACAAGGAACTGGTAATGATACAGAGAGTGAAAATCCCAGTGCTCAGAACCTGTACGGAGGCCCAGCCCCCACCCCTCGCCTGCCGTGTGGACACTTCAAGAGAAGCAGAGAAAGAAGAGAATCACACAGAGCCACCACTGCCCAGCCCAGCCCGCAACCACTGCAACTGAACTTGGATTGCAACAGCTACTGATGACCTACACCACACAGAAAGAACAAGCTCCAGGTTGAGTGCTCCACAGGGGACAGTGTATCTCTCAAAGGAGATCAGAGCGGGAGGGAATCCCCAGACCCTGACAAAGACTCCCTACCCTTCACCCAGACTATAGGACCCACGAAAACTGGGAAATGTTTGAGAACTCCACCAGCCCATGGAGCTGGCCAGACTAGAGCAAGAGTGCCGCTGGAAGGGAGTTTAAATGCCCAAGCCAAGAACAGCGCACCTGGGTCAAGACAACCCACAGTAGAAGAAATTTGAACTGTGTACCCCAGGCTGTATAACCTAGGTGGTATACACAGCACCACAGGCCCATTCCGCATGCCCCAGGCAGGGGGCCGGCACCAGGCCTGGGGATCCGGCGTCTGAACAACACAATCAAATCTTCCCAACTGAAGTCAAAAGCTGAGCAAAAGCCTCAGCAAACGGAAAAAAACAGGGAACTGCACTCACTGGGAAGCAAACCTGTGATAACAAAAGACCTGGAGGCTCAGGATAACAGAAGCCCAAACCCCACCAAAAACCGACCCATATATTCTAGGCTGGGAATTGGGCAACACAGGCTGCCAGCACCTAATAGTAGGTGGGAGCTCAGGCTGGTAAGGTGGCTCAGCGGTAGAGTGATAGTCTTGGGTGCATGAGGCCCTGGATCTGATTCCTCAGCATAACATAAGCAGAAAGGGTCAGAAGTGGTGCTGTGGCTCAAATGGTATGGTGCCAGCCTTGAGCTTAAGAGCTGAGGGACAGCACCCAAACCTAGAGTTCAAGCCCACAACAGGCAAAATATAAATAAATAAATAATAATCAGGAGCCCATAGCAGACTCCAGCATCTGGGAGATTGCATCCAGAGCATCTGATCTTGCCAAGAGCACCCGTATGAGCAAACATGAGCAATCTAGGTTGCTCAGCCCTTCCAAAGGCAGGAATTGCAAATGATCTACAGCAGAGAGCCGAGAATCCTATGTAGGTCCGACCAGCAGCTGGAGGTATGCCCCCAACAGAACCCAGATCAGGCATAGACTCTCTGTACCAATACAGAATCAGCAACCAAGCAAAGACAGACACACCAAAATAAAATTGCAGATTAGTCTCCAATAATCCCTGAACTCCCATGCAAAAATCACAGAGAAAAATTACATGGTTTGTAACCACCCAGAATAGCAAGCTATCCTCAATAGCCAGCAGCCATGCAGGGGAGAGCTCCAGTGGAAGCAAAGCAGGAATGGAAGACAAAAGCTACATCCAAGGGATGCTGGAGGTAATGAAACAAGAAGTAAAGCAAGAAATAGACCAGAAATTGAAAAAACACAAGGATGAACTATCAAAAGAGATACAGGATATCAAATAGGAGATGCATGCACAACTAGAGGCAGCAGAAACCTTAGTAAGAAATTAAATAAATGCCAAATTAGAGGCAGGACATACTTCATTAAGAGGTGAGATCAGTACTTTAAGAACCAACATCGAATCCATAAAAGAGTCCATGTCCTCCATGCTAACCACAATAGAAGCCATGGTCAACAGAGTGAATGAAATGGAATGTAGAGTGTCACATACAGAAGACAGAATACACCAACTGGACCAAAAAGTGACAGATATGGAACAATCACTCAAATTAATCCAAAGGGAAATTCAAGAGCAAGCAGATAATGCCAAGAAATTTAACCTTCGTATAATTGGACTGGACGAAGGTGAGGAATTTCAGAGCAAGGGAATGCAACACTTATTCGACAAGATAATCGGTGAAAATTTTCCCCATCTTAAAAAAGAACATCTTACCTACATAACAGAAGCATATAGAACACCCAACAGGCAAGATCCCAGGAGAAACACTTCTAGACACATTATAGTAAAAATGATAGATCTGAATAATAAGGAAACAATCTTGAATGCAGCAAAAATGAAGAAGGAGCAATACTACAATGGGAAAAAAATTAGAATCACTACAGACCTCTGCATGCAAACACTGAATGCAAGAAAGGCCTGGGAAAGTACATACAAGCCCTGAGAGCCAAAAACTGCCAACCCAGACTGATATACCCGGCAAAGCTAGCATTCACATTCGATGGAGAACTGAAAATTTTTAATAGCAAAGAAAAACTAAATGAATACATAAACATTAAGCCAGCATTACAAAGAATACTAAGAGGGGGGACACAATCTGAAGAAAGCAACCAGGAACTGGGACCTGCACCCAGACAGACTTTAATCAAAGTCAAACTGAGCCAGCATAGGAGGAAAGGAAAGAAGAAAAACTTAGGGAAATGGAATGACAGGGACAACAGTGCATCTCTCTATACTTTCTCTTAATATTAATTCGCCAATCAAAGAAAAAGAACTGCAGACTGGATCAGAAAACATGACCTACCCATCTGTTGCCTTCAGGAGACCCACCTCTCAGCCAAACATACAAACAAATTCAGAGTAAAGGGTTGGAAAAGTATCTACCAATCAAATGCCCCCAGTAAGAAAGCAGGTGTAGCTATCCTGATATCTGACAAAATAAACTTTTCATTAAAATCAGTACAGAAAGACAAGGACAGACACTACATATTAATACAGGGAAAAATCCAAGAGGAGGATATTACCATCCTCAACTTCTATGCCCCAAATATTGGTGCAAACAGATATGTTCAACAAATACTCTCAAACTTACAGAATAAATAAATCCCAATATGATAATACTAGGAGACTTTAACACACCACTCTCACCAAAGGACAGGTCTACCAACCAGAGGATTGGAAAAGAAGCTACCAAATTAAGTGAGGTCATACTTCAAGCAGAATTAACTGAGATCTACCGAGTATTTCACCCTAAAACAACAGAGTACACATTCTTCTCAGCAGCTCATGGAACTTTCTCCAAAATAGACCATATCATAGTTCATACAAGGAACATAAGTAAATGCAAAAGGATCGCCATAATCCCCTGTATCCTATCTGACCACTGTGGAATCAAGCTAGTTCTCAATAAATGTAATCCAACACATCAACAGAGCCAAGGTCAAGAATCACATGATTTTCGCCAAAGATGCAGAAAAGGCCTTTGATAAAATTCAACATTCGTTCATGCTAAAAGCTCTGGAGAAAATAAGAATAGAAGGAACATTTCTTAAAACAATAAAAGCCATTTATGACCGACCAATAGCCAGTATTATACATAATGGGAAAAGCTACAACCAATTCTCCTAAAATCAGGAACAAGTCAAGGATGCTCACTGTCTCCACTCCTCTTCAATATAGTCCTGTAACCCTTAGCCAGGGCAATAAGGCAAGAAAAAGACATGAAAGTGATCCGCGTAGGGAAGAAGTTGTTAAACTATCACTTTTTGAAGACGATATACTATACCTTCATGATCCCAAAAACTCCATCCCCAGACTCTTAGAAATCATAAATCACTTCGGCAAAGTAGCAGGATACAAAATAAACCCACAATAATCAGTTGCCTTCCTGTACACTGACAATGTACAAGAAGAGGGGGAAATAAAGGAAGCAACCCCATGCACAATAACCTCCCAAAAAATAAAATATTTAGGAATTAACCTAAACAAAGACGTAAAGGAACTATTTAATGAAAACTACAAAAAGTTAAAGAAAGAAATTGCAGAAGACACTAGGAAATGGAAAGACCTCCCATGCTCTTGTATAGGTCGACTTAACATAATGAAGATGGTAATACTGCCAAAATTAATATACAAATTCAATGCAATTCCTATTAAAATCCCAATGATGTACATCACTGAAATACAGAAAACCATCCAAAAATTCATATGGAACAACTTCAAACTCTACTACAGAGCTATAATAACAAAGACAGCATGGTACTGGCACAAAAACAGACCCGAAAACCAATGGAAAAGGATAGAAGATCCAGACATAAATCCACAAGCCTACAGTCAGCTTATATTGGACAAAGGGGCCAAAGACATACAATGGAAGAAACACAGCCTCTTCAACCACTGGTGCTGGGAAAACTGGACGGCCACATGCAAAAAACTAAAAGTGGACCCCAGCCTATGATCATGTACCAACATCAACTCAAAATGGATTAAAGACCTTAACATTAAACCTGAATCTCTGAAACTACTGCAGGACAGAGTAGGAGAGACACTTGAACTAATAGGCACAGGATGGAACTTCCTGAACAGAGTCCCAGGGTCACAACAAATTGGAGAGAAACTCGACAAGTGAGACTATCTTAAAATAAAAAACCTTCTGCACAGCTGAATCTATTGCAACCAATCTAGAAAGACAACCAACTATTTGGGAAAAAATATTTACCAGCACTATATCAGACAAGGGGTTAACATCCAGTATATACAGGGAACTCAAGAAACTAATCCCTCCCAAACCCAACAAACCAATTACTAAATGGGCAAGGTAACTAAAGAGGGACTTCTCAGATGAAGAAATAAAAATAGCAAAGAAATACATGAGGAAATGTTCATCATCACTGGTGGTGAAGGAAATGCAAATAAAGACAACCCTGAGATACCACCTTACCCCAGTCAGAATGTCTCACATCCACAAATCAGCCAACGACAAATACTAGAAGGGATGTGGAGAAAGAGGAACCCTATTACACTGCTGGTGGGAATGTACACTTATACCACCACTTTGGAAAGCAGTCTGCAGGGTCCTTAGAAAGCTAAAGATTGCCCTCCCTTACGAGCCAGTCATACCACTTCCAGGCATCTACCCTGAAAACAGGAACCAATATACAAGGACACGTGCACCTCCATGTATATTGCAGCACTGTTCACAATAGCTAGGATATGGAAACAACCCAGATGCCCCACCACAGATGAATGGATCCAAAAATTGTGGTATCTATACACAATGGAATATTATGCAGCCATTAGAAATGACAAAATATTGGCATTTGCAGGGAAATGGATGGAGCTAGAAGGAATCATGTTGAGCGAGGTAAGCCAAGAGCAAAGAGACAAACGGTACATGGTCTACCTGATAAGTGGATGATAAATCCAAAATGTTAGGTGAGACCACAAAATTAACAGGACTTAAGAAACAAAGAACTCCCACTCATCTGGTTGAACACTACTAAATATCCCATGCTGTTGATCACATGTATGGTGTATATGTGTACACCCTTATATATTATAGATTGTGATAGAAAATTTGCTCCAGGAAAGATAGAATGAACTTGTGACTTTAAATGAGCATTATTATTCCCCAATACTGTGAAATTTGGGAAATTATGTAATCACTTAATCACAATTAAAAAAAAAAAACCTCGGGGAAGGTAGGGAGGGAAGGGATGGTAGACGGAAAACAATGGAGGGGGTAACAATGCTCAATAGAAGTGTACTCATTACCTTGGTCATGTAACTGTAACCCTCTGTATTGTATCTTTACAATAAAAAAAATTAAAAAAAAAAGAAATCGAGAGACTTGGAAAAAAATCATTATGTGAAGGAAGCCAGAATCAAAGAAACATAGACTATATGGTTTCCCTCATTTTTATTAATTAATATTTGCTTAGGATAGTCCTGGCAAATAAGTTCGTTTTTTACACTCTTAATATTCGCTCTATGTGTGTGTGTGTTTGTGTGTGTGTGTGTGTGTGTGTGTGTGTGTGTGTGTGTGCAGTAATGAAACTCGACTTGGAGCCTCAAAATCTCGCTTGTTTTTTTCACTCATGACTGACTGAATCTGTACTATTTTAACCAAGGTTTCACTCTGTGTTTGATTGAACCATTGAAAATAAATGTCTCGTGGAGTGCTACCCCAGCCATTTGTGAACCACGGTCTTCCAATCTCAACCTCATGAGATGAGATACTGGCATCTAGTTCTATTGCCAAGTATCATTTGTTTTGTTTTGTTTTTGTTGTTTTGTGCGTCCAAAATCTGTATGGAAAACAAATCATTTATAATCAGGACTATTCACATAAAATTTGTGTTGTTTAACTATTACCTTAATAATGTAATCTTTTTGCATCCACATTATGTGATTTGAATTCTATTGTTTCAGTCAAGTCACTTACATATAATTTGAATCTTCTTGTCTTGGTTTTATAGGGTGTTAGGTGTTTAAAAACAGAATTTATTAAGGTTTAACTCTGCACTACTGAAGCAAGACCTTTATGATTATTCAATGTCCTGTAAATCGTAAGTTTATCACTACTTGAGGCACCATATGAGCACAAATAGTTTCCTATAATACCTACACATATTTTAGACCTCAATGCTATGCAATGCACACTTCTGCCAACTATGAAAGTGCATCCTTTTTAATTCTCCATGGATTTTCACTGTTCTTCTCTCTACTCTCCAGTGCTAAGTCCTGTGAAGGTCATGTTGATTTTCTCCCCTGTTACATTCATCATTGCATCTTGGGAACTTCTGGTATGCATTACTGTACTTCTGTCCATTCGCCTTGTGCTTCGGCTTGTACCCCTCTCACCTCGAAGTGCTAAAAATTGGGGATATTTGCTTTACTCTTTATCTCAGACATCTATCTTTACTTTCTAGAAATATATTCATTAAATTCCTTCTGTAAAGTCTAATGTCTTGAAAATTATTACTGCATTTTCATGGCTTTGTTATTTGGCATAAGGGAAGAACATAGATTAGTATTGTAACTTAGGTAAATGATTATTGCAATCATGCCTCAATAGATGTTGTTCATTGGATAATGTTTACTTCTTCAAGGTCTGTCTGCCTGCTTCCTTTTCACTGTTTTGTTTATTTTTCAATGTAGTCTTTTCTTCTGGAAAATATTATGGGCCTAGTGAAGATCAATTCCTACTGTAATTAGTCATTAATTTTATTCCAACCTCATTTCACAGATCCTTTTGAGTTTCTTCAGGGTCTGTGTAGTGCTTCACATTTTTAGATATGTTTTAACATCGATCCAATGATGAAGACATATTCCTTAAGTGACCATTTTGATGACTGAAAAGAAACCATGCTGCAATCTCACTATATGGCAATTTTCTGGTTTTAAATTCTTTTAGATTAAAATTGATGCTGGACAACAAATATTCTATGTACAATTTTATATTTTCCTAATTATTTTAGTATACTTCTGAAATATAAAGTTAAAACATTATCACTTACTTAGTTTTAGGATTTCTAAAACGTACAGAGTAAAAGTTCTATTCATTCACAGTTTTAAGATAATAGAGTGTTCATTATGACCAAGTGAGATATTTTAAAATTTTTATTTGTAGTCCTTAAAGGTTGTGCTGGGGAATCAATTCCAGTGCTTCATGTGTCTTAGTCTACTGTGGGCCTCTGAGCCTGATGTGACCTGTGGTTTTATTTTCAACTGGAATAAAGAAAAAATTCACTAGGAAGGAATTATTACTTGCTTACTTTCTCCAATATCTCTCGCATACATAAAAGTAATATAATTCTACACCGATTGAAAATAGTGTTCCTATTAGAGTAATTGTTTATTTTTTGTAGCCCCACTCTTCACTGTCTTGTCCCTTTCCTATCTCCCATTCTCATAAAACTTAACTGGATCCACTGGAAACCCACTTCTAGTCAGCCTTGTCCTTAAAAATTCAACCTTAACTAACCTACCCCCTGGTAGTCCTGCTATAAACATTCAAAGGCCTGACTGCAACCAGAATCTTTCCTGAAAGTCCTCCTCTGCTATAGGGAAAGCCTTCTTCCACTCCACCCCTTCCTCGAATCCCTGCTCTGCACCACAAGAAACCAGGCCACATCCATATCTCCTCCTATGATCTGCCTTGCTGCACCAAGAACCCTGTCTACATCAGGCTCCTCCCTCTAATCCTAACTTCATCCACCAGATACCCCGTCCGTAACTATTCTATTCCCTCATAGTCCCATTGCTCCCATATTCCATTCCCTCCAAGCTCCTCCAGTCCCATTCATATCCCACTCCCAACCATACTTCTCCCTCGACCCCTCCTGTTTTCATCAGAAACTCCATCCATAACTAGTCTACTTCTAATTGGCCTAAAGTCTCAAACTCAGCCCTGAACCTACCTCTTCCCACAAAGCCCACAAAGGGTTTTTGCTACACCAAAAACCCTCTACCTCTCTATAACTGACTTTGTAGCCCCGGCTTGGTTGACCAGAAACTTCTCACACAGCCCATCTCCTGCCTGGAAAGCCAGCCCTGCTATACCACAGGCCTCTCTACCTCCCATATCTACTCTCTCAATGGCTACATTGTTCCCTAGATGAATCCTCCCCTCATTGGATCCTCCCGCAGATCCACACCCTACTCAACCAGTCATCCTGCCCATAATTACCCTACAACTTTGTAGACCTTCCACTCCTTCTCAAAGTCCCTCTTCCAATTAACCCCATGGCTCTAAGCCCTGACCTGCTCTAGAAAACCCCCACTAGACAACCCCTACCACACTATCCCATCTCTCGACATCCACATTGCTCCACTGCAAACCACTGCATCTGTTTGACTCCCTCTGGAAGCCTTACCAGGCTCAACTTTAAATCCCTGTCCCTTCATAGTCCCTTTTTGAAGGTTGCCTTGCCCCACTGGAAACCCTGTCCAAAGTCTAATGTCCTGCCTTGCAACACTGAAATCCCCACTCAAACTTACTCCTCTTTTCGAAGTGGTAACTGGCTACACCAGAAACCCTGTACTAACTAGTCTAGTCCGCAGGGTACTATCCCAGCTCTCACAAAGCTCTGGTCCTGAAAATTTCCTCCATATATTGTTACTACATTCTGCTCTGCCAGAAACCCCAACTCCCCCCTAACACCCGTCCCAAAGGCCTGCCATTCTCCACCAGAAACCCCACCCCTTACTAGCCCACTTCTTCCTAGCACCACTCTGCCCTCTAACAGTCCCTGAAAAGCCTCTCCCTCATAGCTCCGCATTCCTGCACCAGAATCCCCACCTTTTGTCGGTCTCTTGCCTTCATTCTCTTCCCTGTCTTATGGGAAACTTCACCCTACATATCCCACCAGGGCTTACAGTGCTACACCACAACCACTCCTCTAAGTAACTTCCTCCGTTGTAGCCTTGTTCTTCCTTTTCAAAGCTCTGCCCCAAACAGCCTCTTCCCCAGTGACCTTACCTTCTTCCACTGAAAACCAATCCGCCTGCCAGTCTCCATCCTAAAGTCCCACCTACTCCACAAGAGACCCAGCTCCTAACAAGTCTAGGCTTTCCTGTCTCCTCCCTGCCCTACACAGACTGGCTTTCACCCTCAAAGCCCCGCCCTTCTCTACCACAGAGGCTGTGCCAATACCAACTCCTCCCTTGAACCTGATAGGGATCCACCAGAAACCCCACACCACCTCATCCTTGAAATTCCCACCTAGTAACTTTTATTACAAATGTGATTTTATAATGGTCACAGAATTCATACTAATCAATATGATAAGAAAGCAGTATTGCCAAAAGTCAACAAAAATTAGATAGCTATTAGATGCCTTAATCTAGTTTGGGGTTCTGTTACCAGGCAGATACACATTGTGTGAAAATGTGTGAACATGATTCCTCTAACTGGAAAGCATTCTTTGAAGTATCAGTAAGGTTTCATGAGTGAGTATTTTATTTCTAGAATTTTCGTACACATTTGTGTCCATTAACTGAAAAATATTAGTTATTTTAAATCTACTGGTTTGGTTGAGGAAAGAGTATTAAGATGTAAAAAGATGACTTTCAAATCATCTCTCTAATGAATAAAATTTTGGAGTTACTTACTTTACTATGTACCAGAGTTTTTAGTAACAGAAATTCTCTACAGGAATCCACTTTGAATTTCCTCCTTCCACTAAAGTGCCCTTTGGAAAAGATTGAAGTGAGATTATACAGGTAGAATGCCAGAAACAAAAACGTATTTGAGATCATAACAAAAACCTTGATGAAGACCCTACCCAATGAGGTTAAATTTTCTAATGAAAGGAACTTAAGCGTATTTACCTGCAGACTTTCTGAAGACTACAAGACAAAAATATAAGAAATGCCCTCTTATACCATGGTTCTGAAAACAAAACAAAACCAAGGAAAGACAACATAATGAGACAGAAGGGAATGAGGGACTTGTACATGTGATATAGAATGTAAAAATACACTGAATCAGGTAAAAATAATTTTGGTCACAATGCCTGGTTGTTGTTTGTTAACCTGTGACTTAATATAGGTCTCAGCAGGTGTCTGCCAAGCTATTTGTGTAGTTAGTCAATTTCATCATTGCAAGATCATCAGGATGATGAACTCCCACACACCTTAACATACCTGCAACACAACTAGACATACGTTCCTATTGGTCCAACAGTGTAAGGCAGACCTGTATTTAACCCATGCTTTGTATGTAGTATGCTATAGTTTTTTCACGCTTGATACAAAATGTCTCTGTCCAGAATTAAATGATGGCATTTATAGCGAAAATGATTTAGGGTCATTTTTAACATCTAATGCATGCTGAAGTTTTTATTTATACCTCTCCTTGTTCCTTTCTTTCTTCCTCCCTTTCTTTCTTTTCTTTTCTCTCTTTTCTTTTCTTTCTTTCTTTTTTCCTTTCTTTCTTTCTTTCTTTCTTTCTTTTTTCTTTCTTTTTTCCTTCCTTCCTTTCTTTCTTTCTTCCCTTTTCTTTCCTCTTTTAGGAAATGAGTATGAATTTAGATATTTTGTTTGCTGAACAAGAATTCTATCATTAGAATAATCCTTTTTCGATTTATTTACTTTGCTCATAGGTTATCCATTTTGCTGAGGGCCGAACACAGGGCAAGTTCCTCACCTCTGTCTGCCAACTAGCGGGGATCACAAATGCATTCCAACAAGCGAACCTTTAGGAAGATATGAGACTCTTATTACTTTCCTTGCACAATGGTTCTGATCTGTGATCCTCTCAAATTCTACCTCTTCAATTAGTGATGTGAGTTCCAGTAGCCTACCCTCATTATACATCTTCTAAATGAATTATTGAAGGCAATTTCACTTTAATCTCTTTTTTGCCAGTCCACTGGCTGTTATAGTTTTATTTCTAGACAAATTTTGTGTATATATGCACATTAGCTTTAAAATATTATTTTACCTCCTTTGTTCCTTTTTAATTTTCTTGGTCAAGGGGCTTGAATTCTGGGTCTGGGCGCTATCCCTGGGCTCTTCAGATCAAGGCTCACACGTTACCACTTGAGCCACAGTGCCACTTCTGGTTTTCTGGTGGTTACTTGGAAGTAAGAGTGTCATGGATTTCCTGCCAGGGCTAGCTTTGAACTACTATCCTCAGATCTCAGCTCCTGAGTAGCTAGGATTATAGGCATGAGCCATTGGCACCCAGCTAAAAATGTTACTTATTTTATGTACTGTGATTTAGTTGAGGGAGTAACATGAGTGTGTAGAAAGGTAACTTTCAAGTTACCTCTCTAAATAATTTCAGAGTTTCATTTTCATATTTATTGCAGTTATTAATAACAGAAACTCCCAAAGTAACAGAATAATCCTTCATTTTCTCCTTCCCATAGGTACTATTGGAAGAGAATGAGATCTAAGACAATATGTACTTGAAATTATAAAAAAAAATTATTTTGATGATACATGAATAACCATATAACAGAACGTGCTTTTCATTTTCTAAAGAAAGGAATGTCATGAAAGTGTATTTATTGGCAGGCTTTTCACCTGAAAAACAAAGAAAAAACAATATCATAAAAAAGCTGAAGGGAATCAGCAACCATGTAAGTGTGATACAGCATTGCACACTTTAAAACATGAACTGGTTCGGGTAAAGTAATACTTTGGGAAAGTATCTGTTCACTAAATTTATTCATTATAAATTTTTTATTTTTATTTACATGTCACCTAATATATAACTGCATACATGTGAGTGCTATGTAGATATATATACCTATATATATACTATATATAGATATATATAGATCTATCTATCTATCTATCTATCTATCTATCTATCTATCTAACTATCTATCTATATCATCAGTATCTGCCCAGTGAACTGTATGGTTATGTATGGTTAGGTAATTTCATCATGTCAAGTTCATCAAAAAGATTGACATCCATAAACCTTAACAACCCTGCAACACCACTGCACATGCAAACTTAAGTGTTCACCATTGTAAGCTAGACATGTGTTTTACCAAAGCTTTATATATATGGTGTTATTTTTTCATTTAGTCTTGACACAAAATGTATGTGCTCCTAGAAGTAAATGATGGCATTTATAACTACAATAATTTAGTGTAAATCTTTACATTGAACACATGCTCAATATGAGTTGTTCTTTCTTTCCTTTTCTTATTTTATCTTTAGGAATTTGATTTGAGTTTTGATGTTGTGTTTGCCAGACAAGTATTCCACCACTGGAGTCACTCCACCGATCCTTTCTAGTTTAAGTTACTTTACTCATAGAGTAGCAATTTTTGCACCCAGCCCAAAAAGCAGGGATCATGATTGCATTCCAATATCCTTACCTAGTAGGTTGATATGGGTGATACTTTCCTTCCTAGACTGATTCAGAACTGTGATCCTCTCAAATTCTCCCACTTTAGTTAGTTGCGTGAGCTCCAGTTCTCCCTACTTCTAGAAGATAGGACAGACATGAATGATTACAGGTAATTTGAATGAATCATTGGCTAATATAGGTGACTTGGTATTAAAGTGTAGGGTAAGTTTTAAAGTATAATCACAGTAGTCAGATATTTTGCTAAGTAATTTTGTTTCACATTAATAACACATCTTGACCAGAATTAAGGACTTACTTTTGCTGTCTGTCAACTTGTATGTCATTTGGTAAAATAAACTTCATGTCTACATGTGGGATAAAGAACTTTGAATGGTCTGATGTGCTGGTTCATATCTATAATCATGGTTAGCAAACAGAAATAAATAGATCACAATTTGAACATAGCCTAACCAGAAATCTAAGTAGTCTCAATCTCAACAAACTAGTGGATCATGTTGAATCATGGCATTAATCTCAGCACCACAAGAGGCTAAGTATCTGCCTAATACCTGTGTCACTTGAGTAACTGGGACTCTTGTAGGCAGTCACCTCTATTGATGCAGAAACTGGGCTGAGATTTAGCAAGCGGAGGGAGGAGTCTGCCCCACCTTCCCAGGGTGAACCTCACAGAATGCAGTGATCATGCTTGCTTTCCTCCTCCAAATGTCTTGAGATGCCATGCTCCTGAGTGTTCATTATTTGATTCCAGTGACCTGTGGTACAAGGAAACATTAAATAAATTTCACATATGCCAATTGAGCAGCTCTCCCAACCTGTGAGTTCAACTCAGCAAATGTTCATTATTTGAGAGGTGAGAATACTGAGGTAAGGGAGAGAGGGAGGGTGAGTGAAAGAGAGGACAGATAGAGAGAGAGAGCTGGGCGCCGGTGGCTAACACCTGGAATCCTAGCTACTCAGGAGGCTGAGATCTAAGGATTGCGGTTCAAAGCCAGCCTGGGCAGGAAAGTCCGTGAAACCATTATCTCCAATAAACCACTCAAAAACCAGAAGTGGTGCTGTGGCTCAAGCAGTAGAGCGCTCGCCTTGAGCTCAAGAGCTGAGAGACAATGCCCAAGCCTAGAGTTCAAACCCCATGACCGACCAAAAAACAAAAGAGAGAGAGGGGGAGGGAGAAAAGAAAGGAAGGAAGGAAGGAAGGAAGGAAGGAAGGAAGGAAGGAAGGAAGGAAGGAAGGAAGAAAGGAAGAAAGGAAAGAAAGAAAGAAAATAACTGAGAATGAATTGTTTGGAGTCAGGAGTCATATGTCAGAGGTACTACCTGGATTTGGTGTTAGGTCTGCTCCAGGTCATTCAGATCCTATGCCGACACCTTCCCAATTCTTGGCTAAGTTTCAACTCTTTATGAGTTGCCTAGTATCTGACACACCTGGAGGCAGCCACCTCCCCATCCTGTTTAGTCACAACCTGGTCAGCCTCTGGTCACACTATCCATCTGACCAGAGGTGAGTCCCAGAACTTGAAGTCACATCCAGATCCAGTGTGGCCAGAGTTTTCCCCAAATGGCCTCACCTCATCTGTTTCTTCACATAGATACATCCTTGCCCGAGGTTGGGTCTCCCCATTTTTTTTAAAATGCCTTTCCACAATGTATGGCATGGGACGCTATTCAGTAAATAAACTTCTTTACCTGACTGAATATGGTGTGGTGTTCTATTCATTGGCTACCTAATGAAACTCACCTAATTAATATACTTTACACTTCAGAGTTTCTAGTTATGAATCCATGGATATTTTTGTGACACATGTGAGATCAGTATCTACAAAACATATTTACTAGCATAATTTAACAGTATAATTCTGCCTGGAATCTTTAATAGCAGCTTAATTAACCATAAAGTCTATTCTGTTTGCTTTGCTTTGCTTTTTTTTTTGCTTAAAGTAATAGAAGAGTTGGTGAGACAATCTGTATGAAGACTCAGGGCCTGTGTTGGAGGGGCAGAATGATGCCGGCTCTGGCCTCAGGATTATCTGAGGACTGTGTTTGTGTATGTGGAAAGCTCTTGGCATGCTGGGCTAGAGAGGGAACATGTTCTCTCTCCCGATCTCAAAGCTCATGTCAGACTCCTGGGAGCTAAGGAAGTAGTTCTTCTGCTTACTTAAGCATAGACGAACAGCTAGTCAAGCATTTTCCTGAGTACGGCGAAGTGGTTTGAGCTTGCGCTAAAATAATTTAGATAAAAATATACAAATACTTTGTCTCATAGTTTAAGCAAAATTGTATCTGTTGAAATTGTTTGTGTGAATATCTCCTGACTAAATCTTGGCAAAGATAATACTTGCTTGTCTTTAAATATCCACTAGCAATAAAGCACACCATGCAGTGGCAATTGCTGTTTGCACTCTGCAACTCCTGTGTCCTGGTGATTTTGCGACCCATACCCAGGGACCCCAATGCCTTAGACGTTGACAACTGTGACCCAAACAGGGACCCTGCAGTGTTGAATTCAGGAAGGAATATTCAGGTAAATACTTTTAATTACAGGGAGATGGGACAAGTTAAATCTACTCCGTACTTACATATCCTAAAATATTTATTTGCTGCTTATGGTGTAACTATGTATTCTTTTGACATAGAAATGTGTATTAATGTAGTTAGGGAATGGAATCCTTGGTTCCCTGATGAAGGGACGTTAGATGTTGATAATTGGAAATGAGTAAAGTATAATGTAAAAAGAGCTGTTTGAGAAGGGGAAAGGATTCCTGTTAGATTTTGGTCCATTTGGGCTATTTCACATACCCTTTTTAAAGCTTTAAATGAGAAAAGATTAATAGCGGGCTTAACGAAAGAGGCAGCGCCTTTTATTGTAGATTTACTAATGGACTCTGAGGTTAAGGGCAATGGATAAGCATGCATCACAATTAACAGAGAAAAAACAAGAGGTAAAGAAGGCTGAAAAGGAACAAACTGAAAGCGTAAATAGAATGTCTGAGCAAATGGAATTGATTTTATCAAGATTACAACATATGGAGTTAGAAATTAGGAGAGTGAAAGGAGAATCTGAAAAAGTGAAAGTAAAACAGCCTTCTGCTCCTCCCTGGCAGATACAATTTTTACAGCGTCACTCTCACACAAAACAGAAGGCTCAGACAGTGAGTTTGATGATGAAATGCCTATTTTTACTTATCCTGTAATTTGACCACCTCCTGTGAATGGTATAGCTCAACCAGCCAGATATGAGGGTGTTGCTGTTGATGATATTGGTAAACTTAAGAAGGCAGTGACGTTGTATGGTCCTCAGTCTCATTATGTTAGGGAATTGCTTAATGGGCTTGCCCGACATTACAATAATTTGCTCCCGAGGATTAGAAGATGCTTTGTAGAGCCTTGCTTAAGCAACCTGAATACCTACAGTAGCAAATGTGGTTTACTGAGTTATATACAGAAAGGACTAGACAAAATGCACAGAGCAATAATCCATGCCTGCAGGATGTAACCCTTCCCATGTTGAGTGGAACAGAACAATATGCAGATGCTCATATGCAAGTGAACTCTCCTGAAGAGATCCATGAGCAGTTATGAGACATAGGTATTGAGGCATGGGAGAGGATTCAGCTGGTAGGAGAGCATTATGGCTCCTGGACTATAGTAATTCAAAAACCAAATAAACCCTATGTTGAATTTTTATCATGATTGACACTGACCTTGGAACATACTATTGTGGGAGAGACTGCACTTCAACAACTACCGAGCATGTTGGCTTATGAGAATTCTCATGAGGACTGTAGAAGAGCCCTATTGCCTATTAAAGAATCTGGGGATATAAATACATATTTAAGGGAGTGTAAAGACATTACATCCGAATCCAGGCATATGCAGTTGTTTGCTGAAACTATGGCCACTACCTGGCAGGCTTTACAAACCAAACCCTCTAATCTAAAATGTTTTGGATGTGGTCAAACAGTACATATAAAGAAGAATTGTAAAAAGGCTACTGATGTTAACAAGAGAGGACCAAGAATTTGCCCTAAATGTAAAAAGGAAAGCACTGGACAACAGTGTGTAGATCAAAAATAGACAATAAAGAAATTCCTATAAAAATGCTTACCCTATGCAGGGAAAGTTTGCATCTGGCCAGCCCCGTGGCCCAGGATTAATAACCGAGGGTAGCCAACCATTTTTCTTCCTAGTCCCGGCCACAGCCCACAGCGCCACAATGGACATGCTGATTCATTCATCTACTGAGAGGCATATTGGTTTAAAACATGCTTGCATGTAAGTATGAATTATGGTCATTCAATTTTGAAAACTGACAGATGCCACCTCCCCAGACATACCAAAATCATGATTTCTAAGTAAGATAGGATTTTATGGTGGTACAAGTGTTGAGATATCTGGATGAGTCTAATGGGTATCTTGCACTGAATTAGGCAGGAAGATATCCAATATCATATGGGATAAAAAATGTTAGTGAGAAATTATTCCCTTGAGAAAGATATAGGAGGCTGCCAGAGGTATGGAGAAATTCAGATAATTTTGGAGGATTTAGAAATGAAAGCTCAAGTACGTCTCTTTAAGTGGAAGGGCAAAAGAAGGGGAAGAGAAGAAAATAACTGAAAGCAGATCATTGTCCCAACTTAAAGTATAAAAAGACATAACCTATAACTTCCAAGTTAAAGAGAGACCAATATAATACGTCCCACTTAATTTAGATATATGCAAAATATTTACTTGCCTTTTTCCCACTTTAATGCTCCAAAATAAATGAAGACTTATAAGAAACGTTATGTGATTGTCGTTACTTCAACCTGAACATTAATTGTGATGAGCCCTCTTTTTCTCAGTATGCTCTTGGAAAATACTCCCTAAATTGATGATGTTGTGACTGATTAGAGAGCCAGAGTAATGGGTTTCTACTTGTATGATAATCCCAGAAGAGTTTAATGCAGTTTTTTTTCTCAAGGTATCCAAGTATATTGTCTGACGCTATACTCTGAACACACCCTCACACCTGAGCACATTATTTGAAATTGTACATCAGCATTTCCTTGGCACATTCGACTTTGTGCCTTTGTCTTTTTTGCATGTTCCTTTTGATTGCTTTATTTCCATTTCATCTGTACAAACTGCTAAGAATACTGTTCAGCTACCACTTCTTGTTTGCAAACACCCAGTCTATGTATGAATGTACTTTGTCCATGTTAACCAATAGGGTAGTACTCACTCTCTGAGGAGAAAAGTTACACAGTATAACTCTATGCCAACATTAGAGGGTGTAGAATTTAAGGCATTTTGAGACAAACAGTGATATTTGAATTGAAAGGCTCCTTAGGGACATTTTCTTGGAGCTCATTAGTTTACCCAGGAGAAACATAAATATCCACACACTTTGGAGCTAATTAGTAAGTAACTGAATTAACACTAGATCCTAGATGTTGTGTTATTACAAGTCACCATTGTATTATTGGTACATCAGAATCCTTTCCTACATGCATATATGTGTCAGAAAATGAAAGAAAGGCATTAAAACAAAATTCTTATCTGTTTAGGCATTTAGTCCTTGTGGTGAGGGTAATGTCTGAACTCTTCCATTCAATAATACCTTGAAGTTTATAAGAGCACTTCCTACATATAAGAATTTGTGGCAGGTTCATTGAGAGGGTTATTTCAGCATGGAGATATCCCTAACAAGAATTATATTTAAATAGAGTATATGGCAGTTATGACATATCAATGGCTATTGAGGCATTTTCTATTCTAAAGAAGAATCAATTTGTGGAGTCTTCAGTAACATCAGTAAAACTGTATGTTCAACCTATACTTGGTGTTACTTGTCCTACATTGATAATGAATAACCTGATAAGATGTCCAAACATATCTAACGATATTTCAATAAAATCCCAAACTGATGTAGATACATGGGTCACTCATTGGGACTGTAGGGCAAATTAGGCTTGTCTGTGCTATACTTCAATCCATAATCTCCTTCAAAAATATTCACAGAATATATCTAAGTAAAGTTCATGACACTTACATCTGTATAATACTTCTAAGGTCAGGATAAAAGCATTTGTTCCCAAAATTTAAACAGGGTCTGTTGAATTCATGGATCTAGAATTTTATGGCTTCACATTAATATCTCAAAATTTCATCAATATGACTTACATCTCTACCAGTTCACCAAAACACTGTTCTTATTGAACTTGTCTATGTCCTTTAAGTTTTCAAATCCAAATAGCATTTTTCCTTCAATGTCTCTGTAAGTTTTGACCTATTCTTCCTGAAAATTATTTCCTTCCTTTCCTTCTGTAAATCTGTTTCTATTACTTTCTTGTTTCCTTATCTCTTTCTTCCAATCTTGTCCACACTGGTGCTCACATTGCTACACTTATGTCATAACTTTTCTTTTCCTCTTACCTTTAATAATGCCCCCAATTTTATCATTCTTTTTCATATTCATGGTCGTGGATATTTTGATGATATCTAAACAGACCTATCTTTGCATCTGTTTAATATAAACTTTGGAAATATCAGAGTTTTTTCCCCTAAATACATCATTTTCACCTATAATCCTTATCACCAAGAATAACACTCACACATTTGCTTGGCCAGAGATGTAGAACCCTTTAGATTTCTTCTTACCCTTCTACTCTCACCCATTATATAAGATGAACGATCAAGATTTTCTCAGTTTCTGTTACTGATTTGATTTCTTTTTTTTTTTTTTTTTGTTGGTCGTGGGGCTGGAACACTGGGCCTGTGTGCTGTCCCTGTGCTCTTCAGCTCAAGGCGAGCACTCTACCTCTTGAGCTACAGCAACACTTTTGGGGTTTTTTAGTGGTTTTCATTGGAGATCAGAGTCTCATGGACTTTTCTCCCTGGGCTGGCTTTGAACCGTGATCCTCAGATCTCAGCCTCCTGAGTTGATAGGATTACAGGCATGAGCCACTGGCGCCCAACACTAATATGATTTCTATGTACTCCTTTTTATGCCCCTGTCACAAGTCTGTTTCATGTACTCGTCACTGGTCACCTAGTCTTAAACAATTTTTAGAAAGTATGTTTTTTCCCCATAGTCTTTTCATATTTGTCCTCTCCATCAATAAATTACTGCTCCTTGTAAGTATGCAGAGGGAAGATCTCAGACACAAATTCTAGTATCATTATTTCCTCACCACATTGAGTGTTGGCCGTACATTTCTCATCTGTAAATGGATGTAATATACCAGAAATATTGACGAATACATTTGCTTACTCCTAGAGCAAGAAAAAAGAAAAGTGAAGAGTCCGTACATTTTCCACCTTAGCTTACAAATAAGGATAGAGTCAAATTCGTTTTGTTGGTATAAAGTCACAAATTGTTTCATGCAGAAATAAAAATAAATTTTACCTCCTGGCTCTAAGCGTTGTGTCCTTTTAAGGCAACTACAGATATGTAAGTGGTATTATGTAAATTGGGTCATGTGTCTACATTTGTATTGAAGAACATACTCAACATATCATTGGAAAACATTGGTTATTGAATAGTATCTATATGAGAATGTTACTTGAACTAATCGCACTAAGTTGAAAATTAATATTAGTCCATCAAAATTTTCTTATTGCTTTATGTGTTGCCAAGTGTTCTTCATAAACTTATACATAGGATTTCTGCCTAATAGTGAAGCATGCTTGAGGCATGTGTTGTTACCTTCTAGGGATATATAACTAAGAAACTGGCTATGTGGGTGGTGAAAGTCTTTCTCCTAAGTTCCCAAGGCTAGAACAAACAAGATCATTTGATAACAAAGCACTCAGCTTATTATATTTTATCTATGTGGGACAATAAACAATTTAAAATAAATGATTTTATTTATAAGCAAATGATACCACCAAGAAAAGTGAGTAAGTGGCGCTGTAGCTCAAGTGGTAGAGCGCTCGCCTTGAGTTGAAGAGCTGAGGGACAACACCCAGGCCCAGAGTTCAAGCCCCACGACCGACAAAAAAAAAAAAAAGAAAAGTGAGTACACATTAGAGAGACTGCAAGAATAATATTAGGGATTTACTGTCTCACCTGATTATGTGATTGTATTTCTTGATATTGAAGCTCTCCCCTTGTTATTCTTATTTTATGTAATCCAACACTGTTTATTATTATGTATTCAATGTGGGAAATCTAGCTTCAAAGATGTCTAAAAATTTTTCCTTTTCAATCATAACATTGTCATTATCAGGGTCACTCTGGTCATCATCATTTTCAACAAAATTATTATTACATCATATGTGCTAATTATTGAAAGTCTGGTATGTGTCTATGATTTTGTATTATTTGTACTTTGATTAATAATTTTAATATTACCACTGTGCATGCATCCATGTTAAATTTTTGAATAAATAAACAAAAAAACTAAACCATAACAGGTAGCTTGACTATGTGATTATAACAAATTATTGAACAGGTTTTGAAGCATTGCACATTTCTAACCAGTATGAATTAACTTCCTCTCTCCCTGTCATTACACACAAATATTTAAGGGTTTGAACAGAATTTTTCAAGTAATATTCTATAAATATTACTACAACATCATGTGTATATCTAAAATTACCTTGAAAATAATGTATTCTACTTTCTATTGAAATATTAGTCATTTTACTCTAGGAAATTTTTGGAAAAATAGACTATATATCTTTGAAATGAAAAGGGTAAAAAATAGTAGCATAAAAGTTTTAGAGGGAGTGTATACATTCAGAAATACATGTGTGTGTGTGTGTGTGTGTGTGTGTATAAATGTAATGTGTAGAAAGTCATACATTTTTAGTGAGAATTTGACATCATATATATATTTATGTATAGAATTATGTGCATTATAGTGAAATAAACATCTTAAAACATAATTAAAATTAAAAAACATCATCAAACCAATTGCCGGTAACTCACGCCTATAATTCTAGCTCCTCTGGGGGCTGAGATATAACAATTGTTTTCACATCTAGCCCCGACAGAAAAGTACATGTTAGATTCTTATCAACAATTAACCATTCAAAAACAGAAATTAGCCCTGTGCTTCAAGTTGTGCAGTGCTGGCCTTGAGCACAAAAAAGCTTAGGGACAATGCCCAGGACTTGCAAACAACAACAACATGTCTCACATTAATTTCACAAAAGCATTTTTAAACTGCTGTGAACATTTCTTAGAAACATGAATACATGCCCCTGGAAAATTTTAAGTAAAAAGGATAGAATATTTGTGTCTATGTTAAAGACATGACTATTTAGATTGTTTAAGATATTTAGGTAATGATTAGGAATTAAGAATAATGATAGGTAGGTAATAATTGGGACTGGTCTTTTATTCTGTTTTATGATAGTGATAAAATGATACCTGTAATGATTATATAAAATTACTCTTGGGTATTTGAATTATAATAAGTGATAAACATTTTTGAAGTTCATTTATTGTGAAAATTCTGTACCAAGGGTTTACGATTACATGGGCAAGGTAATGAGTATATTTCTTTTAAAACATTGTTGCCTCCTCCTTTGTTTCCTCTTCCCATCCCTTGCACCTCCCCCACACTGATCCCCACTCCTTCCCTCCCCCATTCCCCGGCCAACGTTTTAAAGTTCGTTTTTCGACATAACAAAAAATAACTCCAGCTTTCACTGTATTTGATATTGGTATAATTTGTAGAGGGGAAGGGAAAAAACAAATCATTTAAATAGGAATACAGGTGGAACCATTGCAACAATGAAATGTACAAGTCGTTATGTTGAAAAATGAACTTTACAACTTTGGTGGGGGGAGAGGATTGGGTAAGGGGAGTCTGAGAAGTGATGGGAAGGGGAAACAAAGGAAGAGGCAAAAATGCTTGATAAAAAATGTACTCATTATCTTGTAATTATAAGCCATCTGTACGGCATTTTCACAATAAAAAAAAATACCTCTCAGTCCTATCTCTCAACATTACCGGACTTAAATCTCCAATTAATCAACTTAGACTGTCTAGTTGGATTAAAAAGCAAAATCCTTCTATCTGCCTTTAGGAGTCACGCCTTGCACATAAAAACAAACACATTTTGAAAGTGAAAGTCTGGAACAAAATCTACCAAGCAAATGACCCCCATAAAAAGGTGGGAGTTGCAATCCTAATATCAGATAAAATAGACTTCAAATTAAAATTCGTGAGAAGAGATAAAGAAGGTCGCTGCATACTAATTAAGAGATTGCTCCTTCAGGAGGATATTACAATTCTAAGTATCTATTTGCCAAACAACGGAGCAAGCAAATTTATCCAAGAACACTACTTTCCCTCAAAGCTCACATAGATCCAAAGACATTAATTGTTGGGGATTTTAACACACCACTAACCCCACTAGATAGATCAACTTGGCTAAAACTCAATAAACTGCAGATCTAAACAACTGCAAGGATCAACTAGATTTAACAGACATCTAACGAATATTTCACCCAGCAGTATCAGAAAACACGTTTGTCTCAGCAGCACATGGAACATTTTCAAAAACTGACCACATTTTAGGTCACAAAACAAAAGTCCAAATTCAGAAACATTGAAGTTATACCTTGCATTTTCTCAGACCACAGGAAATAAAATTAGAATTCAATGCCAAAAGCCACCAAAGAAAGTCCTGTAACACATGGATGCTGAACAACACACTGTTGAATCACGAGTAAGTCATGTAAGAGATTAAAAAGGAAATTCAATGTTCACAATATTCAACAAAAACGAACAGATAAATTACCAGCTCCTCTGGGACACAGAAAAGGCAGTACAAAGAGGCAAGTTTGAGATATATGAAACGAACAATTTAATGACACATCTGAACCTCCTTGAAAAAGAGCAGCAAGATAAACCCCAACCCAGTAGATGGAAAGAAATAATTAAAATTAAATAAGAATTAAATGAATTAGATTCAAAAAAAAAAAGAAAAAACACAGAAAGAATCAACAAAACAGAGTTGGTTCTTCGAAAACATTAACAAAATTGACAGACCCTTAACAAATCTTATCAGAAAAAGAAGAAAATTCACCCAAATTAATAAACTCAGAGATGAGAATGGAAACATCACCAGAGAAACAACCAAGATTCAGAACATTATAAGGGAATACTTCTCAAAACTATGCTAATAAGTTTGAGAACTTGGCAGAAATGGACCTTTTCATAGCAAATATCGACATGCCGAAACTAAACCAAGATGAGTTAAACCATTTTAACAGGCCCATATCAAGCATTAAGATAGAAACAGCAATATGAGAAGTCCCATCTAAAAAAACACCAAGACCAGACAGATTTACATCAGAATTCTACAAGGCCTTCAAAGCAGAGCTCACACCAATACTACTCCAACTCTTCAATGAAATTGAAAGAGAAAGTTCACTACAGAACTTATTCAATGAGGCCATCAAAACCCTCATCCCCAAACCAGGCAGGGATGCATCAAAAAAGAGAAGTTTAAACATATTTCTTTTATGAATATTGATGCAAAACTTCTCAACAAAATTTTGGTCAATTGACTTCAAAAATTCATCCAAAAAATAATACACCACGATCAAACAGGATTCAATTCAGGGACGCAAAGTTGGGTCAATATATGCAAATCAATTAATATAATACATCGCACCAACAAGAGCAAGGATAAGAACCGCCTGGTTCTCTCAACTGTTTGAGAAAAAACATTTGACAACATCCAATAAACCCTTTATGATGAAGGCTCTGGAAAAATTAGGAACCCAGGGAACATTCCTAAATAAAATAAAGGCTGTATATGACAAACCTACAGCCAGCATTACACTTAATCGTGAAAAACGAAAGCCATTTCCTCTTAAATCAAGAAGGGGACAATGGATTTTTGGGTCATAGGGAAGCTCTTTCCAAAGTGGTTGAACGAGTTTACACTCCCACCGACAATGAAGTAAGGTTCCCTTCTGTCCACATCCCCTCCAGCATCTGTTGTTATTAGAGTTCTTGATTTTAGCCATACTAACTGGAGTGAGGTGGTATCTCAATGTTGTTTTGATTTGCATTTTTTATGGCTAGGGAGGTTGAGCATTTCTTCATGTGTCTATTGGCCATTCTTCTTTCCTCTTCAGAGTAGTTTCTCTTTAAGATTTTAGCCCATTTATTTATTGGGCAGTTGTTTCTTTGAAGATTTGTTGTTGGGGGATTTAATTTTTTGAGTTCCAGTTATATTTTAGATATGAGACCCTTGTTCGTATGGCTAGTGAAGATCTTCTCCCAATCCGTGGGCTTTCTATTGACCTTGCTAGCTATGACCTTTGCCATGTAGAAGCTCTGCAACTTCATGCAATCCCATTTGTCCAACCTTTCTTTGATTTGTTGTGTTTCTGGAACTCTATTAAGAAAATTTTGGCCTGTGTGGCATTTACCCAAATGTTCACAAACAAGAACACACTAAAACTACCAGCACGACTATGTTTATTGCAGCATTATTTACTATAACTAAGATATGGAACCAACCCAGATGCCCCTCAGCAGATGAATGGATCCAGAAAATGTGGTATATATACACAATGGAATTCTATGCTTCCATCAGAAAGAATGACATTGCCCCATTTGTTAGGAAATGGAAAGACTTGGAAAAAATTATATTAAGTGAAGTAAGCCAAGCCCAAAGAAACATAGGCCCCATGGTTTCCCTTATTAGAAATAACTAGTATATGTCTGACTCAAGCAGAAAAGGTCAGATAATTTGATTTTAGGAAAATGAACCCTAAATATGTATTCAAATGTTATTTTTCCTTTCTTGCGATTGTTTCTAACACATTTGTAAAATGATTTCTTCGTTGCTTTGTATGTCCCTCCCCCACAGTATAACCCCTACTTTCACTGTATTTGATGTCGGTATAATTTGTGGAAGGGAAGGGGAAAAACAAATCTTTTAAATAGGAATAGAGGTCGACCCATTGCAACAATGACATGTACAAGTCGTTATGTCGAAAAAGAACTTTACAACTTTGGTGCAGGGAGGGGGGGAGGATTGGGGGCAGGGGGAGAGTGGGAAGGGATGGGAAGGGGAAACAAAGAGGAGACTAAAATGCTTGATAAGAAATGTATTCATTATCTTGCCCATGTATATTTATAAACCCTCTGTAAAGTATTTTCACAATAAAAAAAAGAAGGGGACAAGGATGTCCACTCTCTCTAGTTTTTTTCAATTTAGTATTAGAATGCCAAGCTACAAGAATAAGAAATGGTGCAAACATAAAATGGATCCAAATAGGGAAAGATGAAGTAAAACTCTCCCTCTTTGTAAATGACGTGATCTTGTATTTAAAGAATCCCATGGAATCCACTCCCAAATTACTGATAGTGATTCAAAACTTTGGCAAAGTAGCCGGTTATAACATTAATCCTCAAAGACAATGGCTTTTCTCTAATCCAACAATGAGAAAAGTGTGGCTGAAACCAGGAAAATAATTCCATCTATAATAGCCCCCCAAAATAAAACGCCTAGGAATTAACCAAAAAGTGAAGGACCTTTATGATAGAAACGTTTTTGTTTTTTGTCAGTCATGGGTCTTGAACTCTGGGCCTGGGTGCTGTCCCACAGGTCTTCACTTCAAGGCAAGCGCTCTATCACTTGAGGCACAGCAAGACTTCTGGTTTTCTAGTGGTTTATTGGAGATAAGAGTCTCACTGATTTTCCTTCCCTGGCTAGCTTTGAACCATGATACTCAGTTCTCAGCCTCCTGAGTAGCTAGGATTACAGGCGTGAGCCACCAGTGCCCGGCTGATGAAAACTTTAAAAACCTGAAAAAGAAAATCAAAACAGTACTTAGAAAGTGGAAAAAACTCCCATGCTCCTGGATTGGAAGGATCCACATCGTGAAAATGGCAATACTTGCCAAAGTTATCTACAAATGCAATGCGATACATATCAATATTCCAACCTCATTCTTCAACGAAATATAAAAGGCAATCCAAAAATTCATATGAAACAATAAAAGACCCCGAATAGCAAAAATGATCAAAAACAGAAAGAAAAGTGCCTGAGGAATATCAATACCAAATTTCAAACTCTACTACAACACCATTGTAATCAAAACAGCTTGATTACTGACACAAGATCAGACTTCAGGACCAATGGAATATAATTGAAAATCCAGAAATGAACCTACAGATCTATAGCCATCTAATCTTCGATAAGGGAGCTAAAAACTAGAATGGAAGAAAGACAGCCTCTTCAGTAAATGGTGCTGGCAAAATTGGTTAATCACTTGTAGAAAACTAAAGCTACATCCTGTATATCACCCTGCACCAGAATCAACTCCAAATGGATCAAAGACCTCAGAGTCAAAGCAGATATTCTGAAAACATTATAGGATGAATAAGAGAAACTCTAAGTCTCCTTGGAACAAACCGAAATTTTCTTAAAAGAGACCCAGAAACACAACAAATCAAAGAAAGGTTGGACAAATGGGATTACATGAAATTGCAGAGTTTCTGCAGGGCAAAGGATGAAGCTAGCAAGATCAATAAAACACGGATTGGGAGAAGATCTTCACTAACCATACAACAGGCAAGGATTTCATATCTAATATACCTGGAACTCAAAAATTTAAATCCCCTAACAACAAATCTTCACAGAAACAACTGCCCAATAAATAATTGGGGTAAAGACTAAAAGAGAAACTTCTCTGAAGAGGAAAGAAGGATGGCCAGTACACATGAAGGAATGCTCAACCTCCCTAGCTATAAAATGAATCCAAATCAAAACAACATTCAGATTCCACATCACCCCAGTTAGTTTGGCTATAATCAAGAACTCTAACAACAGATTCTGGATGGTATGTGGACAGAACAGAACCCTACTGCATTGTTGGTGGGAGTGTAAACTTGTTCAGACACTTTGGAAAGTAGTATGGAGATTCCTCAAAAGACTCCACATAGAGCTCCCCTATTTTCCACCAATCCCACTTTTGATCATTTACCCAAATGATACAAACATGATTATTTTAAAGCTACCAGCACAACTGTGTTTATTGCAGCATTATTTACCATAGGTAAGATATGGAACCAACCCAGATACCCCTCAGTAGATGAATGGATTAAGAAAATGTGGTATATATACACAATGGAATTCTGTGCCTCTATCAGAAAGAATGACATTGTCCCATTTCTTAGGAAATGGAAAGACTTGTAAAAAATTTAATTAATTGAACTAAGCCAGGCCCAATGAAACATAGGTCCCATGGTTTCCCTTATTTACAATAACGTATATTTGTCAGACATGCAGAAACGGTCATATTAGTTGATGTTAGGTGAAATGAACCCCAATATAATTATTCAAATGTTTTTTTCTTTCTTGTGATTGTTTCTAACATTAATAAGTTGATTTTTTTGTTGTTTGCAGGTCCCTCCCCCACAAGATAACCCCTGTTTTCACTGTATTTAATGTTGTTATAATTTGTGGAGGGGAAGGGAAAAAACAAATAGTTTAAATAGGGATACAGATGGACCTATTGCAACAATGAGCTATACAAGTTATTATGTTGAAAGATGAACTTTACAATTTTGGCCTGGGAGGAGGTTGGGGGACACGTGGTGGGAGGATGAGAACGGATGTGAAAGGGAAACAGAGGAGGAGGCCACAAGGTTTGATAAGAAATATACTCATTACTTTGCTCATGTAATTGTAACCCTTCTGTACAGTATTTTCAGAATTAAAAAAAAGAAATATACTATTCAGGAAAAAAACATATAGAATTAGGGGCCTGAAAGGTGGCTCAGTAGTAGAGCACTTGACTTGCATGCTTGAGGTTCTGGGTTCGATTCCTCAGCACCACATAATCAAAAAGAAAAAATCAGCAAGTGGCGCTGTGGCTCAAGTGGTAGAGCACTAGCCTTGAGCTGAAGAGCTGAGGGACAGCACCCAGGCCCAGAGTTCAAGCCCCATGACCGGACACCAAAAATATAGAGAGAGAGAATTATAAGATATAAAAATACTTAAGACTCAGGATCACTGTAGCTTTAACATTGTAGCATTAATAAATATGTGCCATGTATCTGTTGGATATATTTTCACTTCTGTTATAGTGTCCTTTGAATATTGAAAGACTATCATTTGATGTTATCCGGTTTTTTCTTGCTTTTCTTTAGCCACTAATGAACATCCTGAACATCTAGGATTATAGGCATGACATATTGGTGCACGTTTGTCTTTCAATATTTTAAAGGTTTTCCTCTTTCCTTTGAATTCAAACATTGTCCTGTCAGTAATTCTTCATATTCTCAGACTGTTGTTCTCAAAGATGATAAGCATATGTTTGGTGGGTAATTGTCATGCTCATTGTGTTTGACAAAGTTTTCGTTGTTTCTATTGATTTGCCCTTCCTAATTATTTCATATGATGATTAGAATATTTAATATATAGACTTCAGTTTTGCCACTATGGAGATTGTAGAAGTCATGTCAAAAGAATGTTTTAAAAGATTCTTATAACGTACTTAAATAAACAAAGAATATATGTCACAATCACACACTGTATAAAAATGCTAATTCTCCTCAATAAAGATACACTCAGATGCAAAAATAAATAAATAAATAAAAGATTCTTATAGAGACAGCATTGTGAACTTTATACATAAAAACGAAAAAAAATTTTAGTTGGTCTTTGTTCCTAAGAAGAAATTTTAAAAATAGGATCTAAATTACATGGTAACATATTTTTAAATGCCATATGAACAAAAAATATGTTAATCAGAAAAATTTTCCCTTGGTGACTGTCCCATTTACTCCCCCACCCCACTTTTCCCTGTTCTGGAGCCTAGAAAGGAAAAGGAAAATTTGTGTTAATTATTAAACATTGTGAAATTCGCAAACTAGCTTTTTAGGAGCTCTAGAGGGTTGGGATGTAGAACTGTGTTAGATACCAAGCCTAGCATATGCAAGGCCCTGCGCTGGATTTTCAGCACTGAGAAAAGAGGAGGAGGAGGAGGAGGAGGAGGAGGAGGAGGAGGAGGAGGAGGAGGAGGAGGAGGAGGAGGAGGAGGAGGAGGAGGAGGAGGAGGAGGAGGAGGAGGAGGAGGAGGAGGAGGAGGAGGAGGAGGAGGAGGAGGAGGAAGAAGAAGAAGAAGAAGAAGAAGAAGAAGAAGAAGAAGAAGAAGAAGAAGAAGAAGAAGAAGAAGAAGAAGAAGAAGAAGAAGAAGAAGAAGAAGAAGAAGAAGAAGAAGAAGAAGAACAAGAACAAGAACAAGAACAAGAACAAGAACAAGAACAAGAACAAGAACAAGAACAAGAACAAGAACAAGAACAAGAACAAGAACAAGAACAAGAACAAGAACAAGAAGAACAAGAAGAACAAGAACAAGAAGAACAAGAAGAACAAGAACAAGAACAAGAAGAAGAAGAAGAAGAAGAAGAAGAAGAAGAAGAAGAAGAAGAACAAGAACAAGAACAAGAACAAGAACAAGAACAAGAACAAGAACAAGAACAAGAACAAGAAGAACAAGAAGAAGAACAAGAACAAGAAGAAGAACAAGAAGAAGAACAAGAACAAGAAGAACAAGAAGAACAAGAACAAGAACAAGAACAAGAACAAGAACAAGAAGAACAAGAACAAGAAGAACAAGAAGAACAAGAAGAAGAAGAACAAGAAGAACAAGAAGAAGAAGAAGAAAAAGAAGAAGAAAAAAAAAAAGAAGAAGAAGAAGAAGAAGAAGAAGAAGAAGAAGAAGAAGAACAAGAACAAGAACAAGAACAAGAACAAGAACAAGAACAAGAACAAGAACAAGAAGAACAAGAAGAAGAACAAGAACAAGAAGAAGAACAAGAACAAGAACAAGAAGAACAAGAACAAGAAGAAGAACAAGAACAAGAAGAAGAAGAAGAAGAAGAAGAAGAAGAAGAAGAAGAAGAAGAAGAAGAAGAACAAGAACAAGAACAAGAACAAGAACAAGAACAAGAACAAGAACAAGAACAAGAACAAGAACAAGAAGAACAAGAACAAGAAGAACAAGAACAAGAAGAAGAAGAAGAAGAAGAAGAAGAAGAAGAAGAAGAAGAAGAAGAACAAGAACAAGAAGAACAAGAACAAGAACAAGAACAAGAACAAGAAGAGAAGGAGAAGAAGAAGAAGAGGAGCAAGGAAGAGGAAGAGGAAGAAAAGGAGGAGGAGGAAGAGGTACAGAATCAAATTTATCCACATTTTATTTAATGAATAATTATGGCAAAGAAGAGGTTCAAGTTTCATTTTTATCTTTATAGTAGTTCCTATTTAGCCTCTGGATATACATTTCAAGTGGACACCTGAAATCAATGAGGTAATTTATAGAGTTAACCCTCAGTATCCAGAATTTCCACATCTAGGTGTTCAATCACCAAGAAATTTAAAATATTCAGGAAAAAAAATTGTTCCCCAACATTCAATATAGCAACTATTTATATACTGTTACATGTATGTTGGTAATAGATATAACCTTGACGTGATTTAAAGTGTAACTTACTTTGTATGACATACTATGTTATTTTCTATATGGGACTGGAGCCTATGCTGATTTTAGTATACTCAATCAGTTCAGGAAGCAACACTGTAAATACCAAGATGACCATTTTATGCTTTTACCCAGACAAATATAGCTACAATAAAGCTTCAGTTATAAATTAGGTACAGTAAGACAATAAAAACAGTAACTAATAAAAATAGAAAAATTGTAACAATATACTGTTTAAAAAAAAGTAATGTGAAATGGATGTGGAAGTGCATACCTGTAATTCCAGGAAACAGAAGCCTAGGCAGGAAAATAATCAAAGAGATATACAGTGAAACTTTACCTCCAAAAGAACCCAAAAAACATAAAAAAGGTATTATGTGAATGTGATCTCTTTGAAAATATGAGATGTTTTTCCATTCAATCTTTTCAGAGCACAGTTGAACACAGATAACTAACTACAGAAGGGGAAATTACAGTGAAGGGGACTACTGTATAATTATTTTTTGAAGAGAAAAACGTAACTTATTTAAACGTTCTTTTCTGAGAAGAAAAGCCATGCACAATTCTTTGGCCTTTTTCTGAAACTCTATGACATTTCTCCCCTCCCAACTAACCATCTTCCCAAACTAGCTTAGCTGTGCGATCAAGTCTTTCCATGGCAAAAATGCTTGATAAGAAATGTACTCATTACCTTGCTCAGGTAATTGTAACCTCTCTGTACGGTATTTTCACAATTAAAAAGAAAAAGAAGAAGTGCAAACATGATTTATTCCTGAACAATCAAGCTTCCTGTAGCCTGTTTCACTATTCATATTTTGCTCTCAGATGCCCAGAAGACCCTGGTTTGAAGACATATTCTATATTGTCAGGTGTGTGAGATAAATGACTTCCTTAGAAGAAAATGTGAATTTGAAGATTGAAATTGAGAAGGGAAATCAAATTCTACCGTCTTTTTTATTAAGGACCAGAAAAAAATATGTGCTTACATGCTGAGAATAATCAACTTTTGACACCAGTGGTAATGAATTTAATTTTGATGCTGTTGTCAAATGTCTCTGATGTGTCCTGAACCCTAATTCCTTATTTTCTGAGAGCACCACCTCTTCAGAAATTCTGATTTGTGCTGTGAATATTTATTTCCTGTAAAATGTAGTGGCTTGGATATTTTGATTTTGTGAAAGCTTGGTTAGTTTGATATTGTTCTCTCAGTTAAATTATAAGCAAGTAAAAATGAATTGAACCTGATTAAATGAAGTTCTTTCTGCCCATTTACTCTGGTACAGATTTCTCTGACTGAGGAAATCCACATTTTAAGTCATTCTGGATGCCTAACTAGGTCTGTGTATGTGGATGAGTCAATAAGAATTGCAGACTTTGCCATATTAATTTTGGAGCGAAAACTTACAGCTGATAACTGGGCAATGATTCAGAAGACAGCTGAGGCTGAAGCCATGAGCCCTCCTGCCTGTCTTCAGCTCCCAATCCCTTCTAAAACACCCCTCACTTCCCATGAAGTGGTTTCTTTTTCTAGCCAAAAGTTTTCTGGAGCTTCATCTTATGCTGGCCTCCTAGTATGCCAACATGAGGAGAGTCAAAGCAAGCAAGGCAGATGTGGCACAGGGATTTTTTTGGTCGGTTGTGGGGCCTGAACTCTGGGACTGGGCATTGTCCCTCAGCTCTTCAGCTCAAGTGTAAAATCACTGATCTAAACAACTGCATATATCAAGTAGATTTAACAGATATCTATTGAATAATTCACCCAGCAGCAACAGAATCAAAGTTTTCTCTGCAGCACATAGAACATTTTCCAAAATAGACCACATTCTAGATCACAAAGCAATCTTGTTCAAATTCAGAAAAATTGAAGTTATACCTCGTATTCGCTCACACCACAAGGGAATAAAATTAGAACTCAACACCAAAAACCATCAAAGAAAGTCCTGTAACACATGGAGGCTGAACAACACACTGTTGAATCACCAGTGGGTCAGGGAAGAGATTAGAAAGGAAATTCAAATGTTCATGATATTCAACAAAAATGAGCACACAAATCACCTGCCCTTCTGTGAGAGAGCAAAGGCAGTGTTCAGAGGAGAGTTTATAGCTTTGAGTTCCTACATTAACTAATTGGAGAGATCTAAAACCAACAATTTAATGAGACATATGAACCTCCTTGAAAAAGAGCAGCAAGATAAACCCTAATCTAGGAGATGGAAAGAAATAATTAAAATTAAATCAGAATTAAACGAATTAGGATCCAATAAAACCATAGAAATAATCAACAAAACAAAGAGTTAGTTCTTCGAAAAAATTAACAAAATTGACAGACCCTTAACAAATCTTATCAGAAAAAGAAGAAAACTCACCCAAATAAATAAACTCAGAGATGAGAATGGAAAAATCACCAGAGAAACAACCAAGATTCAGAACTTTAAAAGGGAATACTTCTCAAAACTATGCTAATAAGTTTGAGAATTTGTCAGAAATGGACCTTTTCATAGGAAATATTGACATGCTGAAACTAAATCAAGATGCGTTAAAACATTTAACCAGCCCATAGCAAACATTGAGATAGAAACAGCAATAAGAGAAGTCTCATCTAAGAAAAGCCCAGGACCAGAAAGATGTGCAGCAGAATTCTATAAGGCCTTCAAAGCAGAGCTCACACCATGGCCCTTCAATGAAATTGAAAGACAAAGTGCACTACCGAACTCATTCTATGAAGACATCATAACCCTCATCCCAAAACCAGGCAGGGACTCATCAAAAAACAGAACTATAGACCAATTTGTTTGATGAATATTGATGCAAAACTTCTCAACAAAATTTTGGCCAATCAATTTCAACAATTGATCCAAAAAATTATACACCACGATCAAACAGGATTCATTTCAGGGATGCAAAGCTGTGTCAATATACGCAAATCAATTAATATTATTCATCACATCAACAAGAACAAGGATAAAAACCACATGTTTATCTCAATAGATGCAGGAAAGGCATTTGACAAGATTCAACACCCATTGATAATGAAGACTATGGAAAAACTAGGAATCCAGGGAACATTCCTCAATACCATAAAGGCTGTATATGACAAACCTACAGCCAGCATTATACTTAATGGTGAAAAATTAAAGCCATTTCCTCTTAAATCAGAAACAAGAAAAGGATGTTCATTCTCGCCACTCCTTTTCAATCTAGTATTAGAATGCCAAGATATAGCAATAAGACAAGATGAAAACATAAAATGGATCCAAATAGGGAAAGATGATGTAAAAGTCTCCCTCTTTGTAGATGGCATGATTATGTATTTAAAGAATCCCACTGACTCCACTCCCAAATTTTTCAACCTTATTCAGAACTTGGGCAAAGTGACAGGGTATAAATTTAACCCTCAAAAATCAATAACTTTTCTGTATGCCAAGAATGAGAAAAGTGTGGCTGAAATCAGGAAAGCAACTCCATTCATAATAGCTCCACAAAAAATAAAATACCTAGGAATTAACTTAACCAAAGAAGTGAAGGACCTCTATGATGAACACTTGAAAAACCAGAAAAAGGAAATCAAAACAGAACTTAGACACTGGCAAAAACTCCCATGCTCCTGGATTGGAAGGATCAACATCATGAAAATGGCAATACTTCCCAAGGCTATCTACAAATTCAATGCAATACCTATCAATATCCCAAATTCATTCTTCAAGGAATAGAAGAGACAATCCAAAAATTCATATGGAACAATAAAAGACCCTGGATAGCATAAAAGATCATTAACAGAAAGAAAAGTGCTGGAGGAATATCAATACCAAATTTCAAACTCTACTACAACACCATATTAATCAAAACAACGTGGTAATGGCACAAGAACAGACCTCAGGACCAATGGAATAGAATTGAACCTACAGATATATAGCCATCTAATCTTCGATAAGGAAGCTAAATAATTAGAATGGAAGAAAGACAGCCTCTTCAGTAAAAGGTGCTGGCAAAATTGGTTAATCACTTGTAGAAAACTAAAGCTAGATCCTTATATATCACCTGCACAAGAATCAACTCCAAATGGATCAAAGACCTCAGAGTCAAAGCAGACACTCTGAATACATTACAGGATGCAATAGGAGAAACCCTAGATCTCCTTGGCACAGGCTGAAATTTTCTGAATAGAGACCCGGAAACACAACAAATCAAAGAAAGGTTGGACAAATGAGATTGCATAAGGTTGCAGAGCTTCTGCAGGGCAAATGACATAGCTAGCAAGATCAATAGAAAGCCCACGGATTGGGAGAAGATCTTTACTAGCCATACAACGGACAAGGGTCTCATATCTAAAATATACTTGGAACTCAAAAAATTAAACCACCCAACAACAAATCCTCAAACAAACAACTGCCCAATAAGTAAGTGGGCGAAAGACTTAAAGAGAAGCTTCTCTGAAGAAGAAAGAAGGATGGCCCATAGACACATGAAGAAATGTTCAACATCCCTAGCCATAAAAGAAATGCAAATCAAAACAACATTGAGATATCACCTCACTCCAGTTAGAACAGCAAAAATGAAGAACTCTAACAACAACAGATGATGGAGAGGATGTGGACAGAAAGGAACCTTACTTCATTGTTGGTGGGAATGTAAACTTGTTCAACCACTTTGGAAAGCAGTATGGAGGTTCCTCAAAAGACTTCACATAGAACTCCCCTATGACCCAGCAGTCCCACTTTTGGGCATTTACCCTAATGTTTACAAAAAAGACCACACTAAAGCTACCAGCACAACTATGTTTATTGCAGCATTATTTACCATAGCTAAGATATGGAACCAACCCAGATGCCCCTCAGTAGATGAATGGATCAAGAAAATGTGGTATATATACACAATGGAATTCTATGCCTCCATCAGAAAGAATGACATTTCCCCATTTGTTAGGAAATGGAAAGGCTTGGAAAAAATTATATTAAGTGAAGTAATCCAGGCCCAAAGAAACATAGGTCCCATGGTTTCCCTTATTTGCAATATCTAGTAGAGGTATGAGTCAAGCGGAAAAAGTCAGAGAATGTGATGTTAGGAAAACGAGCCCTCAAATATGTATTTTAATGTTTTTGTTTCTTTCATGCATGTGTTTCTAACGCATTTATAAGATTATTTCTTGTTGCTTTGTATGTCCCTCCCCCACAGTGTAACCCCGCTTTCACTATATTTGATGTCAGTATAACATGTGGAGGAGACGGGGACAAACAAGTCGTTTAAGGATTCAGGTGGACCTGTTGTAACAATGAGAAGTACAAAATGTCATGTCAAAACCAGCTTTACAATGTCGGTGTGGGGGGGGAGGGGGGTATGATTGGGTCGGGGGGAGTGGGGAGGCTGGGATGGGAGGTGAAGGGTAAACAAAGGAGGAGGCTGCAATGCTTGGTAAGAAATGTATGCATTATCCTGCCCATGTAATTGTAACCCCTCTGTACAGTATGTTCTCAAATAAAATAAAATAAAATTTAAAAAAAAATAAAATAAAATAATTACTTATTTATTTTTTAGAGGATGAGTATAGTACTATTGGATATCTTGGAGGAAAGATATTAGACTCATCTCAGCTGATGCCTTATATTGAATTTACATGCTAAACTTTCTTTTTCAGAAGACTAAAGCTTCAATTCTTTCATATTAGTATTAGAAAATCATAATCTCTGCATATTGATTTGTTATCCTCTGCTATCTTCAATTCCATTCTTCCTCCATTATATATCAAGGGCTTTGAATGACTAATTCCTTAAAATACCTATATTTCCTATATTGTGATGTATATCTTAGTGATATAAATATTAATTTATCTCTCAGTCTCATCTTGAGCTGCATTCATATGAAATTTATGCAGTCTCAAGCAAGAAACCTGACTATTTACTCTTTTCTATGTTTTAATCAATAAATCCATTCTAATAATTTAATTGAAATATATATAAAGTTTTTAACATGAAGACAACCCTCCCCCATTATACTTTAATGTGAAACCTTGGGGACTATTTTATATATAAAAATACAAAAGTAGAGGCTGGGAAGGTGGCTCAGTGGTAGAGGGCTTGCCTTTCATGCATGAGGCCCTCGGATCAATTCCTCAGCACCACATAAGCAGAAAAAAAAAAGCCAGAAGTGGCACTATGGCTCAAGTGCTAGAGTGCTAGCCTTGAACTGAGGAACTGAGGGACAGCGCCCAGGCCCAGATTTCAGGCCCCATGACCGGAACCCTCCACAAAAAGATTAAAAAAATAAAAAAGTGCAATGCACATGTTTATATATGAATAATCTAATGATTAAATCAACTAGACACAAGAACTACCATACCACATCAAGTCTCAATTTACTTAAAAGCACCAAAATATTAGTGTTCATGAATATCACTCATTGTTAAAAAATGATGAGTCAAAACAAAGTTTATATTATATTTGAAATTTGAAAAATGAAAATTACACTCAGATTTGCTGTCAATAACTTGTTTCCATGTATACATTTTTTCAGCATATAGAGAAACAAAAAATAAGGGTTTGTCACATGCAATGAAAAATATAAAAGTAG
This sequence comes from Dipodomys spectabilis, assembly GCF_019054845.1. Classification (NCBI taxonomy): domain Eukaryota; kingdom Metazoa; phylum Chordata; class Mammalia; order Rodentia; family Heteromyidae; genus Dipodomys; species Dipodomys spectabilis. The sequence continues at coordinate 1,563,672 of NW_024870964.1, forward strand.
ACTGCCTTTCTTTAAGATGATAAGTACATGCAAATCGTGTGATTTATTCAAATATACTATGAAAATTCATAAGAGGATTTATGATCAGAACTGATAGGTCAGCAAAATAACTGGAAAACTGTAAATGCTAATTGTGCTTTCAATATAGGAAGACAAGTTTTCAATTCATGAGCCTATAGAAGAAGACTTTGTATCTGTAACACAATCCACTTTTAACTGCTAAAAGCACTTGCTTAAGCTCTAATTAGAAAGGGAAAAATTAACTAACATCTTACATGATAGTTTTGACAATTAATTTGTATATTGAAGGTCAAAGGGAGGAATTGGAGATTAATATAATCTTTTTCCTCTCTTCTGATTATTACACAGCAATAGCTGTTAATTCAGGAGTCTCATGCAATGTACTCACAGCTGAATTACTAATATGCTTAAAAATATGGAAAGTATGATAAGGAAATAGATCAGCCAGAAAGCACAAAAACTCGTGATAAGATCAAACTTTTGAGCAGGGTTGCCACATAATTTAGGACTGCAATTCCTTCATATGAACTTCAAATTTTGTGGCTTTCCTTGTGGGTTTAAAAGGTAAGAAAGCACTGTAGAAACAAGAATTCCTGTTCAGCCAAGTAGAACATCCACATGTTGCAAATTTTCATTCTATAAAAACTCTTTGTTTGAGTACTTTCATTTAATATACTTCAGCACATCATCCTTCCCGGTTGGAGACAGGAAAAAAGATAATTTTGTTTGAATATTATCTTACATAAATTAGTGAGTACAGGGATGATTTGTTTAATTACAGAAGTTTGTAATAAATGTAAATAGGGATCATGTCACAACTAAAAAATATAAACAAAATCACATAACAAGACTAGAAGTCACAGAATTTTGTGCATGAAAACATACATTAGATTAGTTGCAGAATTTCTATTTTGAGAAAAACTTTATATTAAAGTATAATGCACTTTACGAAGAGTTGAAACATTTTATTGAAAAATATATTCTTAGAGATATTTTTGCTTCATAGTTTTAAGAAGAAAAATGTTCCCAAAGTAATTACTCCTTTATTGTTTTCCTGTTTCCATGTGATAAACCTCCAATTTAGAAATCCAGATATATGATTTAATTTAACCAAAAATATTTATTGAATATAAAAATCTCTACTCTCTACATTCTTCACACTAAGATCACCAAATATGTTGAATCTTAAATAATTAGTCTCTTTTTGACCTATGTTAATACTATTTACAATGTGAGTGAAATGTTTAAAAATAGTATTTATTTTAGCTTAGTTGCTCTGAAAAGACAATAAATGATACTACCAAAGCCTAAAAATTATTAGATTTAAAATTTAGAATTCAGGAAATGAATTTGACCACTCTGTTACTGGAGCCTTCACTACAACCTCATGAGACAATTTATATTGGTGAAGCAAAAATCTAAGGTAAGATATTTATGAATAAAAAATCATGTCATTCTGAATATGTCGAGCTACATATAAAACAGAAAATTTAGTTTTAAATATCTGAATATGCTAGTACATTTAATTGCAGGGCAAGTACTTACTCTGAAAGGAGATAAAATTGCATTTATTCTGAAATGTAAACCTAAGTATTCATTTGAATAAAAGACAATGTTTAAAATATCACTCAGTCAAAGAAGGTGTATTGTTAGATGTTTTTCATGCTAATTATGTTCTCTAAACTTACTACAAATATTAGATTAGTAAACCTAATTCATTCCTTTGTAGGGAAACAGAAATTCAGTTTCCTAAAAAGCATGACTATAACTATTTCTTAAACAATTACTAAGTAACTGTTTTATATTTTTTGTCATGGAATCTTATTTGATATATTTTTATTCATTAAGTTAAATAATTGGCCAATAATAATATAAATTATGCATGAACAAAGTTTATGTAACGTAAGTATTTCACAAGACATGTCATGGCTCTCTTAAAGAACACTAGAAGGCAGTGTACTTTTTATTAATTTTTAGTTATTTTGTTAATGGATATTAATTGTCAGACGTGGCAATTCCATAATATATTTAAAATATTTGATTATACTCCCTCTATTTCCTTTTCATTACTGGTACCTCCAAAGATCTTGTTTTTCACATAAAATTTACATCTTTATATATGCGCATATAAACTCATTTGGAAAAGTTAAGCTAAACTGCAGCTTAACTCAAGATGTAAAGTGGATTAATAGGATGAATAAAAATTGAATACTTTTTTAACTTTTGAATGGAGCTATCATTACTATTATGGTTTTATGGTTAGGGTTAGGATCCCAGAAAGAATTAGAATTAGGATTAGAGAAATAGAAAATTTAGGTTCAACATAGGATGAACCATTTCAAAAATGATACTCACAAGACACTATGTTGAAAATGAAGTTTTCCTTAATGCTAACACTAATCCCAGCTGGAACTGAGACCTAACTTTGACCCTAATTATAGTCCAATTCTAATGTTTAAGAAAAAGACTCTAGTTTTTAATCATTCTAAAGAATACTCCAGTTTGCACTCTGTAAATGAGTACAGTTTGCCATAATTCCCAAAAATTTCCTGATTCTAACTCTGAAGTTTTCTTGTTCCCTAACATGAACCAGTTTCAGCGTTTTGTAATTCCCTTTACCCTCCCCAGATTAGACATGTATATACAAGATGCAGGGTATCAAAATCGAGTACAGTGACAACAGGGGATATTCCATAGGAGAAAGAACATACTAAGGAAAAAACAACAAAAATGAATAAAATGACATTGTACATTTACAAAAGTAACAATAGAGACCGAACTTCCAAACATGCCCCTTATTACCAAGCTAGTTATTGCAATTCATGTCCTTATCATTTTTGGAACTTCACTAAAATTTTTTGTAGCCTTCCATGTGGACTTATATGTTCAATTTTTCCTAAATCTATCTATTCATAAGATACCAGCCAGAGGGTCTGGGAAGGTGGCTCAGTGGTAGAGTGCTTGCCTTGCATGCATGAGGCCCTGGGTTCGATTCCTCAGCACCACATAAGCAGAAAAAGCCGGAAGTGGAGCTGTGACTCTAGTGGTAGAGTGCTAGCCTTGAGCTGAAGAGCCAAGGGACAGTGCCCAGGCCCAGAGTTCAGGCCTCACGACCAAAAAAAAAAAAGATACCAGCCAGCTCTCTTCTGAAGCCAAAAAGGCAGCCTTCTACATATTGGTTCCAAATCACTTGTATTTTTTCTTTGTACTAAGAATACTGTTTCCAGCCCAGTGCTGGTGGCTCATTTTATAATTGTAGCTACTCAGGAAGCTGAAATGAGGATCATGGTTCAAAGCCAGCCTGGGCAGAAAAAGTCCATCAGACTCTTATCTCCAATAAACCACCAGAAATACAGAAGTGGCTTAAGTGGTAGAGATCTAGCCTTGAGCTGAATAGATGAGGTACAGTGCCCAGGCCCAGAGTTCAAGGCCCACGACCACCACCAGCAACAACAACAACAATAAAGAGAATACTTACTCAAAAGGCAAGATCATTAAGCAGTCTTAAAGATAGGCTCAAGTCTAACATTTTAGTCTTATGTTAGATACCAAGGGCCTTCTATTCTAATGAGCCATGAGACCTCAGAATGTTGACCAAATTTCTTAGTTTATTATTACTATAACTATTAATATAAGTATGTATTTTCTATCTTTTATTTCACCACAAAATCTCTATTTATCCTTTATGACATACTTGAATACCAATGCCTTTGGAAGATATTTATTAATTGGTGTATATTAATTGTACAAAGAAATGTTATTGAAATATTTTACACACTCACATATTGATCAAGGGCTTGATTAACTCATTTTTATCTTTCTCCATTCCCATTGCCCCTGATATTTCGTCTGTTTTCTGTGAATTTTTTGTTCCATCTCCACATATCGTCAAAATGTATTAAAGTGTTGTTGACTCACCTTTATTGAAAATTATGCAATGCTGAATATAAAAGCAAAAATCTAAGTAAATGGAAATATATACTTTTTATGGATTGGAGGATACAATTGAGCAAAGGTATTAATTGTCCCCACCACCCTTTTTTTGGGTCATACATGGGGCTTGAAATCTGGTCCTGGGCACTGTTCCTCAGCTCTTCAGCTCAAAGTGAGTGCTCTACCCTTTGAGGAACTGTGCCACTTCTGGTTTTCTGGTGGTTAATTGGGGATAAGGGACTCAGAGACATTCATGTTGCAGCTGCCTTGAACCGCAATCCTCAGATCTCAGGCTCCTATCCAGCTAGTATAATAAGCGTGAGCTAACAGTGCCCAGCTTCATAGTTTTATTTATGTTTATGAAAAATCTAAAAACACCTGACCATCACTCTTTGACTCATTGACAAAGAAAATAAACTGGAATATATTTCTCTGTCTAATATTAAAGCTATGTTAGTGTAAAATTGTTATATTTGTAGAGGAAAGATAATACAGCTCAATGTGTCTGTAGGACACCAGATTAGAGCCACTTAATTGTTATCAAAGAATATGTAATAAGAGTGTAAAGCCAAACAATTGTGGAGTGACATTCTCTTTAATAAGTGGTGATAGGTTAGACAATATTGGCGAGAATTAAAAAGTGAACATTGACTGAAAATAACAATTTATTCAAATATTAACTTCAAGCAGGATTTGACGGTGGCATATAAAACAAAAAGAGTGATGTAAATGTATAACAAAGGAAGATGCCTTGACAATTTTGGAGATGAAACATACATAAATTTGCCATTAAAATTGTAGGAAAGGAAAACTCGATATAGTAGAACTCAAAAATGTATAAAATAATTTAGTCTGTGAAAGCTCATATGCACGTAGTGAATAGAAGTTGGGAGCAGGGGACTCATGTATCTGATCCTAACTACTTGGTAGGCTGTGATGTGAGTATTGCTGTTTGACGGCAGCCCACAAAATAAAATCCCTGAAAATCTTATCTCTGTTTAATCAGCAAAAAAGCCAGAAATGAGTCATGACTGAAATGGTAAATTGTTAACAAATTGAAACTAATCTCAGGTACCCTGTGTTCATGTCCCAGGACCATACATACATGTATAAAGCTAATAATAATACTACTAATAGTGATGATGATGATATGATTGATGATGATGATGATGATGATGATGATGATGATTGTAGGGCACATGGGCGGCAAAGATGGTGCTGAGAGGGAGTTGAGTGGGCAGAGCCCAATTTGCTTTCGTTCAGTGCATAACCAGCCTGTGGAAGCTTAAGTTCATGATAGGGTGTGACCTTGACAGAGATTGGTTCCTCTTCCTCCCTTGCCATGCCACCTGCTTTTTTGCTTTAAAAGGGCTGCTCTGTGTTAATAAACGAGTTTCTTTCTGCTTGACTTGACTCCCTGATGGGTCTGATTGTTTCCTGGGCTGAGGGAGGCTGGGTAACGGGCGAGCTGCCGCACTTACATTTCCTCAGAACCCGGTTGTATTTTGTAGGATGGATGAAGACCCAACATATGATAATAATGATGATGATAATGATGATGAAGATAAATGTTGATGAAGTGTACCCATAGTCAAGAATAAAATATTTGCAAATCCTGTACCTGAAGAATGCCTCAAATTATACTCTACATAGAACTATCAAAAACTAATGTTAAAAAGAACATCAATTAGAAACTAGCAAAATACATCTTGTGAAAAATAAGCCCAAGAAAGGCATCATTAGTCATCAAATAAATGCACATTAAAACAAAAATGGCATCATAAAACATGTATGAGAATTACTGCACATAATACAATATTGCCCATACTAAATGCTATCAAGAAACAGAGAAACTGGATGCTGGCAGGAATCTCAAATGGGAAAGCCACTTCTGAAAACATTTTGACAGGTTCCTAGAATATGAAATATGCAACCACCTAGAGTATAGCACAGGAATTGAGCTCTTCAGGCTTTGTCTCATAAAAATAAACTAACATTCACCCAAAGGTCAAAACACAGAGGATTATAGCAGCATTATTTCCTCTAGTTAAAGAAATGGAAATCAATTCAAGCTTTCTTCAGGTGAATGGGAAACGAATTGTGCTACATTCTCTAATAACAGAACCAAAAGGCTAATTGAGTGAATACAATACAATATTAAGGCATAAAACAACAGGGAATAATCTACCATAGATTTGAGGGCAATCCTAAAAGCTTATTTATTGCATAATCTAGAAGTCGCAGAAAAAAAAATGTTTTGGTTTCCAGGATGAAACAGGTTTGGGATGGGACCAAGAGAAGTAGTGGGTTTAATTATAAAAGGGAAGCATGAGACAGACTTATTTTTGGTAAAGAAACGTGTCTGTAAGTATTCATATAGAGTTGATAAAATTATATTGAACTTAATGTGTGCACCAAATCATTAAAACAAATATAGTCTGCATAATACTTGTGAAATATTAATGTCCTACTTTTAGTCTCATACTATAAATATTTAAAGAAACTGAAAATACCTATTCAAGGGATTTCTCTATGTTCTTCTTATAACACCATAAATATCCATACTAACCTCAATTGAATTTAATGATATCTAGAAAACAGAAGTCAATATTGAATGTTTACAATGAAAAATAGTATGGGTCCAAGTTTTAATTGAACTACGCCATGCTAATTAGAAGGCAGAGATTTAGAACACTGATATCCTGGGCCAGTTCTCACCCAAAAAAGTCGTGAGAAAGTACAAAACGAAAGCAAGATATAGGGTAATTTCCCTGTTATCTCTCGTTTGTGGAAGCCATAGGTAAGAGATTATTGCTCAAGGGAGGCTTGGCCAAAAAGGAATACCTCATCTGAAAAATAATCTAAAGTGGTCAGAGCCTTAGCAACTTCAAGCACCAGTAGTGCCAAAAGAAAGAAGAAAAGAAGAAATCAGGAAAGGAAAAGAAAGGAGAGAAATGGAAAACTATTTCCTCTTCATTCTTGTAGTTTCATGTCATTGGATATAAGAATTGAGGGTATTTTGTTTACTGTTTTAGGATTTAGGCCTCTCTAATATGAAAGCATTTATTTCAAGTAATTATTTTATTATTACTATTTATTAAATTATTATTAGGTCTTCTTGGAGATTGAACCTATGGCTTTGTATATATTAGTCTAGTCCTACAAATGAGCTTTACCCCAGCTCTCTTGTATGGTTTTGGTAATTGTTTATTAGTTCTTCAATTGATAGCTACTCTACTTTTCATCTTATCTTTTCTCTCCCACATTTTTCTCTATATATTATAGTTTATGTGCTCAAAATTTTCCTCAATTTTATCTTATAAACTTAGAATTTTGCTTTTCAGTTTACAGAGAAGTCAATTTCCTCAGGAATGTGATAATGCCATTCTTTCCAATAGAAGCACAGATTTCCATCAATAGAACAGAATTTAAGACTCAGAAATGAATCCACTCCTATAGGCACATAATCTTTGATAAGGGAGCCAGAAACACAGGATGGAAGAAAGACAAATTCTTCAAAAACTTGCGCTGATGGAATTGTGTGTACACAGAAACCTGAAGTTTTATCCTTATATATACTCCTGCACCATAATCGATTCCAAATAGATTGAAGACCCTAATGTAATTCCAGATACCTTAGAATTTTACAGGAAGAGTTCGAGGAAACACGAGGGCTCCTTGGGACAGGTCAAAACTTCCAAAGTAAGGTTGGATAAATGGGATTACATCTAACCGAATCAATCATTTGTCAGACTCAAAAGACATGAAGAAAAGAGAGATATTGTAGCACAGATTTATTAGGGAGCAAACCTACACATGAGAGCCTCAGCCAATGGTAAACCTTTAATCCCTTTTTGAACTAGGATATTTATAGTGAGTTTAGATGAATATAAGAGTTTCCTGATGGGGATTAGTAAGAAAACAACTAATACTAAGACAGGGATAGCATGTGAAAAGAGTTGTAGCTGGAGAAAGGGAGAGATTAACCCCGTGGTGTCTAGTTCAAAGCCTTGGCTTGGTGTCAGCTTTGTAAGGTATAGGTGCACAAAGGAAAGTGGGTACAACAGGACTGGTTATTAACAAAAGCCTCACATAAGTCTGAAGCCTCAAAATAAGGACCCCAGTCTGTGTGGACCAAACAGTATCTAATATGAGGTTTTATTTAAATTAGCAAGCACAATTTTAGATTTTTGCAGAGTGGGATGGTGCATAGTCAGTCACAGGCAATGTCTGTTATGTCAGGTAATCCAATGTACTCTTTCACGTGTTACCCAGTATCGAGGTTTCAACAAAAATGAGTACAATGTGATTGACCAATGAGACTGTGATTTTTCCCTCTCCTGAATCAAAATTCTGTCAAATGATTTCTGTCTTCCAGCTCTTTATGCAATATTTCTCATGATCTTTTCTACTATTTTGTCTTCATAATTGATGTTCATAGTACTTTTTATTGTTGTCCTGTGTGTCTATGCCGTTTTTAGGGCTTGAACTCTATGTTTAATTGTCTTCCTTGTACTTTTTGCTCATGGCTGAACACACTCTATCCTTTGAGCCATATCCTCATCTTCTTCTTCTTGCTGGACAATTGGAGATAAATTTTCACATTTTGTCTGTTTAGACTGACATTGAACCAAATTTCTTCAGGTTTTAGCCTCCTGAGTTTCTAGGATTCTACACATGACCCACTAACACCAAGCTTTGCTTTACTGTTATTTTAGTTATGTGGTAGAAGAAAGTGCAAGCATATTTGTGTTAAATGTGCAATTTTCAAATACAAGTTGAAATCAACTTGATATAATGTAACAGTTATCAACTTTAACAGTTAAATCAATGAATAGTTCACATTCCCACAGAAATATAATTGAAAACAAAAGGCATAATTGTTTTCCTAAAACAAGTAATGGAACCATGAACTTCTCTCACCATACAATTCATGTTTTCTATGAGTTTAATTAGCAGACTTCTAATACTAAAAGTAAATATATTAATTGTACACCATAAGGACCAAAGTGATTATAGTTAAGAATAGATATATCATCACAGCCAAAAGATAACTTTTCGAGCAGTCTCACTAAAAAGAAATGTTACATACAGAAACTAATGGATATGATATAGCTTGATCATTACACAACCTATAAATGAATGGGATTACCACTCCATACTTCATAAATGTGTAAAAAATAATTATGTAGCTAGGTGCCAGTGGTTCATGCTTGTAATCCTAGTTACTAAGGAGTCTGATGGCTGAGAATCATGGTTCAAAGTCAGCCTAGGGAGTATAGTCCGTGAGACTTTTTTTTTTAAATTTTGGTTTATCGTCGGGCTTGAACTCTGGGCCTGGGCACTGTCCCTACACTCTACAGCTCAAGGTGAGCATTCTACCACTTGAGCCACAGGACCACTTCTGGTTTTCTGGTGGTTTTATTGGAGACAAGAGTCACACAGAATTTCCTGCCCCAGCTGGCTTTGAACTGCAATCCTCAGATCTCAGCCTCCATAGTAGCTAGGATTACAGCCGTGAGCCACTGGCGTCGGCTCTTTGAGATTATCTTCATTGAGTCACCAGAAAACTGGCAGTGGCTCAAGTGGTAGAGCACTAGCATTGAGGTCGAGAGCTGAGAGACAACGTCCAGGCCCAGATTTCAAGCCCCACGACCGACAAAATTTAAAAATAAACTGTTAAAAATAAACAAATATTTCGGCATAAATGTTAAAATATAATTCTAAAAATTTTTGAATCCTCACTAGATATAATAGATATAATAATAAATGAGAAGTGTTTTCTGGTTTTGGTAACCATTGAATCAATTGTGTAAGTCACACATTTTTCAGTCAATTCATATTTATATATTTATATGCCATAAGTATAATTAACTGATAAGTGATAGGCAGTGCTGTTTTAGGAATCTCCCTTGGCTTTCTAACATTAACCTTCCTACCCTAAAATCAATATGCCCTCCAATCTTGTCAGAGATTTCATTGACAGTAAAGTTACTCATCTCATTGGAGCAGAAAAGTATAAGCCATAATTATTGTTTGGAATAACTGTCACATTTACATACATTTCACTTAGCTTAAGAACCATGCCAGTAATAGCAAAATGTCTTCTGAGCTTTTCAGTCTCTTAAGAGATGAAAATCTTTAATTATATATCTATTTTTTTTTCTGCCTAACATCTTATATCTTAGGAAGATCTTTTTGTGTAACACTGTATTCCTGATTGGAAGACTGGAACAAAGGCAATAATGAAAATAGCCAAGGAAAATACTTGGAAACAATTTAAAAAGCAATGGCAGACAGACCTGTTTTCATTGGTTTCAATGAGAATATACATTAAACTAAGTTTTCGTTATTTAAAGTGCAATAATTAAACTTTAATTAGCAGTGAAGAAGGGAATAGAAAACTGTGTTTGAAGACAGCTTGACTTTGAAAAATTCAACAAAAGCATAATGGATTTTTCTTGTTTTTCTATATAGTTGCCAAAATAATAGAGAGCAACACCCAAAGGCAGGAAAACACCTAAGCCAAAGCAGTAAACTTTTGTCTATAAAATAATTGTGAGTGACTCTTTCAAAATCAGGCTTGCAAGGAAGAAAAGTGTATTTGCTTTAGTGTGAAAAATAAAAAACATAAAAATCCTTTATTAATGTTTTACATATAATGACTAGGACTTCTCATTTTGGAGAAGAGGAAAGGTATGAAAAAGTTCAAAATTGTTTGACTATTCCCCAACAGCATTGTTATTTATCACCTATGGCAACGGAAGTAACCTTGGTTACTCTTAGTATCATGCTTGTTTATATTTAGAAGCATTATTTGTTGATGTGTTATAAGCTGCAAAACCTTAAGTAGGAATAGAGTAATTTCCTGAGAAAGGAAAGTTGCTGTGTAAACAAACCTAAAATATCAAACATATAGCATAGTGGAAACTATTTTCCAGCTTTATCACAATCTGTAGGTACAGATTTTGTTTCCCATTGTTCCAGGGGAACCATTTTTTTATCTTCTTTTTCACCATCTAGTGATCCTATAAAATCCTATACCATCCTGGGATTGCTGTAACTTTACTGGATTCTCTAATTTCTGTTGGAGAGTTAGGAAAGATAGAAAATTATGTTTCTGTTACTGTTTTACCTTATTTTTTATTACTTTAGAAACTGTAACTCAAAATGACATAAATTATCTTTATAATATTAGGAGACAGATTTCATGTCCATATTCTACCGCTAGCCTTCTACATAACTTTGGTACTTAGTGATCCCCAAATGTGAAAAGAAATATAGGGAGCATCTTACTTAAATATTGTTGAGAATTTCAAGACTTCCTTTATGTAAGACCCTTTGAAGTATGTAAAGCATACATGTGTACAAAGCCAGTGACAACAGGGAAATATCACTAAGTTTCCCCAAAAGGATCTATGAAGTCAATAGTTATCTTCCCAAGCAGTTGAAAAAATGCTTCCAAAATGATTCAGTGCACCTACATTTGTGGAGTTATTTAAGTTATGGATTCTTTGTTAGACATATTCTTTTCTTTTAAAAATTGTCAAATATTAGCTTTATAATAAACTTCTTCTAGTATTCCTTGGTTCAAAACAGAAATATTGATACAGTTGATGTCACATGGCTTTTTTACTTTCTCAGTTCAAAGCCAACCCAGACAGGAAAGTCTGTCACATTCTTATCTGTAACTAAACACCAAAAACACCAGAAGTGGTTTTTGCTAAAGCAGTAGAGCACTAGCTTTGGGGGAAGTAGCCAGGGAAGACATTTGTTCAGGGACATAGGTCAGCCTCTGAGTTCAAGCTCCAGAACAAGAACAAACTACACAAACCCACAAGCAAAAAAAAAACAAAACAAAAAAAAAAACGCACATATTTCTTAGGGACCATCCTGAAAGCACTGGTTTGAGAACAGGCTCCATTTGCTGATCATACTTAGTGGATCCAGCTTTTCTGGAATACTAATTGCGCTGGAGAATTTAGGGCAAGACTAAAGGAATTAATAAATGACTTCTGCAACAACAGAATCATCTCAGTAGTGAAATATCCATGCATAAGACAATTTAAAACCTCCAAGTCTTTGTTTCCTTGTAATAGAACACTTTAAAACAACGTTATTTCCTTTTATTCTATGCTGGCCTTCAAATGGCATATTGTTTCCTTTTGTAATACTTTCAAGAAGAAGTTTCCAGACAATTTTTTTTTTTTTTGTCGGTCGTGGGGCTTGAACTCTGGGCCTGGGCTCTGTCCCTCAGCTCTTCAGCTCAGGCGAGCGCTATACCACTTGAGCTACAGCGCTACTTCCGGTTTTCTGGTGGTTTATTGGAGATAAGAGTCTCACGGTCTTTCCTGCCCGAGGTGGCTTTGAACCGCGATCCTCAGATCTCAGCCTCCTGAGTAGCTAGGATTACAGGTGTGAGCCACCAGCGCCCGGCTTCCAGATAATTTTTATATGAATAAAGAACACACTCGAAAAAAGTCAGGGACAGAGTTTCCTTCAAGCCTTGGATTCTTTTTTTTTTTCTAACAATGAATATATATATATATATATATATATGTATATATATATATATATATATATATACATAATAGTGAAAATGCTGTACAGAGGGGTTACAATTACATGGGCAAGATAATGAGTACATTTTTTATCAAGCAATGTAGCCTACTCCTTGGTTTCCCCTTCCCATCCCTTCCCATTCTCACCTCTCCCCCCCATCCAATCCTCCTCCCCTCACCAAAAAAGTTGTAAAGTTCGTTTTCGACATAACGAATTGTATATCTCATTTTTGCAATGGGTCCACCTGTATCGCTATTTAAATGATTTGTTTTTTTTTTTTCCCTTCCCCTCCAGAAATTATAGCTATATCAAATACAGTGAAAGCAGGGGTTATTGTTATGCCATGGGAAGGGACATACAAAGCAATAAGGAAATCATCTTATAAACGTGTTAGAAACAATCACATGAAAGAAAAATAACATTCGAATACATAACTCAGGGTTCATTTCCATAACATCAAATTATCTGACCTATTCTGTTTGACTCAGACATATACTAATTATTGCAAACAAGGAAAACCGTGGGACCTATGTTTCTTTGGGCGTGGCTTACTTCATTTAATATAATTTTTTCCAAGTCTTTCCAATTCCTAACAAATGGGGCAATGTCATTATTTGTGATGGAGGCATAGGATTCCATTGTGTATATATATCACATTTTCTTGATCCATTCATCTACTGAGGGGCATCAGGGTTCGTTCCATACCTTAGCTATGGTAAATAAGACTGCAATAAACATAGTCGTGCTGGTACATCTAGTGTTGCCTTGTTTGTAAACATTTGGGTAAATGCCCAAAATTGGGATTGCTGGGTCTTAGGGGAGCTCTATGTGGAGTCTTTTGAGGAACCTCCATACTGCTTTCCAAAGTGGTTGAACAAGTTTACACTCCCACCAACAATGCAGTAAGGTTTCCTCTGTCCACATCCCCTCCAGCCTCTGTTGTTGTTAGAGTTCTTGATTATAGCCATTCTAACTGGGGTGAGGTGATATCTCAATATTGTTTTGATTTGCATTTCTTTAATTTCTAGGGAGGTTGAGCATTTCTTCATATGTCTTTTGGCAATCCTTCTTTCTTCTTCAGAGAAGTTTCTCTTTAAGTCTTTATCCCACTTATTTATTGGGCAGTTGTTTCTTTGAAGATTTGTTTGGGGGGATTTAATTTTTTGAGTTCCAGGTATATTTTAGATATGAGACCCTTGTCCATTCTATGGCTAATGAAGATCTTCTCCCAATCTGTGGGATTTCAACTGATCTTTCTAGCTATGTTCTTTGCCATGCAGAAGCTCTGCAATTACATGCAATCCCATTTGTCCAACAATTCTTTGATTTGCTGTGTTTCTGTGTGTCTATTAAGAAAATTTCGGCCTGTGCCAAAGAGATCTAGTGTTTCTCCTATTCCATCATGTAAAGTTTTCAGGGTGTATGCTTTCATTCCGAGGTCTTTGACCCATTTGCAGTTGATTCTAGTACAGGGTGATATATAAGGATCTAGCTTAAGTTTTCTACAAATATTTAACCAATTTTGACGGCACCATTTACTGAAGAGGGTGTCTTTCTTCTATTCTATATTTTTAGCTCCCTTATCGAAGATTAGATGACTATAGGTCTGTAGGTTCATTTCTGGATATTCAATTCTATACCATTGGTCCTGAGGTCTGTTCTCGTGCCAGTCCCAAACTCTTTTGATTACTATGGCTTTGTAGTTGAATTCAAATTCGGTTTTCATATTCCTCCAGCACTGTTCTTTCTGATAAGGATCGTTTCAACTATTCAGGGTCTTTTATTATATCATATGAATTTTTGGATTGCCTTTTCTATATCCTTGAAGAATGAGGTTCGAATATTGATAGGTATGGCATTGAATTTGTAGATAGCCTTGGGAAGTATTGCCATTTTTACCATATTGATCCTTCCAATCGTGGAGCATGGGAGGTTTTTCCACTTTCTAATTTCTGTTTTGATTTCCTTTTTCATATTTTTAAGTCTTCAACATAGAGGTCCTTCACTTCTTTGGTTAAGTTAATTCCTAGGTATTTTATTTTTTGTGGGGCTATACCGAATGGAGTTGCTTTCCTAATTTGAGCCAAACCTTTCTCATTGTTGGCATACAGAAAAGCCATTGATTTTGAGTTCTCTTTCTTTGATGAGTCCCTGCCTGGTTTTGGGATGAGGTTTATGATGGCTTCAAAGAATGAGTTCGGTTGTGAACTTTCTGTTATTTCATTGATGATTTGGAGGAGTATTGGTGTGAGCTCTGCTTTGAAGGCCTTGTAGAATTCCGCTGTAAAACCATCTGGTCCTGGGCTTTTCTTAGATGGGAGGTCTCTTATTGCTGTTTCTATTTCAATGCTTGATATGGGCCCCTTAAGAAGCTTTAACTTATATTGGTTTAGTTTTGGCATGTCAGTATTTGCTAGGAAAAGTTCCATTTCTGCCTAGTTCTCAAACTTATTAGCATAAAGTTGTGAGAAGTATTCCCTTAGAATGTTCTGAATCTTGGTTGTTTCTGTGGTGATGTTTCCATTCATTTATTTGGGTGTTTATTTATTTGGGTGTGTTCTCTTCTTTTTCTGTTAAGATTTGCTAAGGGTCTGTCAATTTTGTTAATTTTTTCAAAGAACCAACTTTTTGTTTTGTAATTCTTTCTATGTTTTTTTTTGGATTCTAATTCATTTAATTCTGATTTAATTTTAATTATTTCTTTTACTCTTTTGAGGTTTATCTTGTTGCTCTTTTTCAAGGAAGCTCAGATGTCTAATTAAATTGTTGGTTTCAGATCTCTCCAACTTGTTGATGTAGGAAATCAGAGCTATAAACTTGTCTCTGAGTATTGACTTTGCTCTGTCCCAGAGGAGCTGATAATTTGTGTGTTCATTTTTGTTGAATATCATGAATATTTGAATTTCGTTTCTAATCTCTTCCATGACCCACTCATGATTCAGCAGTGTATTCTTCAACCTCCATGTGATAAAGGAATTTCTTTGCTGACTTTTGTTGTTGAATTCTAATTTTATTCCCTTGTGGTCTGAGAGAATACAATGTATAACTTCATTGTTTCTGAATTTGGACAATGGATTCTTTTCTTGTATAGCAAAAAGGAACACACAAATTAACTTTCACTTTGTCATTTCTCTGTGTTCAATTTCTCCTTTGGGATCAGTTTCCACCTGCAGTAACACTTCCTTCTACTTACTTCCAGTAACAATCTATGGCACTGCTCCAGGTAAAATGAATGTTTTCAGGCTTCATTGAACTAACACAAAGACATCTTTGGACACGAGGTAAGGCGCCTTTCAGAGACAACTTAGTAAATACAAAATATAAAATTTAAATGGCTTATAAAAACATTATTCATGTGCATATGGACATATAAGATAATGTTAAGTCAAATGAACCCCAAGATAGGGACATAACTTGTTTTTTTTTCTTTATTGCAATTGTTTTTAATGTATCTCAAATGTACTATGTGATTTTTTCATTTCTCCTCCATGTTCTTCTCCCATGTTATAACTCCTGTTTGAACTGGTTATGACGTTGGTGCCTTGCATCTTGCATGTACATTTTTCTAGTGTGGGGAGGGGAAGGGAAACAACAAAATTCTGAAACAAAGATTCAGGATGACCTATTTTAACAATGATATGAACAAGACACTATGTAGAAAACAAACTTTACAACGTGGGGAGTGGAGGGGGAATTGAATAGATGGGGAGGGAACAGATACCACAGGAAAAACAAAAGAGGATGTAACAATAGGAAGTGTACTCATTACCTTACTTATGTAACTCTAAGCCCTCTGTACACTATTTTTACTATAAAAAAAGAAACCTTTACCTAGGAGTACATTAAGTTCAAGTTTCATAAGAGCTCTTAAATTAAATTTAACTGGGAGAAGATTCTCAGAAAAGTTTATTTGTGTGTGTGTGTGTTTTGCATTATTTCCCAAGTGTACACAAGTTAACAGTAGAAGAAACAATAGGAATAATAAGAGAAAGAAAAGTTCTGTGTTTAAGTATAATGGTTTAATATACTATAGAAGATTCTGCAAATAAGACAACATTGAACCAATAAAGCCAAGGCCATTATGTAGATCTATGGGAGTGACATAGAGAAATAATTAATACTAAGAGGAACATGAATGATGAGGCCACTGTCTTTCAAATTCTATATCTAAATCATGTTTCCTTATCACGCAAATTTGTAAAATGTACAATGGAAGAATAATTCTGGTTCCAAAGCAAGTTAGATATAAGAGCATGGACTTAACTGGAAAAAAAGTCCATGGTGAGAAAGTAGGAATTATACTAGCAAAGAACTGGTGGCCAAGATCTCATTTCTTTTTCTTTCTTTTATCTTTTATCTTTTTTTTTTTTTTTGATGGTTGTGGCAGAGTTTGAACTCGGCCTGGTCAATATCTCTCCACTATTCAGCTCAAGGCTAGTGTTCTACCTCCTGGGCCACAGCGCCACTTCCAGTTTTCTGGTGGTTAATTGGAGATAAGTGCCTCAGAACCTTTCTTTCCTACTCATAATGGAATTGAACCGCAACCCTCAGATCTCAGCCACCTGAGTAGCTAGAATTATAGGCATGAGCTCAAGTGATGGAATACTAGTCGTGAGCAAGATTTCTGAATAAGGTTGCTGAGGCTTTTGCATACACACATACAAACATACATATACACACAGAGGCACATACATGTACAAACCCACCTGCACAAATGAAACAACTCTCAAATGTGGAGAAATGTTAGAAAACAATTGAAAATATATCCTGAGAAAGACCAGATCAAGTGATAATTTTTAATATTAGAAAGTCCTCAAGTGAAATTTCTTCAAAGATGTTTGAGAATATTACATACCTAGGGACCAGAGATAATAAGAAAGTCAATTAATCATTATTAAAGGGATTGGATCCATGGAAGAATGAATCAGAGACCCCTGCAAGTGCATCTGAAAATGATCATATCCTCTGTCAAATGATAGAACATCTTTGAAAATAGTACATAAAGAGTTTGAGCAGTCGGTCTAATGGATAAGATCATAGGAGAAGTTCAGAATTGCTAGTCTGTACCTATATTAAATAAACCACCAAACTATGGCAGGGCAATTTGATACAAGCCTGGAATTCTAGCACTCAGACTAAGACAGGAGATTAGAGATTGGGATTACATAGTGATACCTTCCCTGGGCCAGGTAGTATAATTTTGTCTCAATGAAACAAGCCAAACAACAAGAAAGGAATACACAGTTGGAAGTTTGGGCTAATTTTGTCATTATGTTTTGAGAAGGCAAGTTTCTTATTGAAATGCAACTCATATATAATCCTCAGTTGTGTTTTAAATGCTCTCTTCATTATACAAGATTCCTGGATGGAAAATGGCTCATGATTCCCAATCAAAAATTTGAAAAAGTAAGCATCATTCTGTTGGATTTCAAAGAAATAATAAAAGATTACAAAATTTTAAGCCTAGAAAACTACAAAGTTCATCTAATGTAGGACTTTATAGACCTTGCTAAGTTAGAATTTAGATTTAAAATAAATATTTTGGTTTTGTTTGTAATTTCATATTCTATAGGATACTACAAAATTCTTTTTAAGTAGAGGTTTTAATTGACAAATTCACACATGGAACAGGCATTTTATTTGCCTAAAATATTCTTTGAAGCGAGGTCTAATTAGAACTTAGTTAATTCATAATTCCAACAGTTCATGTATAAATTGATAGTGTGAATAATCTAGACAGAGTTGCCAACAAATGGATGATATTAATTTATAAATTTACAACAAGCAATTTTTTGAGGCTTTGGTGTAACATGGTATGAAGAGAGTAATTATGTGAGGTCTTAGGTCTTCTATCTACTCATAATAGAGAAGAAATTTCCTTAATTACATGCCTCTGTATACAATGAGAAAAATGCTAGGGTTGGAGTTGGTTTTTATTTTTTGGTTTGTCCTCAGGTTTGAACTCTGGGCCTGGCCACTCCCTTTGAGCTGATTTGTGCTCAAGGCTCATGCCCTACCTCTTCAACCTCACTGCCACTTGAGTCTGTCTTTTCCTGAGAAATTTATTGGAGATAAGAATCTAAGGAATCTTCCTGACTGCGTGGGCTTTGAACCATAATCTTCTGATCTCATTCTCCTGAATATCTATGATAGATAAAAAAGATAATAATATTTGCAAGTGTTCTGATTTCTTGAAATCAGAAAAATGTTGCAGCAAAGTTTAGTGTAGTGTACATTCCACAATAGGAAGGGCATCATATTAGCACAACTCTAGTATTTTTTCACAACAGTGATAAGCTATTCATGATGTGAATTAAGGGAATTTTAAGGTGTACAAATTGGCAACTGTTGGGCTAGGAAGACTTTAAGGCATAAAAGCTTGGGATTGATGGTCACAGAAATAATTGCTTACTCTGATGAACAAATGTTTACTCTTGAGGAATTAATTATTACACATACTTCGTAGTTATATCCTTCACCAGAATATGGCTATTATTTTTCTGTTGATTTCTCAATATGTAACACCCCATTAGAAACTACAGCTATTGCAGAATTAAATAACATGCAAACAGGTACTGTTTTGAATATCTCTGATATGAAATGCTCAGAATTTGAAAATGAGTAGTTAGTATTTGTAAGAAATTTGAAAAACACATATATACTGTCCTTTGAACAGTTATTCAGTTTTAAAAGTTAGAAGTTTCCAGAGAATTACACTGTTTTCTGCTTTACTATGAGACAATACTGAAATTATAATATTTTGGAAAATTATAGCAGGTATATTGTGAAAATATTGTATATTTTGATAACATTCATGTTGATGAACCTCTGATAAAAAAGGTGTAATTAATTCAAATTAGATGCCAAATAGTGTTCATTTTTAAAAAGGTAATGCACATAGAATAATATTTACTAAAGCAATACAGAGAAATTATACTTTATGCAACTTATTTTTAGTTTAATTTTATTTTTAAGGTGATATAAACAGGGGTTGCATTAATTTTAAGGTAGTGAATACCTAATATGTTGAAATTTTAACCACTACCTCATTTTTCTCACACTTTTCCTTTCTTGCCTTGTCAAATTAAGATAAATGCATGTGCAATACACACAGTACTGAAATCAAATACAGCAGGGGATAAACTATAGGGGAAAACACAAAAGAAAAAAGAAATCACATAGTACATTAAAAAAAACAACCACAAAGAAAAACCTCTATTTCCATATCTAGGTGTTCATTTTGCTCAACATGGTCTTGTATGGTCCTATATACAAAGCTTTTGAGCCATTCTGCTCATCTGAAAAACCCAGAGGAGAGTTCCCAAATAGCTCTACAAACACTGCTGGCAAACATGATAAATGAAAAGTTTGAAAACATATAAAGGACTCTGTATGAGCGTGATAGGGAGAGAGAGGAGGCAATCCAAAAGTTTATACAGGAATAACATAAGCGTGAGGAAGCTACTCAAAAACTGATACAGGATTTGCATGAGCAGCTCAATTGAGAATACTCAAAGAGAAAGGCAGGAATGGCATGAGCAGGCTGAGAACACTCAAAGAGAACTACAGGAATCACACAAACGGGAGGAATTTAATCAAAGAGGATTACAGGAATTGAGAGAGCAGGAGGAGAATACACAAAGATCACTAAAGGCATTCATGGAATCGATTAACAAAGAGCTGAAGGAAGTCAGGGAGACCACAAAGGGAATGCTGAATGGAACCCAACAGAAGGAATGGGAGTCCAAGGAAACCATAACCAATCAACTAAGTGATTTGAGAATAAACACTAAACACCAAATTAAGGAAGTAAAGAAGTTCATACAAGATCTGAATCAAAGCTTCAACAAAGAACTTGAAGCCATCAAAGCTGACCAATTAGAAGGAAAATAGATAAAAAACAAAGTAGAAAATCTTGACAGCAGGTTAGACCATGCAGAAGATCAAATCTCAGGGCTTGAAGACAGCCTAGATATTATAGAGAAAGAACATACAACCATCCAAGACAAGTCCAAGAAATATGATAGATCTATCCAAAACTTGGAAGACACCATCAGAAGGCCTAATCTAAGGATAATGGGTGTAGAGGAGCACCTAGAAACAGAAGTTAATGGTCTAGGAAATTTGTTTAACAGGATCCTAGCAGAGAACTTCCCAAACATGCAAAAAGATAGGCCTATTCAGTTACAAGAAGCTTTTAGAACTCGAAATAGACCAGACCAGAATAGGACATCCCACCGTCACATTATAATCCACACAGCATCAACTCAGATCAAGGAAAAGATCCTGAAAGCTGTCAAGGGGAAAAGATTCATCACCTATAAAGGGAAACCAATTAGAATCAACTCAGATTTTTCAGCAGAGACAATTAAAGCAAGAAGAGCCTGGAATGATGTATGCCAAGCACCCAAAACAAACAACTATCAACCAAGAATACTGTACCCAGCTAAACTCTGCTCATAACTGAAGGCCAAATAAAAACCTTCCAGAGCAAAGAAAAAATGAAACAATACATCTCCACCAAACCAGCCCTACAAAAGATTCTTAATGGTGTCCTACACATAGTAAACCAACAAGACCACAACAAAGGCCAAGAAACTTCACCCAAACTGAGAATCCAAGAACCATAGGAAGAACCCAGTTTTCGCAACCCCCAAGAAGGTGGATAACATGGCAGGAACACCCAAATACCTCTCCTTCCTATCTCTTAATTAACGGACTTAACTCACCAATGAAGCGACATAGATGGTCAAGTTGGATTAAAAAACAAGATCTTTCTATCTGCTGCCTTCAGGAGTCACATCTTGCCCGTAAAAACAAACACAGTTTCAATGTTAAAGGCTGGAACAAAATCTACCAAGCAAACGGCCCCCATAAACAGGCAAGAGTTGCAATCCTAATATCAGATAAAATAGATTTCAAATTAAAATTGTTGAGAAGAGATAAAGAAGGTCGCTACATACTAATTAAGGGATCTCCCCTTCAGGAGGATATTACAATTCTAAATATCTATTCGCCAAACAATGGAGCACCCAAATTTATGCAAGAAACACTACTTTCCATCAAATCCCACATAGATGCAAAGATATTAATTGTTGGGGATTTTAACACACCACTCTCCCCACTAGATAGATCAAGTTGGCAAAAACTCAACAGAGAAACCGCAGATCTAAACAGCTGCATAGATCAACTAGATTTAACAGACATCTACTGAATATTTCACAAAGCAGCATCAGAATACGCGTTTTTCTCAGCAGCACATGGAACATTTTCTAAAATAGATAGACCACATTTTAGGCCACAATGCAAACTTGTCCAAATTCAGAAACATTGAAGTTATACCTTGCATTCTTTCTGACCACAAGGGAATAAAATTAGAACTCAACACCAAAAGCCACCAAAGAAAGTCCGGTAACACATGGAGGCTGAACAACACACTGCTGAATCACGAGTGGTCATGGAAGAGATTAGAAAGGAAATTCAAATGTTCATGCTATTCAACAAATATGAGCATACAAATTACCAGCTCCTCTGGGACACAATAAAGGCAGTATTCAGAGGCAAGTTTATAGCTCTGAGCTCCCACATCAACAAATTGGAGAGATATGAAACCAACAATTTAATAAAACATCCAAACCTCCTTGAAAAAGAGCAGCAAGATAAACCCCAATCCAGTAGATGGAAAGAAATAATTAAAATTAAATCAGAATTAAATGAATTAGAATCCAAAAAAACTATAGAAAAAAATCAACAAAACAAAGAGTTGGTTCTTCGAAAAAATTAACAAATTTGACAGACCCTTAGCAAATCTTATCAGAAAAAGAAGAGAACACACCCAAATAAATACACTCAGAGATGAGAATTGAAACATCACCATGGAACAAAACAAGATTCAGAACATTTTAAGGGAATATTTCTCAAAAACTTATGCTAATAAGTTTGAGAACTTGGCAGAAACGGACCATTCCCTAGCAAATATTGACATGCCAAAACTAAATCAAGATGAGGTAAACCATCTTAACAGGCCTATATCAAGCATTGAAATAGAAACAGCAATAAGAGACCTTCCAGCTAAGAACAGTCCAGGACCAGATGGTTTTACAGCGGAATTCTACAAGGCCTTCAATGCAGAGCTCTCACCAATACTCCTCCAATTCTTACATGAAACTGAAAGAGAAAGTTCACTACCGAACACATTCTATGAAGCCATCATAACCCTCATCCCAAAACCAGGCAGGGACTCATCAAAGAAAGAGAACTATAAACCCATTTCTTTGATGAGCATTGATGCAAAACTTCTCAACAAAATTTTGGCCAATCGACTTCAACAATTTATCCAAAAAATCATATACCATGATCAAACAGGATTCATTTCAGGGATGCAAACCTGCTTCAATATACGCAAATCAATTAATATTATTCATCACATCAACAGGAGCAAGGATAAGAACCACATGGTTATCTCAATAGATGGAGAAAATGCATTCGACAAAATCCAACACCCCTTTATGATGAAGGTTTTGGAAAAATTAGGAATCCATGGAACATTCCTCAATACAATAAAGGCTGTATATGACAAACCTTCAGCCAGCATTATACTTAATGGAGAAAAACTAAAGCCTTTTCCTCTTAACTCAGGAACAAGACAAGGATGTCCACTCTCTCCACTTCTCTTCAATCTAGTATTAGAATGCCTAGCTACAGCAATAAGACAAGAGGCAAACATAAAGGGGATCCAAATAGGGAAAGAAGAAATAAAACTCTCCCTTTTTGCAGAACACATGATCTTGTATTTAAAGAATCCGATATACTCTACTCCCAAATTACTCAAGCTGATTCAAAATTTTGGAAAAGTAGCAGGGTATAAAATTAACCCCCAAAATCAACGGCTTTTCTGTATGCCAACAATGAGAAAAGTGTGGCTGAAATTAGGAAAGCAACTCCATTTGTAATAACCCCACAAAAAATAAAATACCTAGGAATAAATTTAACCCAAGAAGTGAAGGACCTCTATTATGAAAACTTTAAAATCTTGAAAAAGGAAATTAAAACAGAAATTAGAAAATGGCAAAACCTCCCATGATCCTGGATTGGAAAGATTAACATCGTGAAAATGGCAATAATTCCCAAGGCTCTCTACAAATTCAATGCGATACCTATCAAAATTCCAACCTCATTCTTCAAGGAAATAGAAGAGGCAATCCAAAAATTCATATGGAACAATAAAAGACCCCAAATAGCAAAAATGCTCCTCAACAGAAAGAACACTGCTGGAGGAATATCAATACCAAATTTCAAACTCTACTATAAAGCCATAGTAATCAAAACAGCTTGGTATTGGCATAAGAACAGACCTCAGGACCAATGGAATATAATTGAAAACCCAGAAATGAACCTACAGACCTATAGCCATCTAATCTTTGATAAGGGAGCTAAAACAATAGAATGGAAGAAAAACAGCCTCTTCAGTAAATGGTGATGGCAAAATTGGTTAACTACTTGTAAAAAACTAAAGCTAGATCCTTATATATCACCCTGCACACGCATCAACTCCAAATGGATCAAAGTCCTCGAAGTCAAAGCAGACAATCTGAAAACACTACAGTATGGAATAGGAGAAACCCTAGGTCTCTTTGGATCAGGCCAAAATTTTCTGAATAGAGACCTGGAAACACAACAAATCAAAGAAAGGTTGGACAAATGGGATTGCATGAAGTTGCAGAGCTTCTGCATGGCAAATTACATAGCTAGCAAGATCAATAGAAAGCCCACGGATTGGGAGAAGATCTTCACTAGCCATAAAAACAGACAAGGGTCTCATATCTAAAATATACTTGGAACTCAAAAATTAAATCCCCCAACAACAAATTCTCATAGAAACAACTGCCCAATTAATAAGTGTGATAAAGACTTAAAGAGCAATTTCTCTGAAGAAGAAGGAAGGATGGCCAATAGACACATGAGGAAATGCTCAACATTCCTAGCCATAAAAGAAATGCAAATCAAAACAACATTGAGATACCACCTCACTACAGTTAGAATGGCAAAAATCAAGAACTCTAACAACAGCAGATGCTGGAGGGGATGTGGACAGAAGGGAACCTTACTTCATTGTTGAAGGGAATGTAAACTTGTTCAACCTCTTTGGAAAGCAGAGTGGAGGTTCCTCAAAAAAATTCACATAGAGCTCCCCTATGACTCAGCAATCCCACTTTTGGGCATTTACCCAAATGTTTACAAACAGGACGACACTAAAGCTACCAGCACAATTATGTTTATTGCAGCATTATTTACCATAGCTAAGATATGGAACCAACCCTCAGTAGATGAATGGATCAAGAAAATATTGTATATATATATATATATATATATATATGTATATATATATATATATATATATATATATACACAATGGAATTCTATGCCTCCATCAGAAAGAATGACATTGCTCCATTTGTTAGGAAATGGAAAAAGTTGGAAAAAATTACATTAAGTGAAGTAAGCCAGGACCAAAGGAACACAGGTCGCATGGTTTCCCTTATTTGCAATATCTAGTATATGTGTGAGTCAAGCGGAAAAGGTCAGATAATATGATGTTAGGAAAATGAGCCCTTAGATATGTATTTTAATGTTTTTTTCTTTCATGCATTTGTTTCTAATGCATTTATAAGATTATCTCTTTGTTGCTTTGTATGTCCCTCCCCCACAGTATAACCCCTGCTTTCACTATATTTGTTGTCAGTATAACTTGTGGAGGAGATGGGGAAAAACAAGTCATTTAAGGATACAGGTGGACCTGTTGCAACAATGAGAAGTACAAGTTGGCACGTCGAAAACGAGCTTTACTCCCTTGATGCTTGGGGGGGCCCGGTGGGGGAGGGGGGAGGATTGGGTGGGGAAGGAGGCTGAGAAGGGCTGTGAAGGGTAAACAAAGAAGGAAGCTGCAATGCTTGATAAGAAATGTACGCATTATCCTGCCCATGTAATTGTAACCCCTCTGTACAGTGTGTTCACAAAAAAATAAAATAAAATATAAAAAAATAAAAAATTAAAGCATTTCAAAAAAAAAGTAAAAGAAACCGCAGATCTAAACAACTGCATAAATTAACTAGATTTAACAGACTTCTACCTTATATTTCACCCAGCCTCATCAGAACACACGTTTTTCTCAGCAGCACATGCAACATTTTCCAAAATAGACCACATTTTAGATGACAAAACAAACTTTTCCAAATTCAGAAGCATTGAATTATACCTTGCATTCTCTCACACAACAAGAGAATAAAATTAGAACTCAACACCAAAAGCCACCGTAGAACATCCTGTACCACATGAAGGCTGAAAAACACACTGTGGAATGACCAGTGCATCATAAAATACATTGGAAAGGAAATCAAGTATTCATGATATTCAGCAAAGATGAACACACAAATTACCACCTACTCTGGGACACAGCAAAGGCAGTACTCAGAGACAAGTTTATAGCCCTGAGTTGCAACACAAACAACTTGTAGAGATCTGAAACCAACAATTTAATGAGACATCTGAGCCTCCTTGAATAAGAGCAACAAGATAATCCCCATCGATAAAATTAACAAAATTGACAGAACTTTAGCAAATCTTAGAAAAAGAAGAGAACACATCCAAATAAATAAACTCAGAGATGAGAATGGAAACATCACCAGAGAAACAACCAAGATTCAGAACATTATAAGAGAATACTTCTAGAAACTTTATGCTAATAAGTTTGAGAACTTGGCAGAAATGGACCTTTTCTTAGCAAATATTGACATGCCGAAACTAAACCAAGATGAGTTAAACCATCTTAACAGGCCCATATCCAACATTGAAGTAGAAACAGCAGTAATAGTCCTCCCATCTAACAAAAGCCCCGATCCCAATGGATTTACAGTGGAATTCTACAAGGCCTTCAAAGAAGAGCTCTCACCAACACTCCTCCAAATTCTCAACGAAATTGAAAGAGAAAGTTCACGACCAAACTCATTCTATGAAGCCATCATAACCCTCATCCCAAAACCAGGCAGGGAGTCATCAAGGAAAGAGAACTATAGACCCATTTCTTGGATGATCATTAATGCAAGAATTCTCAACACACTTTTGGCCAATCGACTTCAACAATTCATCCAAAAAATCATACACCACGATCAAACAGGATTCATTTCAGGTTTCATTTCATGCAAAGTTGGTTCAATAAATGCAAATCAATTAATATAATTCATCACATCAACAAGAGCAAGAACAACAATCACATGGTTATCTCAAAAGATGCAGAAAAAGGATTTGACACGATCCAACACCCCTTTACGTTGCAGATTCTGCAACAATTAGGAATCCAGGAAACATTCCTCAGTACAACAAAGGCTCTATATGACAAACCTACAGCCAGCATTATACTTAATGGTGAAAAGCTAAAGCCATTTCCTCTTAACTCAGGAACGAGACAAGGATGTCCACTCTCTACACTTCTCTTCAATTTAGAATTAAAATGCCTAATTTAACCATAAAACAAGATGCAAACATTAGAGGGATCCAAATAGGGAAAGAAGAAGGAAAACTTTCCCTCTTTGCAGATGACATGATCTTGTATTTAAAGAATCCCACAAACTCCACTCTCAAATTACTCAAACTGATTCAAAATATTGGTAAAGTAACAGGGTATAAAATTAACCTTCAAAAATCAATGGCCTTTCTGTATGCCAAAAATGAGAAAATCGTGCTGAAACCCGGAAAACAATTCTATTTGTAATAGCCCCACAAAAAATAAATTACCTAGAAATTAACATACTCAAAGAAGTGGAGGATCTCTATGATGAAAACTTTAAAAACTTGAAAAAGGAAATCAAAACAGAACTTAGGAAGTGGAAAAAACTCCCATGCTCCTGTATTGGAAGGATCAACATCGTGAAAATGGCAACACTTCCCAAGGCTAGCTACAAATTCAATGTGATACCTATCAATATTCCAACCTCATTCTTCAAGGAAATAGAAAAGGCAATCCAAAAATTCATATGGAACAATAAAAGACCCTGAGTAGCAAAAATGATCCTTAACAGAATGAACAGTGCTGGAGGAATATCAATACCAAATTTAAAACACTACTACAAAACCATTGAAATCAAAACAGCTTGGTACTGGCACAAGAACAGACCTCAGGACCAATGAAATAGAATTGAAACCCAGAAATGAACCCACAGACTTATAGTCATCTAATATTTGATAAGGGAGCTAAAAAAATAGAATGGAAGAAAGACAGCCTTTTCAGTAAATGGTGCTGGCAAAATTGATTAATCACTTGTAGAAAATCAAAAATAGATCCATACTTGTCATCCTGCACCAGAATCAAATCCAAATGGATCAAGGAACTCGAGGTCAAAACAGACACTCTGAAATCATTACAGGTCTGAAATCATACTAGGTCTCCTTGGCATAGGCCAAAACTTTCTCAAAAGAGACGCAGAAACACAACAAATCAAAGAAAATTTTGAAAAATGGGATTGCATCAAATGGCACAGTTACTGTAAGGCAAAGGATATAGCTATCAAGATCAATAGAAAGCCTACTTATTGGGAGAAGATAATCACTAGCCATACAATGGACAAGGTTCTCATATGTAAACTATACCTGGAACACAAAACATTAAATCCCCCAACAACAAATCCTCAAAGAAACAACTGCTCAATAAATAAGTGGGCTAAATTGCTACAATGAGATGTACAAGTCGTTATGTCGCAAACGAACTTTACAACTTTTGTGGGGGGGGGGGGTAGGGAGGATTTTGGGGGCGGGTGGAGGATGGGAAAGGATGGGAACGAGAAAACAAAGGAGGAGGCTAAAAGGTTTGATAAGAAATGTACTCATTATTTTGCCCATGTAATTGTAACTCCTCTGTACTTTATTTACAAAATAAAAATAAATAAATAAATAAGTGGGCGAAAGACTTCAGAAAAACTTCTGTGAAGAAGAAAGAAGGATTGCCAATAGACACATGAAGAAATGCCCCACCTCCCCGGCTATAAGAGAAATGCAAATAAAAACAACATGGAGATACCACCTCACCCCAGTTAGAATGGCCATAGACAAGATCAATAATAACAGATGCTGGAGTAGATGTGGCCAGAAGGGAACCTTACTTCATTGTTATTGGGAGTGTAAACTTGTTCAAACACTTTGGAAAGTTGTATGGAGATTCCTCAAAAAACTCCTAGAGCTCTCCTATGACCCAGAAATCCCACTTTCGGCATTTAAACAAATGATCACAAACAAGACCATACTAAATCTTCCAGCACAACTATGTTTATTGCAGCATTATTTACCATAGCTACGATATGGAACCAACCCAGATGCCCCTTGAGTAGATGAATGGATCAAGAAAATGTGGTAAATATAAACAAAGGAATTCTTTGCCTCCATCAGAAAGAATAACAATGCTCCATTTGTTAGGAAATGGAAAGACTTAGAAAAAAATTATATTAAGTGAAGTAATCCAGCCCCAAAGAAACATAGGTCCCATGTTTCCCTTGTTCAAGTACCACTTCTTTTTTTCACACACCCAGTCTATGTGTGAGGGTACTTTCTCCCTGTTAAGCAATAGGGTAATACTCACAATCTGAAGGGGAAAGTTCCACAGTTTAACCCTATGCCCACATTAGAGGGTGTATAATTTAAAGTATTTTGAGTCAAACAGTAATACTAGAATTGAAATGCTCCTTAGGGACATTTCCTTGGAGCTCATTAGTTTACCCAGGAGAAATATAAATATCCCTAAATTTTGGAGCTAATTAGTAAATATCCTAATTAACACTACATCCTAGATGTTGTGTTATTACAAGTCAACATTGTATTATTGTTACATCAGAATCTTTCCCAACTTGCCAATGTGTAAGAGAAAATGAAAGTAAGGCATTAAAGCAAAATGCCTTATCTTTTTAGGAATTTAATCCTAGTGGTGAGGGTAATGTCTGAACTCTTCCATTCAATAAAAGCTTGAAGTTTATAAGAGCACTTCCTACATATAAAAATTTGTGGCAGGTTGATTGACAGGGTTATTTCATCATGGAGATATCACCAAAACACTGTTCTTATTGAAATTGTCTATATCTTTTTAGTTTTCAAATCCAAATTGCATATTTCCTTCAATATCTCTGTAACAGTTTTGACCTTTTCTTCCTGCAAATTCTTTCCTTTCTTTACTTCTGTAAACCTGTGTTTATTACTTTCTTGTTTCCTTATTTATCTCATTCTTCCAATCTTGTCCACACTGGTACACACATTGTTCAGAATTGTGTCAGAACTTTCCTTTTCCTCTTCCCTTTAATAATGCCCCCGATTTTATTATTCTTTTTCATATTCATGGTCATGGATATTTTGATAATGTCTAAACAAACCTATCTTTGCATCTGTTTAATATAAACTTTAGAACTATCAGAGTTTTTTTCTCCTAAATCCAACATTTCCACCTGTAATCCCTATCACCAAGATTAACACTAACACAGTTGCCTGGCCAGAGATGTAGAACACTTTAGATTTCTTCTTACCTTTCTGCTCCCACCCATTAGAAAAGATGAATGATCAAGATTTTCTGAATTGCTGTCACTAATATGATTTCTATGTACTCCTTTTTATGCCCCTGCCACCAGCCTGTTTCATGTAATCATCACTGGTCACCTAGACATAAACAACCTTTTACAAAGTATGTTTTTCCCCATAGTCTTTTCATATTGGACCTTTCCATCACCAAATTACTTCTGCTTGTAAGCACACAGAGTGAAGAGCTCAGACACAAATTCTAGTATCATTATTTACTCATTACATTGACTACTGGCCTTACATTTCTCATCTGTAAATGGATGTAATCTACCAAAAATATTGAAGAATATATTTTTTGACTTCTAGAGCAAAAAAAAAAAAAAAGAAAATGAAGAGTCCTTACGTTTTCCCCCTTAGCTTACAAATAAGGAAAGCGTCAAATTCAGTTTGTTGGTATAAATATCAAAAATTGTTTCATGCAGAAATAAAAATAAATTTTCCTCCTGGATCTAAGGACCGTGTCCTTTTAAGGTAACTCCAGATATGTAAGTGGTATTATGTAAATTGTGTCATGTGTTTACAGCTATATTGAAGAATATGTCATTGGAAAGCATTGGTTATTGAATAGTGTCTTTATGAGAATGGTATTTGAACTAACCACACTAAGTTGAAAACTACATCTTAGTCCATCAAAATTTTTCTTATTGCTTTATTTGTTGCCAAGTGTTCTTAATACATTTACACATAGATTTTCTCCAGTTAACTGGATGAAAACTAAAACTGATCATGGATTTCTACCTAATGAGTGAAGAATGCTTGAGGCATGTGTTGTTAACTTCTAGTGAGATATAACTAAGCCAATGGCTATGTGGGTAGTGAAAGGCTTTCTCCTAAATTCCCAAGGCTAGAACAAACAAGATCATTTGTAACAGAAAGCACTCAGCTTATTATATTTTATCTATGTGGGATAATCAACATGTGCAAA
The DNA here is from genome assembly GCF_019054845.1 of Dipodomys spectabilis. Lineage (NCBI taxonomy): Eukaryota > Metazoa > Chordata > Mammalia > Rodentia > Heteromyidae > Dipodomys > Dipodomys spectabilis. The sequence goes on from NW_024870964.1 coordinate 1,594,720, forward strand.
CAAACGATTTTAATTATAAGAAAAATATAGTACCAAGAAAAGTGAGTATATTTAGAGAGACTGAAAGAATGAAATTAGGGTTTTTACTCTCTCACCTGTTTATGTGATTGTATTTCTTGATATTGAAACTCTTCTCTTGTTATTTTTATTGTATTAATCCAATGCTTTTTAGTACTATGTATTCAATGTGGGAAATCTGGCTTAAAAGATGTCTAAAAATTTTTCCTTTTCAATCAAAACCTTGTCATTATCAGGCTACACTGTGGTCATCATCTTCTTCATAAAAATTATTATGAGAATCATAAGTGCTAACTATTGAACGTATGATACTTGTCTATGATTTTGCAATATTTATATTTTGATTAATAATTTTAATGTTACCACTGTGCATGCATCCATGTTAAAATTTTGAATAAATTAAGAAACAAAAAAATCTAAGCCAGGATGTGGAGGGTAAACAAAGGAGGAGGCTGCAATGCTTGATAAGAAATGTACACATTATGTTGCCCATGTAATTGTAACCCCTCTGTACAGTATGTTCACAAAAAATTAAAATTAAAATAAAAAATAAATGAAAAAAAATAACTAAGCCATATCAGGTAGCTCAACTATGTGCTTATAACAAATTATTGACTAGATTTTTGAGGTATTGCAAATTCCTAACCAGTATGAATTTTCTTCCTCTCTTCCTGTCATTACACACAAATATTTAAGAGTTTGAACAGAATTTTTTCAAGTAATATACTATAAACGTTATTACATTATCATGTGTATATCTAAAATTCCCTTGAAATTAATAAACTCTACTCTCTATTGAAATATTAGTTATTTTACACTAGGAAACTTTTGGAAAAATAGACTGCCTATCTTTGAAATGAAAAATAGTTGAATAAAAGTTTCAGAGGGAGTTCCAGGATGATGGTGGAGGAGAAGCTGGAGGCTAAACAAGCTCTCACATAGAAAGCAGTTTTTGTTCCAGTGAACAGTCCTAAGCCAGAGAATCACACCAAGTGTACCATCACAGGAGAGAGAGTTAGGCCAAAGAGGGAAAATACAGGCAAGGAGACAGATCCGAGCACTTGGCAGCTGCCGCAGCTGCAGTGGCAGTTGCAGCGACAGTGGCGGCAGCCACGGTGGCGGAGGCCGTTGCCGCCAACCTGCAACCCGCCATACAGGGACGAAGGCACCAGAGGCAGAGGTGGCAGGTGAGCGGATTCTACTCAACACCAGCAAGAACTGACAAGGAGCAGGTATCTTCATCCTGCAGTTCGCAGACCAGAGATGACACAGGAACCAAGTTTGTGGCATGAGCAGAAGCCTGACATCCTCACACCTTCTCAGGGATCAGAGGAGGGAAGGCCACACCTCCCCTCCCCACTACCAGAGATCTCAATCTTTGTTACTGACAAAGGCCTGGCTGAGCAAATAGCTCCAACTCAGGCATTGGAAGAAAACAAGAGTAATTTAGCAGGTCACAGGAACCTAACCTTACCTGCTAGGCTCAGCTCCACCCAGGGAAAAGTCACCCAGCACAGGCCACAAGCCCCAGGAGTGGATTTCTTCACTGGGTACACAGAGACAGAGGCTGCCCCTCCCTATAGCAGCCTAGAAAATCAATTGAAATACAGTAAACATAAACCCTGAAAAAGGCTCCAGGCTGGGATCTGTGAATGACTCAGAAGCTAGTCCCACAGGGAAAAGCTACTGTTTGCGGAAAGGCCTCAACTCTACCCAGAACCTAGCCTCATCACAGCATCTCTAAACTAGAGGAAACAGCCATCTCTTCTTTTGTGATACTCAAAGCAGATCTATATCCCATAGAACTAGCCTGGGAGGAGGATCAAAAACTCCTGGGTAAGCAGAGCATTTTTCTGCCTACTCATATTAACCGACTTAAGAAACCAACCAAGCCAGAGCAAAATCAAACACCACAAGCAGACCAGAGACTCCAACTAGAGACAGGCTAAGGACACAAGGGAGATACAGGATCTTCCCTTCCCCCCCAAAAAATCAAAGAACTTTTTTGTACCTTTTATTAAAATTTTTTTTCTAAAACTTCTAAAAAATTTTTAATATTGAACTTTTTTGAAAAAAAATTGTTTTCTATTAACTTTTTTTCTTCCTCTTATACTTTTTATTTTAAGAGTATAAGTGTGTGCTTTTTTTCTCTTTTTCTTTTTTTTTCTTTCTTTTCTTTTTTATTTCTTTTTTCTTTAGTGCTACTGACCTTTTTATCCTTTTTTCTTCCTTCTCATTCTTTTCACCTTTTCTTCTCTTTATTCTTCTTTGCATGACTTAATTGCTCTTCTGCTCATCCTCAGATATACCCGTGGTCGATTATTAGATCTTGTTCCCCATTGTGTACACACTTAATCCAGAAATGTATTACTCAATTCAAAACCTTTTAGACTTAAATTCCTTAATAGTAGTACTACCTCTTTATATCTATATAATATTTTAAGCATTTTTAAGTTTCCCATATCTCCTTTTTATCTCTACACTTATCTTATCCTATCCACATTCTTCTCTGAATATTACATTTTTGGATTTGCATAATTTTTGTTTTTAATGTTTCACTATATAATTTTTAATATTTGTTTTTCTATTTGTCTCTTTTTATATCATTCTCTTCTTTTCTTTTCTCTCTCTTTACTATCATTCTATCCAACTATTTCTCACTTTGATATTAGGACTTAATTAAGTTTACTCACCCTATGCCTTTCCATAGCCCTCTATCCCTATTTTTACCCACATCTCTCCCTAAACCTAATAATTTCTGGTTTGCCAAATTCTTCTTTGCGGTCGTAACCAATTAATACATAGTTGTTTGATGTTCAAGATATATATCTTTTGAACTAGAGTGTATCTGCAGACTTTGACTGAGCAACTACAGACTTTGGTTGATGCTTAACTTAAGATAGTGATCTAGCACAAAAGTGGTGTTACTTTCATCCCAAATGGGCAGGAGAAGCAGGAAAAACACTAGAAAAATGGCAAGTCCGGGTATCTCAACTCCCAATCATGACAATCAGTGGACAGAACAGATAATGAATAATCCAGAGGAGAGCTCCCTAAAAGCTCTACAAACACTTCTAGTAAACATGGTAAATGAATCGACTGAAAACCTGCAAAGGACTCTGTATGAGCATGATAGGGAGAGAGAGGAGGCAAAAGAAAGGCCAATACAGGAATATCATGAGCATGAGGAAGCTACTCAAAGATTGATACAGGAATTGCATGAGCAGCTTGAGAGCACTCAAACAGAAATAAAGGAATGGTGTGAGCATTCTGAGATCAGTCAAAGCGAGCTATAAGAATCGTATGGAATGGAGGAAGCTAATCAAAGAAGAATACAGGAATTGAGAGAATAGGATAAGAATACACAAAGATCATTAAAGGCATTCGTGGAATCCATAAATGGAGAACTGAAAGAAATCAGGGAGTCCACAAAGGGAATGCTGAATGGAACCCAGCAGAAAGAATGGGAGTCCAAGTAAACCATAACCAATCAACTATGTGATTTGAGAATAAACAGTGAACACCAAATTAAGGAAGTAAAGAAGTCCATAAAAGATCTAAAACAAAGCTCCAAAAAAGAACTTGAAGCCATCAAAGCTGACCAACTAGAAAGAAAAAAAAAAACACAAACAACAAAAAGCAAAGTAGAAAGTCTTAATAGTAGGTTAGAACATGCAGAAGATTGAATCTCGGGGATTGAAGACAGCATGGATATTATAGAGAAAAAAAAAATATAACCATCCAAGACAAATCCAAGAAATATGATAGATCTATTCAACATTTGGAAGACACCATCAGAAGGCCTAATCTGAGGATAATGGGTATAGAGGAAGACTTAAAATTAGTTGTTAATGGTCTAAGAAATTTGTTTAACAGGATCCTAGCAGAGAACTTCCCAAACATGAAAAAAGATAGGCCTATTCAGATACAATAAGTTTTAGGACTCCAAATACACCAGACCAGAATAGGACATCCCACTGTCACATTATAATCCACACTGGATCCATTCAGACCAAGGAAAATATCCTTAAAGCTGTCAAGGAGAAAAGATGAATCACCAATGAAGGGAAACCAATTAGAATCACCTCAGATTTCTCAGCAAAGGCAATCAAAGCAAGAAGAGCCTGGAATGATGTATGCCATGCACTACAGACAAACAACTATCAACCAAGAATACTGTACCCAGCTTTACTCTCCTTCATAACCGAAGGTAAACTAAAAACCTTCCATACCAAAGAACAACTGAAACAATATATCTCCACCAAAGCAGCCCTACAAAAGATTCTTAATGATTTCCTACACAGAGAAAACCAACAAGACCACAATAAAGGCCAAGAATCCACAACCAATCTGAGAATCCAAGAACCATAGGAAGAACCCAGTTGCTACAGCCCCAAAGAAAGTGCACAAAATGGCAGAAACTCCCAAATACCTCTCACTCCTATCTGTCAACATTAACGGACTTAACTCTCCAATTAAGCAACATAGACTGCCCAGTTGGATTAAAAAGCAATATCCGTCTATCTGTTCCCTTCAGGAGTCACATTTTGCCCATAAAAACACGCACATTTTCAACATGAAAGGCTCGAACCAAATCTACCAAGCAAACGGCCCCCATAAACTGGCGGGAGGTGCAATCCTAATATAAGATAAAATAGACTTCAAATTAAAATTAGTAAGAAGTGATAAAGAAGGATGCTACATACTAATAATTAAGGGATCTCTCCTCGATGAGAATATTACAATTGTAAATACCTATTAAACAAGAAATGGACACCCAAATTTATCCAAGAAACACTACTTTTCCTCTTATCCCACATAGATCCAAAGACATTAATTGTTGTGGAATTTAACACACCACTTTTCCCACTAGATAGATGAACTTGAGAAATCGCATATCTAAACAACTGCATAGATCAACTAGATTTAACAAACATCTATTGAATATTTCACCCAGCAACATAAGAATACACGTTTTTCTCAGCAACACATGGAACATTTTCCAAAGTAGTCCACATTTTAGGCCACAAAGCAAACTTGTCGAAATTCAAAAACATTGAACTTATACCTTGCATTCTCTCAGACCACAAGGGAATAAAATTAGAAATCAACACCAAAAGCCACCAAAGAAAGTCCTGTAACACATGGAGGCTGAACAACACACTGTTGAATCACGAGTGGTCATGGAAGAGATTAGAAAGGAAATTCAAATGTTCATGATATTCAACAAAAATGAACACACAAATTACCAGCTCCTCTGGGACACAGCAAAGGCAGTACTCGGGCAAGTTTATAGCTCTGAGTTCCTACATCAACAAATTGGAAAGATCTGAAACCAACAGTTTAATAAGGCACCTGAGCCTCCTTAAATAAGAGCAGCAATATAAACCCCAATCCAGTAGAAGAAAAGAAATAATTAAAATTAAATCAGAATTAAATAAATTAGAATCCAAAAAAACTATAGAAAGAATCAACAAAAGAAAGAGTTGTTTCTTCTAAAAATTAACAAAATTGACAGTCCCTTAGCAAACCTTATCAGAAAAAGAAGAGAACAACCTAAATAAATAAACTCAGAGATTAGAATAGCAACATCACCAGAGAAACAACCAAGATTCAGAACTTTATAAGGGAATACTTCACAAAACTTTATACCAATAAATTTGAGAACTTGGCAGAAATGGACCTTTTCCAAGCAAAATATTGAGATGCCGAAACTAAACCAAGATGATTTCAATCATTTTAACAGCCCCATATCAAGTATTGAAGTAGAAACAGCAATTAGAGTCCTCCCATCTAAGAAAAGCCCAGCACCAAATGGTTTTACAGCAGAATTCTACAAGGCATTCAAAGCAGAGCTCACACAAATACTCCTCCAACTCTTCAATGAAATTGAAAAAGAAAGTTCACTACCGAACTCATTCTATGAAGCCATCATAACCTGTCAGGTCTTCATCCGTCCCTCGAATGACGGATGGGGGCCAAGGAAAGCTGAGGTGGCCGCTCACCCGTTACCCAGCCTCCCTTAGCCTGTGAGATAATCAGACCCAGCGGGTAGTCAAGTTAAGCAAGAAAGCTCATTTATTAACACATAGCAGGCCCTTTTTAAAAGCAAAAAAATGCAGGTGGTGGCGTGGCAGTGGAGGAGAAGGAACCAATCACTGTCAAGGTCATACCCTATCATGCACCTAAGCTTCCACGGGCTGGTTACACACTGAAAATAAACCAAATTGGGCTCTGCCCACTCAACTTCCTCTCAGTGCCATCTTTGGTGCCCATGTGCTCTACAGATTCCCCCTTTTTTGTTTTAATGGCAGACCCACCTCCCAATGAGTTATAATTTTCCCTCCTCTGTAAAGGTTATTTTAACAAGATTACATTGGTAAGAATAGCATTGGCCACTCTGGGGGTTCTAGGCAAGTCTGGGGGGCCTGATTCGCCAGACAAGGATAGATAGGGCCCTCATGCATGATCCAAGAGCCTGTCCCAGTTACCTCACATCCCCACTAGCACAGTAATAAACATCAGCCCCACCACAGTTAGAAATGTCCAATGCAGTTCAATTAGTTCCTGGGCATATATAAAAGTCAGTATCTTGTAAGGTCATTCTCTTCAGAACATGGGAGAAACCTGGGTATTGGGAGTTCTACACATGGGGCACAGTGCATCCTCGTGGGCCCCCATACTTAGGCCATTCTACTAAAGTCCAGAAAAACATGGAAAATATAAAACTAACTGCAGACGTAGCAAAGTAATCCTGGGCATCTGGTGTCTTAAGTAAGCCAGTTTCTTGTATGTGCCTTTAAGCGCGCACAGGGGTCAAGAGGACCTTTGAGCTTTACTCTCAGCTCCCAATGGCTCCCAACTTTTCCCCCTTCTTTGTTTAAAGAAGTGAACCTGTCTGTCTTAGGTTGGGTGGATTGCCTTGTCTGCCTTACCCGTCATCAGGAACTTCTTCAGGGCAAAGCTGAAGGCCCTGTCTTTGGTTGGTCAGACTGACACCCCTTCTTACCTGTCTCTGGCTGCGATTCTTCTCAAGGGAAATTCATTCTCTTGGAGCTTGATCTTATGTAACTGGCTGGCTAAGCTCATAAGAGTTTTTCAGTGCACGTGTAATGCAAGGAAGGCATAGGAAAACCATCAGCAAAAGCATTACCAGGACAAGCAAAGTCATTAGAATTCCTTTAAGATTAGTCAAGAATGGGATAGCAGTCTTTGCCACTTCAGAGTCCAGAGGTGGGGCTTGTTTTAATCCAGCTATTTGCCTGTGGGGTTGAAAAAGATCTAAACTGGAAGCATAACAAAAGGTGATTGTTTAACAATAAGTATGGATTGAATAATGCTGTTATACAAGCAATTAGTAAAAGGACAATTAAAGCAGGTAACATTAAAATAATTAGCTCCTACAGAAATATTAAACGGTCCATACATAATGACATAGGGTGGTGATCAAAATGAAAGTCAGGCCACCAGGTCAAAGGGACAACTTCTCTTGTGGTGCTACTGATGATTTCTGCATTGCCAGCGCTGATCACTGCCCAAGTCACCCCTGAGGTTGATGCAGATTCGGTAAGGCCATTGCCAGGACTGGGAGGGTCAGGACAGCCAACAGCTGGAATATCGCCATCTGTAATTGTTAGAGAACACAAGAGCTTCTCAAGGGCTGGTTGCCCTTGGGGATGGTTAATGGTTATCTTTCCGGCTTTCCTCTTTTAAACACAAGCCTCGGCCACCATAGCCATTTTTCTTGTTGGTAAGTTTATCTTTGTACATCCTCCTGTATAGAGTAAATGGGTAAGAACTTTAGGTTCCTTACAGGTATCCAAATGGGTGTTGTCTCCCCTATTGGAAAAAAAGCATCCAAATCCCCTGCCCATAGTAACTAGGGGGTCAGGTCCTCTCCATTGTTGTGTCAGAGGGTCATTTCACCTGACTTTTACTTGGGGCTTAGAGTTTAGTTGTCCCCAGTGCTTGTGAAATCTGGATTCAGTTGCCCTTTTTGAGAAATTTAAAATATTAATGGTAAACAAAGCTATGGAACTGCAAAAATTTTGCCTGATGGCTTTCTGTAATTGTAATAACTTATTGGGGCATCCTGTCTTTTAGTAGGACAAATAAGGGCAAAAGACTATCTTTAGGGACAGAAACCCATGGCAACATCCAATTGATTTCCCCTTTGGATTAAGGTTAGAAAGGCTGGAATATCCAGCAAAGGCTTAAGTAGGGTGGCATGAGCCAGCATTTTAAAAGGAAGTACCTTTTGAATTTTATTGAGGGCTATGGTAAAGCCCTCCTTTTTTAATATGGCAAGAACGTGGGCCAGAAGACCCTCCAGGTGTCCGGGGTCTTGTTGCCCCAGAATTATATTATCCATGTAGGCATAAGCAATGGAGGTATCTAAACCCAGCACAGGCACTAAAATTGTGGCCAAGTATTATTGGCAAAAGGCCGGGCTATTGGCCATTCCCTGTGGCAACACCATCCATCCAAACCTCCGAGCAGGCTGCGAAAATTAAGACAAGGGATGGAGAAAGAAAACTTCTCGTAGTCATCTGGATGTAGGGGATATAAAAAAATCTTTAATATCAATCAAAACTAAGGTATATTCTGAAGGTATAGTGGGAGTCCAGGGCATGCCTCTTAGGGGTTTTCTACTAGCTCCATCCTTTCATTTACCTAACATAGATCTTGGAGCATATGCCAAGCCTCAGAGGCTTTTTGAATAACAAATATGGGTGTGTTCCAAGGTCTCACAGTAGGGCTTATGTGCCCAAGGTTTATCTGTTCCTCTGCCAGAAGGTATAGGGCTACAAGTTTAGGTTTGGTTAATGGCTGATGCTCCACCCAAATAGGGATTCTGGTGTAAAACAAACTTGGATTGACAATCCTTTTTCCTATCATATCCCTCCCTGCCCCTGGGGCAGGGTGTAGGGGATGGTTTGCAACCCCCCCCCCCCCCCCCCGGGCCGCCTTGACAGGGATTGTTGTAAACAGTCCCTCTTAAAGTGCCCCTCCTTCCCGCATTTAAAACAAATCCCTCTCTCTGATGGTCTTGGGGTTCCTGGGCCCTGGGTTCCCGCACCTGGGTAATAGCCTCAGTCATTGCAGATGTCTGAGCCTGTAAAGCTAAAGCTAATGATTGGGACTGTTGCTGGTGTGTTCCCACATCCTGCGAGGCCACCACCCATCTGCTCAAGGAACTCTCTCTCAATCCCGTGCAGGCCATGTGATGATCTTCATTCATTCATTCCCAGACCAGCAGCTTTATGAACTGATCTCAGAAGTTCCCTGCTGGCAGCTTCCGGTGAATGCTCTGTTGGACTCAGTCTACAAACTCAGCTTGAGGCTCACAAGGTTTTTGTTTCACTCCTGCTATGGGGGACTCAGTAGGCACATCATCCAGTTTGTACCATGCGGCAAGTCCTGCCTGCCTCACCTGTTCACGGTACAGGCCAGGTATTTCGGCCTGTTTGATTCCAGTGGAGTACCCTTTCCCTGTTCCTGTTAACATGGCATAAGTAATAGGTATCTCGGGTTGAGCCTGCCATATATTCTTTGCTTGCACTCCGCATTCCTCCTTAAAGAAAGCACATCATTTAATAAACTGAAAACTGGCAAACAGCTTTGACTACATCCAGACAGTCCTTAGGGACACATGGGAGATAAGCAATATCCTGTAAAAAGTTCTGGGTCCAAGGAGAGTTTGGGCCATGCTCCACCACCGCCTTGTGGAGCTCTTTAGTTTCCCATGGATACCATTCCCAGGGCCTGTTAGATCCTGGTGCCAGATTGACCAGATACACTTGGGGAAGCGAATCCTTTGGCTTAGGGTCCAGGCTCTCAACTGGCCCTTCCCTTTCAGGGTAGGCCTCCGAGTACGTTACTTCCCAAGGCCTTGGCCCCTACACAGAAGGTTGGTAGGGATCTGGGTCTTGCAGGGACCTCTTGAAGGTCGAGTATGATGCCGTACCTCCTCCCCAATCGGGGGAATAGGGAGGGGGCCTAGGACTGTCAGGAGCACCTGAGTCAGAGGGAGTAACTTTCACCCTCATTTTGACTTCCACTGTGAATGTTTCAGTGTGTTCTGCATCAAATTTGACCCATTCTTTTTCCTTCTCAATTCCCTAGTCCTCCTTGACTCCTTCTAGGCCTAATGTTGCTTCCTCCTCCTTCTTCTGTGAGATAACATTACACATACTAAGAGTTTCACTTACCCTGGAAGACCATTTAGCCTCAGCTGGTATCTTTTCTTTTCAAGCCCCAGTTTGGGCGCCAGATGTCTGGTCTTCCTCCATCCCACAATAGATGGACGGGGTCTGGGGAAAGATAACACAGATGCTCGCACGTTCCTCAGCCTCCCTTATCCTGGGAGACATTCAGAACCACCGGGGAGTCAAGTCAAGCAGGAAAACTCATTTATTAACCCAGAGCAAGCCCTTTTTAAAGCAAAAAAAGAGCAGCAAGTGGCATGGTAGTGGAGGAGAAGGAACCAATCACTGTCAAGGTCACACCCTATCATGCACCTATACTTCCTCCAACTGGTTACACACTGAACGTAAAGCAAATTGGGGTCTGCCCATTCAACTCACTCTCAGTGCCATCTTTGGTGCCCATGTGCTTTACAATAACCATCATTCCAAAAGCAGGCAGGGACTCATCAAAGAAAGAAAACTGGAGATCCATTTCTTTCCTTTTTACTTTTGTTCTTTTTGCAAACCCATTTCTTTGGTGAATATTGATGCAAAATTTCTCAACAAAATTTTGGCCAATCGACTTCAACAATTCATCCAAAACATCATACACCACGTTCAAACAGGATTCATTTCAGGGATGCAAAACTGGTTCAATATACACCAACCAATGAATATAATTCATCCATCAACAGGAGCAAGGATAAGAACCACATGGGTATTTCAAGAGATGCAGATAAAGCATTGGACAAGATCAAACACCCCTATATGATGAAGGTTCTGGAAAAATTAGGAATCCATGGAACATTTCTCAATATAATAAAGGCTGTATAGACAAACCTGCAGCAAGCATTATACTTAATGGTGGAAAACTAAAGCCATTTCCTCTTAACTCAGGAAGGAGACAAGGTTATCCATTGTCTCCAGTGCTCTCCTATCTAGTATTAGAATGCCTAGCTACAGCAATAAGACAAAATGCAAACATAAAGGGGATCCAGATAGGGAAAGAAGAAGTAAAACTCCCCTCTTTGCAGATGACATGATCTTGTATTTAAAGAATCCCACAAACTCCACTCCCAAATTACTCAAGCTGATTCAAAACTTTGGCAAAGTAGCTGGGTATAAAATTAACCATCAAAAGTCAATGGCTTTTCTATATGACAACAATGAGAAAAGAGTGGCTTAAATTAGGAAAGCAACTCCATTTGTAATAGCCCCACAAAAAATAAGATACCTAGAATTAACTTAACCAAAGAAGTGAAGGACCTTTGTGATGAAAACTTTAAAAACCTGAAAAAGGAAATCAAAACAGAACTTAGAAAGTGGCAAATACTCCCATACACCTGGATTGGAAAGATCAAAATCCTGAAAATGGCAACACTTCCCAAGGCTATCTACAAATTAAATGTAATACTTATCCATATTCCATCCTTATTCTTTAAGGAAATAGAAGAAGCAATCCAAAAATTCATATGGAACAATAAAAGACCCCGAATAGCTATAACGATCCTCAACAGAATTAACAGTGCTGGAGGAATATCAATACAAAATTTCAAACTCTAGTACAAAGCCATAGTAATCAAAACAGATTGGTACTGACACAAGAACAGACCTCAGGACCAATGGAATAGAATTGAAAATCCAGAAATGAACCTACAGACCTATTGCCATCTAATTTTTGATAAGGGAGCCAAAAAAATAGAATGGAAGAAAGACAGCCTCTTCAGTAAATGGTGCTGGCAAAATTGGTTAACTAATTGCAGAAAATTAAGCGAGATCCTTATGTATCACCCTGCACCAGAATCAATTCCAAACGGATCAAAGACCTCGGAGTCAAACAGACACCCTGACAACATTACAGGATGGAATAGGAGAAACCATAGGACTCCTTGGCAGAGGCCAAAATTTTCTTAATAGAGACCCAGAAACACAAGAAATCAAAGAAAGGCTGGACAAATGGGATGGCATGAAATTGCAGAGCTTCTGCACGGCAAAGGACATAGCTAGCAAGACCAATTGAAAGCCCACAGATTGGGAGATCTTCACTAGCCTTACAACAGACAAGGGTCTCATATCTAAAATATACCTGGAATTCAAAAAATTAAATACACCAACAACCAATCTTCAAAGAAACAACTGCCCAATAAATAAGTGGGCGCTAAAGACTTAAAGAGAATCTTTTGTGAAATGGAAAGAAGGATGGCCAATAGACACATGAAGAATGTTCAACCTCCCTCTCCATAAAAGTAATGCAAATCAAAACAACATTGAGATACCACCTCACCCCACTTAAAATGGCTATAATCAAGAACTCTAATAACCACAGATGCTAGAGGGGATGTAGACAGAAGGGAACCTTACTGCATTGTAGGTGGTAATGTAGGTTTGTTCAACCACTTTGGAAAGCAGTATGGAGGTTCCTCAAAACACTCCACATAGAGCTCCCCTATGACCCAGCAATCGCATTTTTGGGCAATTACCCAAATGATCACAAACAAGGCCACACTAAAGCTCCTAGCACGACTATGTTTATTCCGTCCTTATTTACCATAGCTAAGGTATGGAACCAACCCAGATGCCCCTCAGTAGATGAATGGATCCAGAAAATGTGGTACATGTACACAATGGAATTCTATGCCTCCATCAGGAAGAATTACATTGCCCCATTTGTTAGGAAATGAAAAGCGTTGGGAAATTTATATTAAGTGAAGTAAGCCAGGCACAAAGAAACTTAGGTCCCATGGTTTGCCTTATTTGCAATAACTAGTATATGTCTGAGTCAAGCAGAAAAAGTCAGATAAGTTGATGTTAGGGAAATGAACCCTAAGTTATGTATTCAAATGCTTTTTTTCTTTCAGGTGATTGTTTCTAACACATTTATAAGATTATTTTCTTTGTTGATTTGTATGTCCCTCCCCCATGGTATAACCCCTGCTTTCTCTGTATTTTAGGTTGGTACAATTTATGGGGGAGAAGCAAAAAAACAAATAGTTTAAATAGGGATACAGGTGGATCCATTGCAACAATAAGATATACAAGACGTTATGTGCAAAATGAACTTCACGCCTTTGGCGGGTGGGAGGAGGATTGAGAGGTAGGTAGGGGGAGGATGGGAAGCAATGGAAAGGGGAAACAAAGAAGAGGCAACAATGCTTGATAAAAAATGTATTTGTTATCTTGCCCATGTAATTGTAACTCCTCTGTATGGTATTTTCACAGTAAGAAAAAAATGAAAAATAAAATAAAATAAATTAATGCTTGAAGACCTTAAAAAAAGAAATTGTAACTCTTCTGCAGGTATTTCCACAATAAAAAAAATTATTAATAAAATTTAAAGAAAACGAAAAAGAAAACAATTAAGAAAATTATTCCAAGGCTGGGAAGGTGGCTCAGTGGTAGAGTGCTTGCGTTGCATGCATTAGGCCCTGGGTTCAATTCCTCAGCACCACATAAGCAAAAAGTAAAAAGCCGGAAGAGGCACTGTGGCTGAAATTGTGGTGTGCTAGCCTTGAGCTGAAGAGTTGAGGGACAGCACCCTGGCCCAGAGTTCAGATTCCACACCGGACCCCCTCAAGGCTGGTTTGCTCTAAGACTATATTTCTTTTCTTGTTCTAGTTTTCATATGTTCATAGAAATTAAAATTCCAAAAATTCAATGGATGTTGGCATTCAGGAACATCTTCATAGACACTGATATTGGAGGCCCATAAGTGGAATTGTTTTATTTCATTTCTTTTCCCAAATAAATCACCATGACTGTGTATTTTGTTTCTTTTCACTGTTATTGACTCTTATGTTGAGAATACTTTTTTCCTAGCAAAGTAGAGAAAAACAATTTGATTGAGCAAGTAACATATGGCTTTCATAAAATGCAGATGCATATATTTGTGTCTTCTGTCATTTCTAAAATTTCTTCCAGAAAAAGTTACTAATTACTCATGAGATACCTTATTTCAAGGTATTCCAGTTATCACATACACTTTTTGAGTTATCTCTGTATAAACCCAAAATAAACAGAAATCACATCTTCATTTCAAAAACTGTAGTTTACAAAGTGTTTTTAGACAACTCCGAAAATATTTCTAGGTATTCTGCATTTTGTGTGAAGTATTTTTAACAATAGTTTTTTTGCTGACATGTAATTCACATGCAATATATTATCTCCTTTTATTGTATACATTTTAGTGGTTTGGAAGTGAATTGTACAATCATGAGTTTTTCCAGCCTAATTTTCACAAACTTGCATTTCTTCAAATAGAAAATCTGTAAATTTTAGAACAGACATTAAAATAGATACAAAATTTAGTTACAGATATTTGTCCAGCATACATCCTCTATAGTGTGTCTTTTCAAAATTTGTTTTTGTGGATTATTTCTTGGGTCTAACATATACCGTTCCAGTGTACTGTCAATGAACTATATTACCTGTGCAAACAAGTTTTTACTTCTCTATACATTCATAGAAGTATAATGCATGGATCCTATACAATTCTCTTTGACCTTTTGAAGACTTGAAAACTTGCTTGCTGAAATGATTGCAGTATTATACAAATCGATCTGCTATGTAGAGTATAGCAGTTTCTCCACAAATGCATTAATATATTTTGTGTCATCTTCTTATATAATGGTCACATTAGTCACTTTTCTTTTTCTTTTTTCTTAGATACTAAAGAGGAGCTTATTTCCTAAACTTCTCCTATTGACTATTAATTTACGTATGTTCGTTAAAGAAATATCCTAATCAGAAATAATTTATATAGAATTAGAAGATATAAAAATACTTAAGACTCAGTATCATTGTAGCATTAACATTGTAACATTAACAAACATATGCCCTCTATCTGTTGCATATATTTTCACTTCTGTTATACTGTCCTTCTTTGAAATATGAAAGGTTATCAGTTGATGTTATTTAGTTTATTCTTGCTTGTCTTTAGCCACTAATGAGCCTTCTGAGCGTCTAGGATTACAGGCATGACCGATTGGTGCATGTTTGTCTTTCAATATTTTAAGTGTTTTCCTCTTTCTTTTGAATTCAAATATTGTCCTTTCAGGAATTTTGCAAATTCTCAGACTCTTGTTCTCCAACTGTCAAGATGATAAGCATCTGTTTGATGGGTAATTGTCTTTTTTATTGTGTTTGACATATTTTTCATGATTTCTATTTTTTTATCCTTCTTAATTATTGCATATGATGATTAGAATATTAAATATATAGACTTCAGCTTTGCCTCTAAGGAGATGGTAGAATTCAGAATTACTGAGTGTAGGAGCACTGAGGCCTTAGCACCAGTGTCCGGGCTATATTGTGTACCATCTCTTGTCCTCTGGAGAGTACATGGGGCCAGAATTGAGTAAGCTATTCTGAATGTAAGTCTAAGAAGATATACAAAGATATTTATAGGTATATATTTATTTATAAACATATATTTATAGCCTAAAAAGATACATTCATTTATAAATTTATTTATAAATGGTTTAAGGAAGTGGCGCTGTAGCTTAAGTGGTAGAGTGCTTACCTTGAGCTGAAGAGCTGAGGGACACAGCGCTCAAGCACAGAGATCAAGTCCCATGACTGACAAAAAAAGAATGTTTTAAAAGATTCTTATAGAGACAGCATTTTGAACTTTATACATAAAAATGGCAAAAAAATTTAGTTGGACTTTGTTCCTATGAGGAAATTTTAAAAATAGGCTTTAAATTATATAGTAATATATTTTAAATGCTAACTAAACAAAAAATTAAAATATAATCAGCAAAGTTTTCCCTAGATGACAGTCCCCTCACATTCAATATAGCAACTATTTACGTACTGTTACATATATGTCGGTAATAGATATAACATTGACGTGATGTAAAGTATAACTTACTTTGTATGACATATTATGCTATTTTCTATATGGGCCTGGAGCCTATGCTGATTTTAGTACACTCAATCAGTTCTGGAAGCCACCCTATAAATACCAAGATGACCATTATATGCTTTTACCCAGACAAATATAGCTACAATAAAGCTTAAATTATAAATTAGGTACAGTAAGACAATAATAACAGTAACTAATAAAATAGAAGAATTGTAACAATATACTGTAAAAAAAGTAATGTGAAATAGGTGTGGAAGTGCACACCTGTAATCCCAGAAATCAAAGTCCAGACAGGAAAATAATGAGAGATTTACAGTGAGACCTTACATCCGCAAAACCAAAAAAGATATGTGAATGTGATCTCTTTCAAAATATGAGATTTTTTCCTTTTAATCTTTTCAGAGCACAGTTGAGCACAGGTACCTAACTACAGAAGGGGAAATTACAGTGAAGGGGACTACTGTATAATTAAGTGTTTTGTGAAGAGAAAAATGTTTCCTATTTAAAGGTTCTCTTCTGAGAAGAAAACCCATGAACCATTCTTTTGCCTTCTTCTGAAACTAAGACATTTCTCCCCTCCCACCCAACCACCTTCCCACCTAGGTTGTGGAAAGGACAAGCCCTTTCAAACTAGCTTAGCTGTGCCATCGAGGCTTTCCATGGAATTACAAACATGTTTTATTCTTGAACAATCAAGCTTCCTATAGCCTGTTTCACTCCTATTTTGCTCCCTGATGCCCAGAAAACCCTCCTTTGAACACATATTCGGTATTTTCAGGTGAGTAAGATGAATGACTTCCTTAGAAGAAAATATGAATTTGAGAATTGAAATTGAGAAGGGAAATCAAACTCTTCTACCTTGTTTTTAAATTAAGGATCAGATAAAAATGATATGTGCTTACATGCTGAGAGTAAGCAACTATTTTGGGGGGGTGGGGAGGTCCGGTCGTGGGGCCGGAACTCTGGGCCTAGGCGTTGTCGCTTAGCTCTTCACCTCAAGGCTAGTACTCTCCCACTTGAGCCACAGTGTCACTTCCGGCTTTTTTCTTTTTTGCTTATGTGGTGCTGAGGAATCGAACCCAGGGCCTCAGGCATGCAAGGCAAGCGCTCTACCACTGAGCCTCCTTCCCAGCCCGAGTAAGCAACTTTTGCAGCCTGTGCTAATGAATTTAATCTTGATGCTGATGTGAAATGTCTGCCATGTGTCCTGAACCTAAATTCCTTATATTCTGAGAATACCACTTCTTCAGAAATTCTTATTTGTGCTGTGAATATTTACTTCCTGTAAAATGTAGTTGCTTGGATATTTTGATTTTGTGAAGGCTGGGTGAATTTGATGTTCTTTCAGTTAAATTGTAAGCATGTAAAAATGAATTGAACCTGATTAAATGAAGTTCTTTCTGTCCATTTTCTGTGGTACAGATTTTTCTGATTTAGGAAATCTATATTTTAAGTCATTCTGGATGCCTAACTAGGTCTGTGTATGTGGATGAGTCAATAAGAAATGCAGAATTCGCCACATTGATTTTGGAGCAAAGACTCACAGCTGGTAACTGGGCAATGATTCAGAAGACAGCTGAGGTTGAAGCCATGAACCCTCCTGCCTGTGTTCAGCTACCAATCTCTTCTAAAACGCCCTCACTTCCCATGCGTTGGTTTCTTTTTCTTTCCAAAAGGTTTTTCGAACTTCATCTTATTCTGGCCTCTTAGTATACCAACATGAGGTGAGTGAAAGCAAGCAAGGGAGATGTGTCAGAGGGATTTTTTTCCGAGTCAGTTGTGGGGCCTGAACTCTGGGCCTGTCCACTGTCCCTCAGCTCTTCAGCTCAAGGCTAACACTTTACCACTTGAGCCACAGCGCCACTTCTGGCTTTTTCTGCTTATGTGGTGCTGAGGAATTGAACCTAGGGCTTCATGCATGTAAAACAATCACTTTACCACTGAGCAACCTTCCCAACCCCAGCAGAACGATTTTATCTCAGGATCCATCACACTTAGGAGCTTCTGGCTGAAAAATATCCCAGAAAGACAAAAGTGAGGAAACACCTAAGAGAAAATGTAATATAAGAAGCTGCAATGCTTAACCCTATAAACAATTTCTTGGATAAGGAGACTCAGGAACTGGTGTCACCTGAGGAGAAGGTGGTAGAAGAGAAAATATTCAGAAGAATGAGTAGGGTTGTGAGGGAGTGGAGAGAAAGAGGCCTAGATTACCTAGAACTCGGACCTGAGTCTGAGCTTAATTTTACTGTGGGAAACCACCACAATGACACAATAGTTTACAACTTTGATTACTCTCTCTCATGCTACCAAGCCTTTTCCAGGTCCACTGCCACTTAGCATGGTGTCCATTCTGGGATTCACTGACTGCTGGGGGTGCCCAGGGGAAGAAAAGAGTGGAAACCACAGGACTAAAGCTCAGTAAGGACACATCATCATTTCTCACATGTCATTTTCAAAGTAAGTTATTCAACAAAGCCTGGTATCAATGGGGATGGGAATACATATTGTGAGCATTATAATAATATCTATTAATATTGTCATAATAATCTAACATCTATTATTTTCACCAAAGGGAAAGGGATGGCATTTCTGCTTTTTCATGAGTATGGGACAGGGCATTCTGTAGAATGTTCTTCAATTGGGGGCTCTCTGAATCTTTTCTCCTAAGATTGTGGCTATGAGGTTTCAAGGAGGAGAATTACAGTGCAAAAGTATGTTCTCAAGCTGGGCACTGGGACTCACACCTATATTCTGAGCCTGAGATCTGAGCATTATGATTCAAAGTCAGCCTGGGCAGGAAAATCCATGAGACTCATCTACAATTAACCAAAAAGTGCCAGAATTGGAGCTGTGGCTCAAATGTTAGAGCACTAGATTTGATGGAGTGTGGGTGAGGGAAAGCTCTGGGACAGAATCTTGGCCCTGAGTTCAAACCCAGGATTGAGGGATGGAGGGGAAATATACTCTCAGTGCATGAAATCAAGGGTGTATGTCAACATCATTATTGATGATAACTTTGGGGTAGAGTTGATCAGTTTTATTCAGGAAATGATTTGCTCCACTCTTCACTGTTCTGTATTCTTTAAAAAAAAAAACAGCTATGTGCAATCTATACCTAAGAAGTGTGGATTGCACTGATGCATTTGTTACACTTTTTTCTACTTAAGAAATTATACATAAGTAGTGTAAAAGGGTGTTTTTATTTTTTATTTTTTTATTTTGAGGAGTTTTAATTTAATATGTCATTTTGTGAGTACATCTTGGTCAATGTCACCAATTTGATCATTCTTCTCTATCTCTCCCAACCCACACCCTCAATTTACCTGGTTACACTCTCACACAGTTACATTATGACTAGATTAGCCTACTGCACCAGTTTTGTAAAGAATTTTCTTCATTGTACAGGCTAGGAAGATGAAGATGAGGACTACACCGGCAAGACAGCATAGCTATTAGTTGGCATCAAGATTATTTGACTTACAAAATCTTCACCAAACGAAAAACCAACATGGCCAGGAAAACTAGAAGCATCTGTATTTGTGTGTGTGCTAGTTCTGGGGACTGTGTGCTGTCCCAGAGCTGCTTTGCTACCACTTGAGCCACAGTAACACTTCCAGCTTTTTGGTAGTTAATTAGAGGTAAGAATCTCATGGACTTTCTATCCTGGGCTTGCTTTGAACCACAATCTTCAGATCTTAGTCTCCTGAATAGCTAGGATTGCTGGTGTGAGCCACTGGCAGCTAGCAAAACATCTATTAGTTGTCCCACTTAAACATATGGAGCAGTAGGTCGAATGATACTGGTGAAATGCAAATAATGATTCCTCTATTTGTTCCTCTCTGGTGTTATGACTAGTGTGATACTGCTCACTCTGGTTTATATAACTGTGCAATCATTGTTCCATTTTGTTTAGTAAAGAGTTTTCAGGACAAGAGAACTGTAAGGGGAAAATATGGGATGAAAATTTTATCTATACTTTTTGTGGCCTGGCAATATCTTCTCAGAATGTTTGCAAGAGGAAATAAGACTCCATATTGACTGAATCAAGAAAAAGACACACATGTGCCCCAGAAGCAGTGCCACAGAAAGACAAATGGGAAAACTCATCTAGGCTCAGAGCAAAGCAACAGGATAGGTTGTTCAGGTGCATGAAAATTTGTGAAGATTGTCTTTCTTACCATGGAGAGATCATTCAATGCTGGCATTTACAATATGTTCCAGGACTCATATCTGTTTAGGTCTGTTTCCTCTGAAGCATCTTTGATAATGACAGAAAGGAAAATGTAACAATGGCACGTGGTTATGTCTTCTGAAGGAGATTTCAGCTCTCTCCTAAAACAAGTTAGGATTGTAATGAATGACTTTTATTTCCTTAGATAATCCATATTTCATTGCTTGTTTCTATTAAGGTTATCAAATGAATAACTTTAAATTTGTAAGATATTATTATAACAAATATGGAATTATGATTTTTATGTTAATAAAAGGCACCCAGTTTCGATTTAGATAGAAAATATTTGGCTGGATTCCAACTAAAGCCTCCTGAGTATCTAGGATTGTAGGCATCAGTCACCTCTCCTGGCTGAGACAAATATTTTTGGTAAGGAAAATCACTATGCTATGGAACATGAGGCATGAAGAATGTAGTCTAAAAAGGAATATTTTGAAAGTATTAACAAACTGAATTCATCACAAACTTGCCAGCTTCTGTGAGGAGAAAAATGAGAAAGAAGTTCCAGAGGCATAGAATTGGTGACTAAAGAGAAGTTATTGAATATCTCTTTGTTAGCAGAGCTACTTAAGATTTCTTTTTAGAAAAATTCAGCTTGATGTAGTGGTCCATGCTTATAATTCTAACTACTTATGAAGTAGACACTGGAAGTTATAGAAGGTTTGCTGTTGGTATGGTAAAAATGGAATACTGGTACCTCAATATCTAAATCAAACTGGTGCCATATATTGATAAGAGAGACAGAAGTAGGACGATCACAGTTTGAGGCAGAAGTGGACCTTTGTTTATATGTGGATGGTAATTAAGTCATGGAGGCAGGCCTTCATGAATGAGATTTAAATAAAACCAAATAGATTTTACTTCTGATAGTTAATACAGTAAATTACGCAGAAAAAAAATCCTGACTATGCTGGCATTGCAATCTTGGATCTCCAGGCTGCAGAATGTAGAAATAAATTTGTTGTTTAAAACCAATTCAGTCACGGGTAATTTGTCATCGTAGGTCTAAAGGGCTAACAGTAAGCCATCTGAAATGGATTGTTTGTAGGTTTTTTCTTTTTGTATTTTTTTTGTGGGTCATGGGGCCTGAAATCTGCACATGTGCACTGTCCCTCAGCTCTAAAACTGTAGACTAGCACTCTACCACTTGAGCTTCAGCCCCACTTCCAGCTTTTTCTGCTGAGGAATGGAACCGAGGAATCGAACCAAAGGCCTCATGCATGCAAGGCAAGCACTCTACTCCTGAGCTACTTTCCTAGCCCCAGTTTCTCTATTTAATTTTTCCATCTTTCCAGAGACTAAGGCTCCATAGAGAAAAGTTTTAAAACTGCCCCATTGTCTAACTCTGTCTTCATAAATTTTGGAGTGTAAGGAATGACATCAAATACCTGAGAGACCTAAGACAGGACACTTCATCGTCTTCTGCCTTGCTCATCAGCACCTGGTGCACATTCACACTATGTAATCAAGTCAACTAATGGTAGTTATAATAAATTTAAAAATATATAGCCAGAAAACACTTTATGAACACTCTTGCCCTGTAATCTCATTGGCTCCCATGTCCAAAATAGCAAACAGAGGCTTAAAAAGAGGTAGGTAATTTGCCAAAGGTTGCAAAGCTGGTATATTGGTACATTTAAACTCAGACTAATCTAGATCCATACTTAGGCTAACATACCATGTGCATTTATTTCTCTGCAGAAATAAAGGCTCACAGACCTTGCTTCAAGTTCTAGACTCATATGTGCTACCATAATATCTCTATCCTGCGTGCTTTACTGGTGCCCCTAAGTCATATCAGCTGTAGTTCATACATCTGTACCCACGCATATAAAAATTGCTGAGACTTGGGCAACTGTACTTTTAAAATCACCCATGCAGTAGCAATGTGTAATTAAAAGTATGAAATCCAGGGCTAGAGAATAAAACTTTTATGATGGTGCCAGGCCCACCTTGCAAATCTTTCTTGGTCTCTTTCTTCCCTTCCTTTTTAGTGCTGGAGATTGAGCCCAGGACCCTGTGCATATTAAGGAAGTACCATAATACCAAGCAACATGGTCATTTCAATCTCTCCAATTTCACTCTCCAATTCACTGCTACCTTGTTCCTGATACATTACGTTCCTTGATCATAATATTTGGAGATTACTGAACTTCATAAGATTTTCTTCATTTTACAAAATATTTGTTTTCTCCCTTCCTATGTATCACGATATGTAGCAATAATGATTTTCTTGAACTCCCCAGGCAGAGTTCATGGCTCATCATCAGGTTCTATTTTATCATGTATATCATTATATTATTACATTTATAATTACAACTCACTTAATTAATTGTCTCTCTTCTTCAGTCTATTGGTAGACCCATGTCCAATCCTAGCTTTTATATAAACAGGAATAGAATTTTTCTTGTCTTATTTTCCTCTTTTTATCATGGTGCAAATTTTCCTGATCTTGTAGAACTGTTTTTATCCATGAATATTTTTTCAGGACATTTCTGCATATTGTGCATAATACAATTAAAAGATTTCCAGCCAAAGAAAACAACTCAAAATTCTAGAGGTTAATGACTGTACTCTGGGTTCTTGTGTGCTTGGCACTGGATTTGGCATCTCGGTGTTACAGCAATAAATAACTACGTATATTGAAAGTGGCTTTCTTTTTGGTTTCCCCTTTTGAGCCATATGAAGTATTTAAGGTGCATAGCAAGTAACCATGGAAGTAAGAGCTGGTAATCTTTTTAAAAATATTTTTATTGTAAAGAAACTGTATAGAGGGTTACAGGGTTACAGTTTCAGTACAGTAATGAGTACATTTCCTGTCAAGCATTGTTACCCCCCTCCTTTGTTTTCCCCCTACATTCCATTCCCTCCTTACTTCCCCAACTCCTCCTTCCCCCTACCCTGAAGTTGTGAAGTTCGTTTTCAACATAGTGTATTGTACTTCTCATTGTTACAATTGGTCAACCTGTATCCTTGTTTCAGCATTTTGTTGTTTCCCTTCCCCTTCCCAAATTAGAAAAATGTATATACATGATGTAGAGAACTGGAATCAAATACAGTGACAACAGAGGATATGTGAGCTGGTAATCTTTAACCTTGAAATTCCAAAACAAAAATAAACAATGAATGAAAAAATTTGTTCATAAGGGACCCCTCAGCCTTCCGATTAATACTCTGATTCTTCCATTAAAATGAAATATTGTTAGAATCAAGTTCTGATCCAGACTAAAATGCTAATACCCGTGGAAATGATGACATTGAGTTTGTATTAGTTAAATATGCTTTCCTATTAATGAAATACCATGGAAAATGTTTTTTACAAAAACTGGATGATAGCAAGAGGGATTTTCGACAAAAGCATTGTAGGGGGTAAGGTGTGAAAAGTTACAAAACTGGAACTGCATGCTGGGAAAAAGAATAACTTTATGGGGAGGAGTAACATACTGTTTTAGATGAGCCAAGTTAATATGGATCATTATGTAAGAAGAAATTTTGTATTTGGTTCTTTCTAACAACCAGCAGATACTTACCTATTTATAAAAATAAATACTAGAATTAAAAATCCAAAAGAACTTTAATGATGCATTTAATATTTTGGAGACAACAAAGATTTTCAGTGATAGGGAGAGTTTAATTAATTATGGAATTTATAAGCACTGGACTCCCATGTAATCATTATAAGTGATGTTCTTAGAACAGTATGAAATTTCTAAGGATAGGAAATATATGAATGATATAATGCAATGAAAAGTCAACTTATAACGTAGGCTCACACCTGTAATCTTACCTACTCACAAGGATGAGATTTGAGTATCATGGTTCAAAGCCAGCCCCCAGAGGAAAATCCATTTCACCACCAAAATGACAGAAATGGGCCTGTGGCTAGCGCTGAGGGAAAAAAAAAGCAGAGAACAATGTGTAGTCCCTGGATTCAAGCTCCAGTTCGGGCAATAAACAAATGAATAATCAAACAAATATATGACCCCAAATTGTAGGAAAATATACATATGTATATATGCATGTCAGAAGGGTCTAACCGTGTTGTTCTAGTGTTTACATTGTGGAGTTCCAGGATGGGAACATCACAAACATTTAATTAAAGGAAATCAAATGTTAATTATGTTGGAAATGACTTGTATAACTGGGGAGGGATTGAGAGAGTGAAGGAAAGAGGAAGAAAAATGAGGGAGAGGGTAACAAGTTAGATAAGAAATGTTATCACTACCTTACTTATGTAACTGTAACTCCTCTGTACATCACCTTGACGATAATATTAAAATAAAAAATAAAAACAAAACAAAAGCTTTTATTTATATCATTATATTTAAAAGTATACTTTAAAAGAGTTATAGGCATGTTTTAAATTTCTAATGCATTGCCCCACTCTACTGGAGTATACTGGAGTATATGGAGAATTACTTACACATGAGTTCATGAGTGAGGATCCAAATAAGAATTACACAAAGAAATGTCAACATGTACCAAATGGTCCTATGTATAATACCTCCCTTCTACTGCAAATCACACAACCTCCAAAATCCATATAATTTAATCATTTAAAGACAAATGATGAACCAACGTATCCATTTGTAGAAATACATACTTGCTACAAGGATGGAAAAGGGACTGAGACCCAAAGTGAATGATGCACAATTTTAAGGAAGATTCCTAGATAAAGGAATGTGTCCCAGACACTTCCAACTGTAAATCTGGGAAAGTCAATCATCTTTGTCATACTAATAAAAACCACAAAAAAGCTAACTGTGGGATTCAAAAAGATTGCATGAGAACAAGTGTTCATTGTGACAGCACAGGAACTTCAGTGCAAATTACTATGTTTCTATTTCCTTGTCTTATTCCCACCTCATTCTTGAATTCTGAAGGTGAGATTCTGGGGAGCCAGTTCCCTTTGGTCCAGTAATTAATGAAAGTGAACAAGTGATTGGAGATACAATTTCCTCACATAGTTCTTGGATTCTCATTTTTTATTAAGCTTACGGAGAAATAATGGGATTGCAAAACACAAGAAAGTTTTAACTTTTCCACTAATTTCTAAAATGCCTGCTGTAAGAACAACAAAATTAACGAAAGAAACAACTCAGAGACCATACAAAGGTATTTGTGGTGTATTGATACCAACAGAAATTGTAATGTCACATATAAATACCAATTTACATTTACAAAGCAAAAACCCTAATTCTTCACTGAGCTAATGTGATAATTACACATTTTTATTTTCCAACAAAATCACCATTGAGAATACCACAGTCAATTTCAATCACAGAAGCAAAGCTACAAAGAACTGCTAAAATTTTTACCTTTTCTTTCATGGAGTTAAGAGGGTTGATTCTGCTGACATTGACTGTTTGATCCTCTTCCTCCTCACAAATAAGTGTGCCTATGTAGAACAATTTATACCTATATCTTAACTTCATGGTTGTCTATCTTTCTGGTTGGATCTTCAGTCTGCTTACCACCTACGGAGCATATATAGCTTATGAACATGGACCATGCCTTAACAAGCTAAAACATGGTCTAAAACAGTTCTAACAGAAACATATGTGATAATGGAAATATTCTATATATGCATTGTCTAACAGACTAGCCACTGGCTATATGTAGCTAATAAATCTCAAATGTGAATAGTGTCTGAAAAATTAATTCTTCCAATTTCAGTTAAATGAATTTTTAAATAATAAGATTCATCTACTCACTGTTAACTGAACATCTCAGTTTCCAAATAAGGAAGCTGAAGTGCTCACAAAGGTGATGATAAAATATAATCCAAGTGAAGAAGTTTCCATTAGATACTAACTGAATGCCTTTGAATTATCTGAGCTTTTCTGTCTTCTAGAATTCAGCCATCACTCACCTAGATTGACAGCTGGGAGGAAAGGGGTGGGAGATAAACACAAGCTACTTGGGATACTGAGAATTGCTACTTGAAGATGAGGATTATGCATGAAACTTTTCTATATTTAGTAGACAGCAAAGTGTGTGGAATCCTGAAGGTAGAAAAATAATGATTGTATTTCAATCAAACAGGTGCTCTGTTTATCAAAATGGGAGAGAAGTCAGACAGGTGAATTCTATAAATATACAAACAATATAGAGAAAATTTGCTACATTCTATTCCATGATAGGCCCTGGCATAAACTTTGGCACTCTGTACATACTCTGTAAATATTCACACACTAAAAAACAGAAATGTAATCCTTTATTACTGTTAAAATACATAGAATATCTTCATAATATATATTTGTGGGCCTATTTTTTTCCTTAATTTCTTCCACACCTACATTAAGAAATGGCTCTAAGATAAAAGATTCTAGATGTGTTAAATTTGAATTTCATCTATTTCTTTTGTTGAATTGTATTCTAGATAGGATTGAGGGCTTAGGGCTAGTAAAATAATAAGTATTCTCAGCAAATTGTCATGCCTCATTTTTAAGGGGAGCTATGTGTTTATTAGGAGAAATATGTATTGGTCTTGGTAGCTAGGAACATTCAAGAAACAAAAGAAAAAGAACAATTCCACGGCAGTCTCAAGTGTTTGCATATCTTCAAGTGAACACAAGCTGCTCTATATTCCATAGTATATTTGCAAGCTTTTTCTAAGATACTGTCATCCTCCAGGGTAAAGTTCAGGCATGCCTATTGCTCACTATAAAGATCGCAGTTGCTCAAACTCAGAACCCATTGTTTGTATAGGCTTCACATGGCTATATTTACTTCACTCAGTGGCACTGAGGGATGGGAGCGACACTTGAAATATATAAATATTCACATACACACATATCTCACTGGCTATCACTATTACTGTAAAAATTAGGTGCTTTTTGTCTCTGACCCAAGAGCATCATAAATCGTCTAACATCCATAAAGTGTGACAAGTTCATTATTAACTTGCAAATAGGTTAAATCTCTAGCTTCACACAATTATAAATACTCATATGAAGAAAAATACATACCTAGAGTTTTGGTGTGCTTCTATATTACGAAGGTCTCAAATTTCATCTTATTTGCCAGGAGGATGCAAAAATGCTTGATAGGAAATGTACTCATTACCTTGTCATGTAACTATAACCCCTTTGTACAGTATTCTTACAATCAAAAATATACAAAAAGAAAAAAAAGAAATTGCAAGTCACGTATTTCCATTAAAACTAACTAAATTTAAGTCCTGTAACTTTCTACAGGTTTTTAAGGACCAAATAAATTGTGGGTATGTCCCAAGGCCTTTATGAAAAGCTAAGAGAGAGAGATCCAAAAGTGGCAGTAGATAGGTGACCAGAGCATAATTATGTATCTTTACTTCTCTGTTACCATAGCAGGAGTGCAAATCAATATGATGGTTCGTAGTTACAGGACTGGAAGACATACTGGAAACTGACATCAATGAAGGGTCATTCATTGTAGGAAAACATAAATCAGGATGCACCAAAGGTTGCAATCAACAGTGTACAAAAAAGCAACACAGAATTGAATATAAAGTTATTGCAAGTATATATTTGATAAGAGGTTCACATCAAAAATATATAAAAACATCATTGCAACGACACACAACCTGATTTTACAATGTGCAAAGAACTCAGATGTTTCTCCAGAGAAGACAGTGTTAACAAGCCCACGAAGAAGGTGTTTAACATCACTAATCACCATGAAAGTGTAAGTCAAAATAATAAAGAAAATTACCACTTCATATGAATTAGGTAGGATAACTACAAAAAAATAAAGTAACAATATTGACAAAAGTGTGGTAAAATTGGAACTGTTCTATAGGAAACAGAATGGCATCTTTTCAAACAATTAAAAACAGGATTATTCATACCTGTAATCCTAACCACTCAGGACAGGAGTCTGAAATCCAAGGATTACGGTTCATAGCCAGCCTGGGCAGAAAACTGGAAGTGGATCTGTGGTTTAAAGTGGTAGAACTCTAGCCTTGAGGAAAAGTTCAGGGACAGTGACTTGGCCCTGAGTTCAAGCCCCATGACAAAAAAATTTAAAAAAAAAGAAAAAAAGAGAGTTTTCATGTGATCCAGTGACTCCATTTCTGGCCATATAATCTAAACATCTAAAAGCAAGGTCTGGAAAAGATCTTGTACTCATATTAATTTTGTACAATACTCAAAACATGGAGGCAATCTAGTGGCCATCAACAAATGAATAGCTAAAGCAAATATGGTTTATACATACAGTGGTATATTATTTCAACTTTAAAAAGAATTATGGGGCTGGGAAGGTGGCTCAGTGGTTGAGCACTTGACTTGCATGCATGAGGCTCTGGGTTCAATTCCTCAGCACCATATAAGAGAAAAGGAAAAAGCCAGAAGTGGCACTGTGGCTCAAGTGGTAGAGTGCTGGCCTTGAGCTGAAGAGCTGAGGGACAGTGCCCAGGCCCAGAGTTCAGGCCCCACGACCGGACCCCCCCAAAAAAATATTATGTTGTGACATATACTATATTATGGATGAATCTTTAGAACACTGCTAAGTGAAAAAAGCCAGTCATAAAAAGACCAAATATTACATGATTCTACTTATATCAGTAGTTACATAGAACAGTCTAATTGATAGAGACAGAAAGCAAAATCATACTTGATGTGTACCTTGAAGCAGAGGAGAGTGGATAATTGTTTTAATGAATAAAGAATTTGAAACTTGGAGAATGTAAAGAGTATGGACATTGAGATTGTACAATATTGTAAATGTACTTATTACTACTATGTTATATTCTTAAAATGATTAATAAAACCTGGGAGAGAATTCTGAAGGGGTTAAACATAATCATGGTACATTGTATGCTATGTGGATATATCAAAATGAAAAATCCACTTATTTAAGTAAGTAATGCTACTGAGTTGAAAAAAGACAATAAATTTTAAGTTAAGTGTGCAAGTTTAAGTCAGAGGTCTTTGCTTCTTCAAAACAGCAATTTAGACATCGAATTTCTCTGTCAACATAGTGTTCATGGGACATCACAATGTACATTGCCCTGTGAGTAAGAAGTGGTTATGTGCCACTCAGAGGGAGTTAAACCACTTCATCTGGGTAGTTACGGATAAAAAGTAATGGTTGGAACTGGCTCCAACATGGTGGGAATGAATGATGCAGCAAAAAATACACACCCTTTTCCCACGAAGCTTTAGGTGCTAACACATATCTTTTTCTGACTATGGTCTGGGGAGTGTCTTTCTACTTCCCATCCAATCAAAAGTGTTTTCTGTGCTTGTGCTCTGAGATGGGGCATCCAATAAGGAAAAATTCCCTACTCGTGCTCGGAGACTAGGAAACCAATTATGAGACTCTATGTCCCTCTTTTCGCTAGGGAGTCTGCTTCACTGCTCTGTTTTTGCTTTGAAGAAAAGACTGTTGCACTGCTCTCTTTTCGCTTTGAAGAAAAACTGCTTTAAAACTGTTCTGCTCTCTAATTCTTTAAAGAAAACAAACAAACAAACCCGAGACATAGACAAAACTGTTATTCTGAAGATGTTGCGTGGAGGGAAGCCTTGAGCTTCATCTTTGAGACTAGATTTAGAATTTGATAATTTAGGTGCTGTGGTTTCATATTAATCTGAACCAGGCTAATATCTGCATTTTCTCAATTCTTCTAACTAGAATCTCTAAAGTATTAGGAAAAAACAAAACAAACAAACAAATAAAAAACAGCAAGAACCTTATATTAGGCTAGCAAAGGCTCCAGAAATTCTCAGATTTCTAATTTTTTCTTGCATGAATCTAATAAATGAAAAGTTAATGCAGCAAACTAGCATGTTTAAGGTGTTAAATTCTGTAGAATATGGTTTCTTTTCTTCCTCTTATTCTGAGATAGAAATTGATCTATTCTAAAGCCAGAGGATATGTTTTCTTCACAAGCTCAATTAGGTTCGCTGAATTTTGCTTTCTTAAAAATTGCTTAACTCCTATAAGAGGGAATTGAAGACTGCAAGGCAGGAGGGATTGAGTGTGAGATGTGGGAAGTGTTCTCATACTCTGCATCTAGAGGGCTAGAAAATATGATGATCTGCTCGTTGCCTCAAACAATTCAGAAAGTGGCTTGCATTTTCTAAAACCTAAATCTAAACTTTCACCTTCTCCTTCCCACCAAGAATTCCCCCTCAGGCTTCTTCTTACCATAATGTCTTGGCAGCTTAGAACTGCTTTGCCTCAGAAATGAGGCATCAGAAGTGTGCCCTGTGGTCAGCCAAGCAGCTGGTACCTAATTGATTCATCTATGGCTCTGAAAGATCTTTACTAGCCATACAACGGACAAGGGTCTCATATCTAAAATATACTTGGAACTCAAAAAATTAAACCCCCCAACAACAAATCCCCAAAGAAACAACTGCCCAATAAGTAAGTGGGCGAAAGACTTAAAGAGAAGCTTCTCTGAAGAAGAAAGAAGGATGGCCAATAGACACATGAAGAAATGTTCAACATCCCTAGCCATAAAAGAAATGCAAATCAAAACAACATTGAGATATCACCTCACTCCAGTTAGAACGGCAAAAATCAAGAACTCTAACAACAACAGATGCTGGAGGGGATGTGGACAGAAAGGAACCTTACTTCATTGTTGGTGGGAATGTAAACTTGTTCAACCACTTTGGAAAGCAGTATGGAGGTTCCTCAAAAGACTTCACATAGAGCTCCCCTATGACCCAGCAATCCCACTTTTGGGCATTTACCCTAATGTTTACAAACAAGACCACACTAAAGCTACCAGCACAACTATGTTTATTGCAGCATTATTTACCATAGCTAAGATATGGAACCAACCCAGATGCCCCTCAATAGATGAATGGATCAAGAAAATGTGGTATATATACACAATGGAATTCTATGCCTCCATCAGAAAGAATGACATTGCCCCATTTGTTAGGAAATGGAAAAACTTGGAAAAAATTATATTAAGTGAAGTAAGCCAGGCCCAAAGAAACGTAGGTCCCATGGTTTCCCTTATTTGTAATATCTAGTATATGTATGAGTCAAGCGGAAAAGGTCAGATAATGTGATGTCAGGAAAATGAACCCTTAGATGTGTATTTTAATGTTTTTTTCTTTCATGCGTGTGTTTCTAACACATTTATAAGATTATCTCTTTGTTGCTTTGTATGTCCCTCCCCCACAGTATAACCCCTGCTTTCACTATATTTGATGTCAGTATAACTTGTGGAGGAGATGGGGAAAAACCAGTTGTTTAAGGATACAGGTGGACCTGTTGCAACAATGAGATGTACAAGTTGTCATGTCCAAAACGAGCTTTACAACGTTGGTGCGGGGGGGGGGGGGCGGGGGGGGGGAAGGGGAAGGACTGGGATTAGGGGGGGAGAGGGGAGGCTGGGAAGGGATGTGAAGGGTAAACAAAGGAGGAGGCTGCAATGCTTGGTAAGAAATGTACGCATTATCCTGCCCATGTAACTGTAACTCCTCTGTACAGTATGTTCACAAATAAAATTAAATTAAATTAAAAAAAAAAAAGCTGCAGCTCAATCTGTGCTCTGTTCTCAGGGTTCAGTAAGCGTGCTTAAGTCCATAGCTACGTGCTTCCAGAGAGCAGACTTTCCTCTTTCTATTAGCGGTACAAGACAGGTTCTTTATAATGAAGCAGCCATACATAGCTGTAGGTTTCATAACCACTTGTTGAGGCGAGTTTACCTAAGGGAACCAAGGCAATATGCAAATAAGGGGTTTTCACCTGGAAGCTCATAAGCCTCCATTCCAAAAAGGGAGTTGCACTAGCACAACTATGCTTATTGCAGCATTATTTACCACAGCTAAGATATGGAACCAACCCAGATGCCCCTCAGTAGATGAATGGATCAAGAAAATGTGGTATATATACACAATGGAATTCTATGCTTCCATTACAAAGAATGACATTTCCCCATTTGTTAGGAAATGGAAAGTCTTGGAAAAAATTTTATTAAGTGAAGTAACCAAGCCCAAAGAAGCAAAGGTCCCATGGTTTCCCTTATTTGTTATATCTAGTATATGTATGAGTCAAGAAGGAAAGATCAAATAATGGTATGTTAGGAAAATGAACCCTTAGATAAGTATTTAAATGTTTTTTTTCTGTCATGCATTTGTTTCTAACTCATTTATAAGATTATTTCTTTATAGCTTTGTATGTCCCTCCCCCACAGTACAACCCCTGCTTTCACTATATTTGATGTCGGTATAATTTGTGGAGGAGATGGGGAAAAACAAGTCATTTAAGGATACAGGTGGACCCGATGCAACTATAAGTACAAGTCGTCATGTCAAAAATGAACTTTACAACTTTGGTGCGGGAGAGGGGGCAGGATTGGGAGTGCGGGGGGAGGCTGGGAAGGGATGTGAAGGGTAAACAAAGGAGGAGGCTGCAATGCTTGATAAGAAATGTACTCATTATCTTTCCCATGTTATTGTAACCCCTCTGTACAGTATGTTCACAAAAAATAAAAACTTAAATTTTAAAAAAAAGGGAGCTGCTTATAATAAATTCTGTGTGGAAATGGACTGTGTAGGAGTTAGAATAATCTTTTTCTCTGAAAATGATGGATTGAGGGAAAGCATTGACTAAGCATAATCATCTTCCACAAAGCTATATAACTAAAGTATATCCTGTTACTAAAATCGTTCTAGGGACTTTAGGAATAGTTTAACTCATAAAGCACAAGCTGAGTAAGAATTTTCTAACAATTTCTGGCCTGGTTGTCCTGGTTTAGTGGATTTCTCTGAAACTGTTAACCCCTTTCAAAATAACCAGCTGTGCTTCAAAAGAGCCAATACAGCAAGATTGTGAACACAATTTGTGATCAATACCAGAAGTAGTAACTCATTAGGGGTATAACTTGGGCAGACTTCCTACTCAGAGTGGTTGCTTCCTGTCAATAACATGCCCTTTAACAGAACTAAACTTTGCCATGCTAAGTTCCTTTCAACTTGGTGGTCTTTCTAGGGATATTGGGTTACAGTAGGGGAGTATTCCCAACAATGTGGGGACTAGTCCAGGATCCATGTTATGAAAGGGGGATGTAGGGAGACCCTCAGGAGGAGATACAACCTGACTTGTTGAGATAGCTCAAGGTTGGGTTATACACCATCGGTTGTGGTAAAGGAAGGAAAGTGTATCAGCAATTTCAGGAAAGGGCCCAAGGAAGCACCTCAATAAAAAGTACTCTCATGCATCAGCCATGAGAGGAAAAATTGGACTAGAGCATACTACCTGGTTGGTTGGGGATTTTTATGGGCTGAGTGTGTCTTAGGCACAAAGAGAACTTGAGTCTCAATGTGTGTTTTCATTCTCTGGCCCAAGAATAAAAATGTGGGAGCTGGAGGAATCTATTGTTGAGAAATCTCCAGTAACGGGAAAGTTAAATATGAGAAGGGTGCACAAGAAACTTACAATAGGGAGTGCACCTATTGTAAGTTTATTGTAAGATTAAGTGCACCAAAAACTGAAATCACAAGAGACCTGCTAAAATGGGGAATACGAATTCTAGGCCTAAGGAACCCAAGAAAAATGATCTAAGGACCTGCTTCTGATAATCCATTGGGAGAATGTTGACAAAGGTCTGAGAACACTATTAAATAATGGATGGTTTTCATTATGGAGCTCCATAATGTGCACTTTTCCAAACAAAAACTTGTTATGAATATGTGCTTGCATGTGTGTGTTTTAAATCTTATATCCTGAAAGGGGAACTCAAAAAATTCCTACTCACTAAACTCCCTCAGCTGCCCACTTTGCCTCTGAAGCCTGGATTGATCCAGGCTTGATTGATCCTCTACCTGATCCAAGGATGTATGGCATTGAATCTTAGTTTCAGAAGCAGACTCTCTGGGTAGACTTAAAATTCAAGTCAAAAACCAAGTGCCAGTGGCTTGCACATGCAATCGTAGCTACTCAGGATCTGAGAATTAGAGTTCAAAGCCAGCCCGGACAGGAAAGTCCTTGAGACTCTTTTCTCCAATTAACCACCAGAAACTGGAAGTGGTACTGTGGCTCAAGTAGTAGGGCTTTTGCCTTGAGCTCTGGGCCTGGGTGCTGTCCCTGAGCCCTTCAGCTCAAGTCTTATGACGAAGAAAATAATGCTTAGGTGAAATGGGTTAAATATTCTGCCCACCATTACTGTTAAGATTCTATGGCACAGAAACCAGATAAACAAGTGGTCCACTTCCTACTATGATGAACCTCAGATCCCCAAGGGCATGGATGCATGATCTGTCAGTCAAACACGGCCTGGGGAAACTTGTAAGGCCCTGCTATTGCTGTTCACAAGAGTATGGATCTAAGACAAAAACCCTGTCTTCCCAAGCCAAATAAACCCCTTGCTTCTCTAGGTACGGGGAAGGATAATTGGCATTTCTGGGAAACTTATCAAGATGCAGTGAAATCCAAACCTTGAAGAGATGAGCAGTAATCACTAAATATAGCCATGGGAGATGTTTAATGGTATTGTGGAGGACCATTGTTGTAGACCTTCCTGGCCAACTAGAGTACAACCTGTACTTTGGTTCAATTGGCCATCCCTTTCACCCTAGCATTTCATCCACCTGTCCATTCTCAAACATTTTATACTAGTTAGGAGAGACCCTTCCCTAGAGGGTCATTCGTATTTCCTAATTACTTAGGTGCTTTTCAGGATCACCCCCAACTAAGTTTCCAAAAAGTTCAAAGCCTGAAACCAGACAGCACCTTATGAATCAGTTTTATTCTTATGATTAGTATAAATAAAATATTTTTGGGGTTAGGAATATGGCTTTGTGGTAAATTGCTTGTCCAGCATGCATGAAGCCCTGGGTTTTATTCCTCAGAACCACATAATCAGAAAAGGCTGGAAGTGGCACTGTGGTTCAACTGGTAGAGTGCTAGCCTTGAGCAAAAGTAGCTCAAGGAGCACCAGGACTGGCAAATATAAAATATAGAGTAGAATAAAATCAAAAGAGATTTGTTAATTATACTAAAATTTTTTTAACCCATAAACTAAATGCTCTAGTAGGATGTCATGGGAAAATTAGCTCTAGAAAGAAACATTACCTGACAAGGGATAGCTTCTGTGGTGATTGGAGACCAAAGCTGCACAAAGACCTTTTTTTTTTTTTTTTTTTTTTTTTTTTTGGGTCCAGTCATGGGGCCTAAACTCTGGGCCTGGGCACTGTCCCTCAGCTCTTCAGCTCAAGGCTAGCACTCTACCACTTGAGCCACAGCGCCACTTCCTGCTTTTTCTTTTTTGCTT
This sequence comes from Dipodomys spectabilis, assembly GCF_019054845.1. Lineage (NCBI taxonomy): Eukaryota > Metazoa > Chordata > Mammalia > Rodentia > Heteromyidae > Dipodomys > Dipodomys spectabilis. The sequence goes on from NW_024870964.1 coordinate 1,630,245, forward strand.
ATGTGGTGTTGAGGAATTGAACCCAAGGTCTCAGGCATGCAAGGCAAGCACTCTACCACTGAACCACCTTCCCAGACCCTGCACAAAGACTTTAGAAGGTTTGAACATTGGCATGTGAGTTAACTAAAAACTCAGACGAAGAGGTGGAAAGGTGGTTCAGTGGTAGAGTGCTTGCCTTGCATGCATGAACACCTGGGTTCGATACCTCAGCAACATGTAAGCAGAAAAAGCACTGAGGCTCAAGTGGTACAGAGCTATCCTCGAGCTGAAGAGTTGAGGGACAGTGTCCAGACCCAGATTTCAGGCCTCACAACCGACAAACCCAAGAACAAAGAAAAGGAAAAAGAAAAAAATATGGGCACTGGTTGCTCACGCCTGTAGTCCTAGCTACTCTGAAGGCTAAGATCTGAGAATGGTCATTCAAAGCTAGCAAGGCCGGTAAATTCTGTGATACTCTTATAGCCAATAAACCACTGAGAAAGCTGGAAGTGGTGTTGTGGCTCAAGTGGTAGAGGACTAACCTTGAGCTGAAGAGCTGAGGGACAGCACCCAGGCAAAGAGTTCAGTTCCAAGACCGACCAAAAAAAAAAAAAAAAGGTAAGTTATAGCTAAAGGGTTTCCTACCAAGAGGGAGGAAGGGTTTCCTACCAAGAGGGAAGGAGTTTTGGGGGTTTCTATCTAACAAGAATGCAAGTTTCCCTTCTAGAAGGCAGGGGCATTGCCTGCTAGTAAGGAGGGTGTTACTGATAAAATTGGTCAAAACATGATTCAGTTTCATAATGCCCAGATAAATGTCTAATGTTTGACTTGTGAAAACATCCTGCTTGGGGAACTCCAAACACTCTTAATGCCCTTAAAGTGACCATGCTTAATTCCAGGGCCTCAATGGACCCTCTAGTTAATCTTATGATATGACTGCAAATTCAATCTTGGAGCAGACACTCTGTGTATGTCTTCCAATTTTGAGTCTACCCAGATTCAAATTGAGACTGAATGAGTTTGGTAAATACTGTGGTGATTCTGTCCACATATGGAGTACTGCTATGACTGTGTGGCAGGGAGGCCACACAAGAGGTCCTATTTGTGCTGTCATGGAGCTCAGACCCCATGTGCATGAAATTCATGAGAGGTCAGCAAAATGTGATCCGAGACAACTTGGAACACCTTGTTGCTCTTCTCAGAAGCAAGAGTCTATTCCAAAAACCCCTGAAACTGATCAACTCCATTCTTTCCAGGTCAATTACCTGGCGAAAATTGGACATTTCTGAGAAAGTTACCTGGATGTAGTGAAGGCCAACCCTTTGAGATGAGCAGAAAATACAAATCATAGCCAGGGAAAAAGTCTGGTGGTATTCCAGGAGACCACTATTGGAGATGTTACTGGCCAACTGGAGTGGAATCTGTGCTTTGGTTACATTGGCCAATCCACCCCTGACCATTTTCAAACACCTTAAATTAAGGAGGGACTTCTTAGTTAGAGGGTCATTCAAACTTCATATTTGAATATACAAACTCCATATTTACAAATTTCATATTTACTTAGGAGCTCCTGAAAATTTCCCAAAGAGCTTAAAGCTAGAAACCAGAAAAAGCAGCTTAAATTAGTTTTATTCTGTTGATCTCCACAATCTATGATCTCCATAATCCAATTATTCCAATATGTGCTTTTATTAATCAGCAAGATTTGTTTATTGGAAATGCCACCATGTAAAAGTAACTAGGAGCCACTGGTAGAATTGAATGGGAAAAATTTGGTCTAAATATAATACTTGACCAGATAAGATGGTGATAAGTGAAATGAACCCCAACATAGGGGCACAAGGGTTTTTTTACATTTCTTGCTATTGTTTCTAACATATTTATAATGTTTCGTGTGATTTTTGTTTCTTTGTATTCTGTGCCCCCCAAAAACAGCATAATACCTGTTTCCAATGTTTTTGATGTTGGTGCCCTCCATCTTGTATATACACTTCTCTAGTTTGGAGAGGGAAAGGGAAAAAACAGAATACTTAAATAGGAATACAGGTTGACCCATGGTAACAATGAGATGCACAAGACACTGTTGAAAAACAAACTTTACAATTTAAGTGGGGTTCGGGGTAGTGTACAGGGTAGTTTTGGAGCTAGGAGATTAGGGATGGTAGGGGACATATAAAGGAGGAGGTAACAATGCTTGATAGGAAATGTATGCTTTACCTTGCTCATGTAACTAACCCCTCTGTACAGTACTTTTACAATAAATATATAAAAATAAAAGAATAAATATACTTCAAAGGTAATCTGTGTGGTGGTTGGAGGCCAATGGTACAGAAAGACTTACAAGGATTGAATATAGGAAACAAATTACCTAAAAACTGAGATGATACTGAGTATAATCCTAAATGCTCAGGTGGCTGAATTCTGAGGATCTGTTTGAAGCCAACCCAGACAGGGAAGATGAAACTTTTATTTCCAATGAAGGTGCAAAAAAGATACTACTGGAGTTGTGGCTAAAGTGGTAGCCTTGAGTAAAACTGCTCTAGGACAATGCCCAGAGCATGAGATCAAACCCAAGACCAGCCCCCAGTCACTTATAAAAAAGGTTGTGTGTCTGTGTGTGGTGGCAGATCCCTTTACTAGTTTGATGATAGAGCAAGAATTTTAACAATGATTCATGGTCTCAATATTTACCTCTTTAGTAATTGTTTTCATAGTAATGTGTGCATGGGTGCTTTATCTCTTCTATAACAGGTTTTGTTCAGTGACTGACTGAAAATCTGCCTTAATCAAACCCTTTTTAAAATCAAAATATCTTATTGGATACTGCTGAATAGGAAAGTCAATTATTATTGTTTGGAAGAAAAGAAAGCAAAACCAGATGGGAGAATTGTAGAAGTTAAATCTTGAAGTGCTTGACTGATATAAGCACTGCCCTTGTAAAGGTAGTCAAAACCTTACCAATGCTATTTTAGAGAAGTGCTAGGGGCTAGAGACATGGCACTAGTAGTAGAACACCAGGTGGGTAAAAGTTGGTTATTTTTTATATGGCCAGGTGTTCGGATTTGGTTGATTATTAGAGCTTTTGACTAGTTTGAAAGGGGTCAAAAGTTTGAGCCATCATGAAAGATGATCCCAAAGCTCAAATTCATGGGAGCCAGTGGTGGGCTGCCTATCCACTGTGCTTATTCAACTTGGACGTGTGACAGGATGCCTTCTGCCAGAGTAAACTTTGCCTTGCTGAGATGGTGTTTGTAGGATACCTTAATTGCTCCCGGTATTTCCAACACAGATCTTCTGTGCCATTCATGAGGGATCCTAGGAGCCCCTCATAGGAGACACATCCAGACGCCCTGTTGAGCCAACCTCCTGGATGGTCTAAACATGCCATCCTTGGTAGCTGATAATGGACCTAGGTATAAAGTTAATCGGCAACATCAGGAAAGTCACAAACAGGCACCCTCAGAAGCAAGCAACCTCAGTCATTGGCCTTGGTAGAAAAAAATGAAACTCTGTATCCTGTTCTGGTACTTGTGTCTTTGTAGGGATGGTGTATGAGAGAAGTGTGTTAGATTCAGGCTCTTAAAATCTTTCTGTCTAAGAGTCTTGATCTGCAAATTCATTTGTCCAGATAGGCAGAGTGAAAAGTTGGAGATGGAGTCATCTCTGAGAAAAATCTCTAATAATGGAGTCGAGAAAAGGGAGGAACAAGAAACACAGTCTGAAGGGCAAAAGAATTCTAAACTTAGGAAGCCCAAGAAAATTGGAGTTAAAAAGCTTCCCTCAGACATTTTTAATATTGTCTTCTTTTAGGGAGAATGTGGGGAAAGATATGAAAATATGTGTTAAGGCTGATTTTTATTTTTGAGCTTAATTTTAATGTTCAGTTGGTAAACTATATCCTCTATATCCCTGTCTCTGTGTAAATACCCATAAACATGAAATATAAAGTGATTTTGAGAAAAAATAAAAATGACTCAGAAGAAATGATAAATGTAAAAAAAAATCTTCACAGGGATGGTTAGGTGGTTCAGTGGTAGAGCGCTTGCCTTGCATGCATGAAGCCCTGGGTTCGATTCCTCAGCACCACATAAGCAGAAAAAAGCCGGAAGTGGCACTGTGGGTCAAGTGGTAGAGAGTTAGCCTTGAGCTGAAGAGCTGAGAGAGAGCGCCCAGGCCCAGAGTTCAGGCCCACTACCTGACCCCCCCTCCCGAAAAAAGAAAAAAACAATCTTCACAGAAGCAAACTCTCAGAGATATTTCATGACTTTGACAAGGATAAAGTGGGTGAAGTTAGTATAAATATAAAGTATGACAATGCACAAAAACATAAAAAGATACTCATATATTTCATTATATAACCCAAAGCAGAAAACAAATGTTGTTTAGATGATTTTTTAAAACCCAGTCTCTCAGGTACTGGGAAGGTGGCTCAATGGTAGAGTGCCTGCATGCATGAGGCCTTGGGTTTGATTTCTCAGCAATATGAGGCCTTGGGTTTGATTTCTCAGCATCACATAAGCAGAAAAAGATGGAAGTGGTGCTGTGGCTCAAGTGGTATCACTAGCCTTGAGCTGAGGGACAGCACCCAGGCCCCAGAGTTTAAGCCCCATGACCAACAAAATAAAAAACAAAACAAAACAAAACACAGTCTCTTACTTTTGTTGCCTCAACTCTGTAATAACTCTGCTTCAGCCTAGGGCTAACATTTTAAGTGTGGACATTTATCAACACTCCTGAATCAGACTCTACTTGATCATTTTTAAAATACATATATTGTTCTTAATTTTCATCTTTATAAACTCACATGCACCTATAAAAAATGGTATGGCCATCCCAGTAACCTTCTCAAAGTACCTCCTAATGACAATTTACGAAAAGTTCTATTATATTACAACAAGGAAAAAATGCTACAAATAAAGAAAAGCAATAATTTAATATTAATGATTAATAAAATAAAAAACAAAACAATTACCAGTGTTTTCAGTATTTGAAGTGTACTACAAATTAGATTTTATTACTGTCATATTTCTTTACATTTAAGACTGGCTAAGATTATGATGTTCAACAAGAATGTTATAGGCTATGAGTAGTGTTTAAATCAGCCACTAAGATGACCATTTATATTTCATCTCATAATTTGTATATGGCTTATATCATCATTTGTTCCTCACTAACATATAAAGTAAGGAAGGCCTACAGTTTTAGCAGAAACTGTGTAGTTAACATAGTCATCTCTTTATTCTGCTCCTTTACACAAAGACTTTGCAACTTCTCATTAGTAAAGTTTCTATAAACTCTGAAATGTACATACTTAGGAGTATTTATCTGCTACCATAAATCTTAAATACTTTATAGAAAAGTATTATGACCTACCAAACAGTCCCAGTTTTGGCATATATAAGCAAATTCCCAAAATTAATATATTTAAAACATTAAAACTTTTAACAAACCTTAACACTTGCTGCAGTGTTCATTATGACAGGTCCCTTGTATAGAATAATTGAATTCCTCATCCTACACATCTCTTGCACAACAAATATCTGGAATTATTTTGTTTTTGACATGTCAATCTTGACTTTATTCTTAAATGTGTATTTATGTAAGAAGTACATGGTTCTAAAATTCTTTTAAACTTAGTTTTTGTTGAATTGTTTAGTTTAAGAAAATCAATTACAATTTATATATAAAAAAATTTCTGTGCTCAATTCAGCATCACATATACTAAAACATTGGAATGATACAGAGAAGATTAGTATGGCCCCTCCGCAAGGATGACAGGCAAATTCCTGAAGCATTCCATCCCCCAATTTGTTAAGAAATGGAAAGACTTGGAAAAAAAATTAAGTAGAGTAAGCCAAGTCCAAATAAACATAGGTCCCATGGTTTCTCTAATTTTCAATAACTAATATATGTCTGGGATAAGCAGAAAATGTCAAAAGTTATGTGTATATGACCAGATAAGGTTATGTTAATGGAAATGAACCCCAAGTTAGGGACACAAGTCGTTTTTTCTTGCTATTTTTTCTCACATACTTATAACCTACAGTGTGGATTTTTTTTTGTTTCTTTATATGTTCCTCCCCCATGCTATAACACCTATTTTCACTGTATTTGAAGTTGGTGCGCCTACATCTTGTATATATTCTCCTCTAATTTGCTGAGGGGAAGGAAAAAAAAACCAAAATGCTTAAATAGGGATACAGGTTGACCCATTGCAACAATGAGATTCACAAGAAACTATGTTGTAAAGTGAACTTTACAATTGAGGCGGGGAAAGGGAGGAGGTTAATGGACTTGTGGAAGTGAGAGGGAAGGGATGGTAGGGGAACAATAAAGGAGGAGGTAACAATACTTGTTAGGAAATGTACTCATTACCTTGCTCATGTAAGTGTTACCCCTCTGTGCAGTATTTTTACAATAAGAACGTATAAAACTGTTCTGAAATGGAAGAGTTTATTTCCTTTATTTTACTCATATAATATCGTTAGCAAAGAAATTCATGAAAAACTCCGATATGAAGGTATTTTGAATAAATATGTGTGTTAACGCACGCATGTGCTCAAGCACTTGCATGTGTGTTGGCATGCTCAGAGTTTGAAATCAGTGATGCTGAATTGAGCACAGAACTTTTTATATATATATATAAATTGTAATTGATTTTCTTAAACTAGACAATTCATCAAAAACTAAGTTTAAAAGAATTTTAGAACCATGTACTTCTTACATAAATACACATTTAAGAATAAAGTCAAGATTGACATGTCAAAAACAAAATAATTCCAGATATTTGTTGTTCAAGAGATGTGTAGGATGAGGCATTCAATTATTCTATACAAGGGACCTGTCATAATGAACACTGCACCAACTTGCTAGGCCTTTTCTCTCTAGATTGGTGAGCTACTAAATGAGCTACATCTCCATTCTTAGCCCTTTGCTAGTTCATTAAAATTTTTGAAAAATAATTTCATGAATTTCTTTTGCCCTGATTGGCTTCCAACTGTTAGCCACAGATCTCAGGCTCCTGAGAAGATATCGCGAGTAGTTAGGATTACAGGTGTGACAAACAAGCAAAGGCTTTCAGAATAACGTTAAAAGTAGAAGAAAATTTACTTCAGAGGGGCATGTATTAGCATCTCCAATTTTAAAACATTTGGGAGTGGTTATTTATGATTTTTTTATTTTTGGATACTTATAAGACGGTAGGTGATGATATTTAAATTTTTAGTACTTTTTAAAAAGGGTACTGGAATTGTGGGACAGAAGAAATTTGCTTCTCTTTGGACCTCAATGTATAAGCTCAGCTCTGTGCATGATAAAACAATGTCTCCAACACAATCTGTGTTGAAAACAAATGTGACAGAAAACAATCACCATGGGCAATATTTAGTATGCTATTATTTCTTGTACAATATGAATATTGAATTGAGAGTGTCATAGAATGGAGAGATTTTTATCTACCTTTTGTGTATTGCTGAAAGACTTTCAGAAACTTTGACTCATTTCCTTCCTCACTGTATGTGTCTTTAGGCCATGCACTTACTGCTTTTAATTACAATTTTTCCCAACAATAAAATGGTAATAACATTAGCATGATAGCATATGTTATCTTAACAATTAAGGGAACAAAAGTGGGAAATACTTAACATAAACTTCTAGGAATGAGCTTTGAGTTTAGCCAGCAGTCTTTTTAAAATACTAAATAGAATGTGATAAGTAGTACAGAAACCATTACATGTAGTGAGCAACCAGAAGTAATATCTATTGATCATGCTCTGCTTCCAAGGAGGCCAGGTGGATAACTTCTCATGCTGTAAATCTAATTGGTTATCTTATGTCTTGATAGTGTAAAAATATCAGGGACAGGATGATGAAGGAATGTTGTAGACTGAGGTGAAATCCATATGAAAATGTGCAAAACTGATAAAACATAAAAATATCTGAGCAGTATATTGTGTTTTACAACATTTTAGTTACATCGCAAAGATAAAGAAGACATAGAAGACTAAATTCTTTTTTTGTTGTCCTATCATAGGTCCTTAGAAGGATGAACTCTTTCCTCATTCTTATACAGGCATCATCAGATGAGAGGAACTGTATTTTTTTTTGTTTGCTTCCTTCCATTTATTCTTCAGTTTGAAATCTGAGCTACTTGAGACTGAAAGAAACCAAGGGAAATTAGAAAAACAGGCTTTGGAAAGAGCAATCAATGTAAAATAAATAAACTACAGCCTTGTAACAGGTCTAACTAAATTGAGTTATATAGTGTCAATTGTTAACAGAAAATGATTTAAGCAATACCATGTTTTTGAAAACTGAAAAATGTTGGGAGTTGCTACATTTCTTTTCTTTTCTACTACCTTGAATTAATTATTGATCTGGTTTAGCGAGATTAAAGATGAGATTAACCAGAAACCAGATTAAAAATGGACAAAAGTCTGAATAGACATGTTCTCCATAAAGCCCTGAAAATTTCCTGTGGGTTTACAAAGTTGTGTTTAATACAACTTCTAAGCTGCCTTAATACTTTTTGAGCAGAAGTCATTAGAGAAATATAATTCAAAATTACTATGATACTACTTCATAAATATTATAACTCATCAAAAAAATCAATGGAACCAGTTATGGTGGTAAAGTCTTGTAATTCCAAGCATTTAGGAGGTTGGATTTAAGTCTAATGCCAGTATAGGGTACTGCAGATAGTAAAAAACTGCCCTTTATTATCTTTGAATAAAAGGTAATAATTTTGGTGAGAGTGTGGAAAAAAGGAAATTTTCTACACTATTGGTCAAAAAACAGGTTAGTATCCTCGTTGTAGAAAGTAGTATGCAAGTTTCTATAGAAATCCAAAGTTAAGTTGAACCATCAATCATGTGATTATTTCTCTCTGGGTAACTTTTAAATATATCTGTAGTTCATTTTTATTCACATTATTCACAAAAGCAGCCAAGATATAAATTAATGTTCAGTGTTCGACTACAGACTAATAAAGCAACTATGATATACGCACAAATATCTTTTTCTCTTTCATTCTTAAAATAACAAGAGATTGCTCCCATTAGCCACAACTTACAATGACCTGAAAGACGTATTCAAAATGAAGAAAAATGTTGTGTTCTGACCTTTGTAAACACACACACACACACACACACACACACACACACATACACACACACACTCATCAACATCAAATATTAAGACAGAATTTTTTAAAACAAAGTAAAGCAAAGTGGAACTTCTGGGGCATTTAGTTGACAATGTAGAACATACTAGAAATACAATATGAGGTATAGAGTTGAAATGTACAATATGAGGATACAGGGGACAACACTGGCCTTACATAGGAATGAAGCTAAGTAAGTGGGAGTTGTTCTTCCTAGTAGGGGTTGCTCTTTTAATTGTTCTTCTTTCAGTAATGGATAAGATGAATGTAATACTTTCAATATACCTCCTTGTTTGCAGAAATGATAACAAACAATATAGCAATAATGTTGCACGCTCAACATAGAACAAACTGTCAAATTAAAATACATGAGATTATCATTGATGTAACTAATTATTACAAATAAGGGAATCCATGGGAACTATGTTTCTTTAAGTCTGGCTTATTTCACTTAATATGATTTTTTCCAAGACCTTCCATTTCCTTACAAATGAGGTGGTATCTTTCTTTCTGATGGAAGCATAGTATGTGTGTATGTGAGTGTGTGTGTCTCATTTTTTTGATACATTCATCTACTGAGGGGCATCAGGGTTGATTCCATATCTTAGCTATGGTAAATATTACTGCGATAACCATAATTGTGCTGATAGCTTTAGTGTGGCCTTGTTTGTGGTCATCAGGTTAAATGCCCAGAAGTGGGATTACTGGGTAATAGGGATCATTATTGTGTACATCAAGGATAATCTTAGTAGATGAGTAGAATAGCTCAACAGATATGTACATATGACCCTATAAGGTGATTCTAAGTGAAATGAACTCCAAGACATGTTCTTTGTTGTTGTTGTTCTTAATGTACTCCATGATTTCTTTTTATCCTTTTGTGGTTTCCCCACCTATGGTTTATCCCCTGTAGTCACTGTATTTGATTTTGATACCCTGTGTATTGTAAATATGTTGATCTGAACTGGGAAAGGGGAAGGGAAAAAAAAACAAAATAGTGAGACAAAGGACAAAGGGGGAACCTATGCAACAGTGATACTCACAAAACAATAGGTTGGAAACGATCTTGAGAGGTGCGTTGGGAGGGAAGAGGGAGAAAAATGGGTGAAGGGGTAAAAAGTTAGAAAAGAAATTAATTCATTACCTTAATTATGTAACTATAACCATTCTGTACATTACCTTGACAACAAAATTTAAATAAAAAATAAAATAAAATATATGAGAGCAGCAATACAGTCGGTGGGACTAGGGGAAATTCTGTACTATACAAAGCAAAGTAGAACAGCTGTGGATAGCAGCAATTTGACTTCAATGTAGGAAGTAATAAACTAGCATACAGATTTTCAGATCATGTCAGTCATTAAAAAGGGAAAACAAGATGCATAATCAGCAAACCAATAGAGATAAAATAGAAAACTAAACAATTGAGGTGAAGAGATGAATTGGATCAAGAATAAAAAATGACAGAATTAGAAAGCAATAACAAGATGGTAAGTTTAAAAAACATTACCGTAATTCTATTAAATGTTGTTTACATCACAATTTGTTAGAACTATAACTCAAATCACAGTTTGATAGTATATCATTTGAAAAATAGTTTACTTATAATTGATTACTTCATATTGAATGTTTAATATATAATTTTACTTTCTGCAGATGTAGAAAAGAAAAAATGAAACTAATTTTTAATAAATTAATGTAATAATTCAAAGTGTATCCTACACTTAGCACTCATCTTAATATGAAAAAATAAATTATTGCTTATGACTCTTGGTATTAGGTGGAAGGGTTCAGAATTGTAGTAAAATTCATACCACACAATACAGGAGGGTATGACTCCTCTAGGGCCAAGGAACTGGGGGATGAGAAACTGGTTTGGCTAGTACCTCAATGTTCTGTGGCATTATCCTTGACCTGGCTATGTCCCCTTTGTGTAAGTTCACTTCTTAACCCAGTTCTGGCCACACACCGGCCACTTGTGCTGTGGAAGTGGCCGGAGTAGAAGTGAGATCCAGAATGACCAAAATCTGGATTTATGGCCTGATTGGGGTGTCTTTAAAAAAAATCTTAGAGCTGAAACTCAGACTTTGGCACTGTCCCTGAGCTTCCTTGATTCAAGGCTAACACTCTAACACTTGAACCACAGCTCACCTTTCATCTATTTTAGTAGTTTAGTAGACAGAAGTGTCTCACATATTTTCCTGCTTGGGTTGGCTTCAAGTTGCCGCCCTAAGAGCTCAGCCACTTAAGTATCTAGGATTGCTGGTATGAGCCACTGGCACCTGCTAAGGATGTGTGTGTGTGTGTGTCTGTGTTTACCAGGGCTTGAACTCAGAGCCTCAGTGGTATGCTTTAGCTTGTTTGCACAAGGTTGGTGCTGTAATACTTGAACTACAGTAGCTCTGCTACCCATCATTTTGGTGATTCATTGGAGATAAGAGTCTGCCCAGGCTAGCTTTGAATCTTGATTGATCCTTAGGTCTCAGCCTTGAGTAGTCAGGATTATAGGCATGAGCCACTGGCACCCAGCTGCAAGGCTGTGTTTTCATAATCTCTTCTGTTCTAACAGCTGTCTTGCCCTGGCCTAGATCTCTGATCTCCACATCAGCTCCCAGCAGCCCCTGACTGTGTGAAGAACATAAAGCTCAAACCTGATCCCATTTCTTTTTTCTCAGGGGAGAAGGTTATATTTCATCTGAAGCCAGGGTTAGGAGGGGTAGCTGTAGATGGGTGCTCAGCTGGAGAGAGGTAGTCTGTTTTAGCCAAGAAAGAAACTGGCCAGTTGGTAATAGCTCATGCTCTCATATTCCTAGCTCCTCAGGAGTCTGAGATATGAGGATTGCCATTCAGAGGCAGCCCAGCTAGAAAAGTCTATGAGAATCTCTTCTGCAAATAACCATGCAAAAGCTGGAAGAAAAACTGTGGCTTAACTGGAAGGGTGCTAGCCCTGAATGAAAAAAGTGAGGGACAGAGCCCAGGCCCTGAAATCAAGCCCTAGTCCCAAGATGCTTATGCACACACTCACAAAAAACACACACAGGAAGGTGGTTATGATGAGCTGAACTAGAACTGGAGGCAGTCATGAGGCATAGTCACAGTAAACTCTCAAGAGATACATCCATGTACAGGCCCACAGGACCATGGGAAGGACACTACTGATGCTTATTTGTAGTCGGCCCACGATTGCAGACCTTCATCTGCCCCCTAGCACTGGTGAGGAAAGCAGGCCTCTGAGCCCTGGGACTCCAGGGCCAGCGACTGCTACAAGCAGCAACCAGCCAGCTGTGAATTCCTGAGCCTAAAATTCTTTCATAAGCCAAAACTCAACACCTGCCCAAGGTGTGCCTGACAAATTCACACTCTTGTGATACCTGCATGAGTGGGCATTACCTGGTGTGATATCTTGCAGCTTCTGCCCTCCTGGCCCAGAACCGTGGTCTGAGATGTCAATTTACTGCTCAGATCCATATTACACCCATGACAGATGCCATTCTAATTATCTCCATGCCCCAAGGCTCATCCCTTCTCGGGTACTGTGGCTTGCTCTATAGGTAATGGCCTCCAAACAGGCTTCTCTCAAGACTTGTAGGACACCTAGACAAGGCCAGGTGTTGGCCATGGGGCTTGAACTCTGGGCCTGGGCTCTGTCCCCAAGCTCTTTAGCTTACCACTTGAGCTACAGAGCCACTTCCAGTTTTCTTGAGGTTCCTTGGAGATTAGAGTCTCCCGGATTCCTGCTTGGGCTGGCTTTGAACCGTGGTCCTTATATCTCAGCCTCCTGAGGAGCTAGGAGGACAGGTGTGAGCCACCTGTGCCCAGCTGATCTAGCCTTTCACCCCCAATAGACTAGGAGCTCCTGAAAGCTTTTCTGTATTATATCTGTGCCAGTACACGGGCTTAAACTCAGGGCTTGGGCTCTGGTCACTTAACATTTGCCCTCACAGTTAGCACTCTACCACTTGAGCCACAGCTCCATTTCTGGCTTTTGGTAGTTAATTAGCAAGAAGACTCTCACTAACTTTCCTCCCCTGAGCTGGCTTGACCCACGATCTCTATCTCAGTCTCCTGAGTAGCTAGGATTTACAGGGGTTGAGCCACTGGTGGCTTTGGACTAGAAGCTTTTCTTAAGCAAGCTTTATTCCCTGTGTTTGCCTTGATTCCTCCATGCAAAGGAGGTCTGAGGGTCAAGAGTTGTGAAAAATAAGCTTCCAGCCACAGGAAATGGCTGGGGTACCTGGTAAAAAGCAAGCTAATCTTCCCCCTGGGCCCTATTCTGGGACCCGACCATGTACCCTACCTGTGACTCAAGTACAAACCTTCACCCAACCTTGAATGTCCTACCAGACTTGTCTGAAGCCACAGAACCTTTATCCCACCCACACCATCTGCTCTACACACACCTCAGGACCTTTGCCCATGTTGGACCTTCTGCCTGATGACCCTCTGTCCTGAATCCAAATCTTAGAACTCCTGTGGAATTTTGCACTGGTTATATCACCTCGTGGAGCAAGTCTTTTTTCCCTTCTCCCTCTTTTTTTTTTTTAATATTGAGTTGCTAGAGATGACACTTTTGCAGGCTGACTGGCAAATGTTCTATCTTGGTGTGTGTGTGTGTGTGTGTGTGTGTGTGTGTGTGTGTGTGTGTGTGTGTGTGTGTCTGCATGGGTGTACCAGTCCTGGGGTTTGAATTCATGGCCTGGATGCTATCCTATCCCTGAGCTTTCGTGTTCAATGCTAGCACTCTACTACTTGGGCCACAGCTCTACTTCTGGCTTTTTGGATGTTTAATTGAAGAAAAGTGTCTCATATAGGCTTTCCTGCTTACAATTGGGATCCTCATATCTCAGCCTCTTGAGTAGCTTACAAGGGTGAGCCATCAGCACCTGCCATCTACCCTACCTCTTACCTATAACCTCGGTCTTCCTCTGAGTCCTAGAAGAATATGTCTCACCAGGCTCACTTTTTTTGCCAGTCTTTGGGCTTGAACTCAGGTTCTGGACATGTTTCTGAGCTTCATTTGCTCAAGGCTAGCACTCTATCACTTAAGCCACAGTCCCACTTTTGGCTTTTTCTGTTTGTGTGCTACTGAGCAATCAAACCCAGGGCTTAGTGCACGCTAGGTAAGCACTCTACCACTAAGCCACAATCACAGATCAAGGCTCACTTCTAACAGGAATTATGAGGGTGAGATTGATTGGCATACCCCTTTCGGCATAGATATTGCTGACTATTTCATGTCTTTGCCATGATTTGGGACCAGCCTGTGACTCAGCAATGAGGAATGATAAATGAATGATATCCACCATGCCCCAGAGGTCTAGTCTCACATTCTACAGATAGATAGAGAATATGGAGCCAGAAACTTTGTCAACTCCTACAGTATAGGTACTGTGGTTTCCCTGGAGGAAGTGGCTTGCTGCTAGGTGTCCCATTGGGCTTCAGTTATTAAATGGTAGAAAAGGATACTATGTTCAAGCTGCCAGCTCAGACTTAGTACAATTCAAGTCTTGTCCCAGCTTCCCCAGGTTGGACGGCTGGGCATGGGCAACCTGCTGAATGCCCATCATCCATCCATACACAGAGACATGGAGTTATTGCCTCTTTTTTTTTGGAGGGGGGTGGAGAGTTCCGGGTTTGTACTATGAGACTAGACCCTGTCCGTGAGCTCCTTTGCTCAAAGGTAGTGCTCGGCCCTTGAGCCACAGCCCAATTCATGTTTGTTTGTTTTTTTCCTGTGATCTCTTAGAAATAAGAATGTCTTGGACTTTCCTGTCCCGGTTGAATTCAAATTGGCATTCTCTATATCTCAGCCTCCTGATGAGTTAGGATTACAGGCAGGAGCCCCTGGATCCTGGGTTTCTTTTCTTCTTGTTCTTTTTTGTAATCATAACAATCTGAAATCTTCACACTGTCATTCCAATGGTTTGCGTTATAAGTAAACTACCCAAGCATAGAGTTCGAATGCCAAGACTGCCACCCACAAATTGAAGGTGATCCTGACAAACTCATTCCTATTAATGTGAATGCTAATGGAATGTTATAAAAGTAATAATTAAATTTGCAATTAATTCATGATTCTATTTTAGAATGCCAGATAAAAATTATTGGATTTATATCTTCCATTCTAGCACCATGGTATGATTCCCCTAATAGAAGGATATTGACTAATTTTTAATCAAGGCTTTTATAAGTATTCAAACGTGATACTTCATTAAATGGAAGCATAATTTGCTAACTAATAATTGGTTTTATATATATTATCTAATATCCTCAAATTCCCTCTCTCTCTTCATATATACATATATATGTATGTATGTATATATCTACACACCAATTTATCTATCTATCTATATTGGGTACTCCTGTGGCTTGATCACAGGTCCTCAGAACTTTCTGGCAGTTCAGTTTGCTAGAGACTGGTGTGCTAAGACTGTGACCCCATTTATGGCCATTGTAGGACATAAGTTGAAATCCCAGCATGTCCAAAAATTTATTCGTGTAGTAAGAAGCCAATTTTGACACTTTTTTTTCCTTTTCTGTGAAAGTCCTGGGTCTCAGTATGATGTATAATCCATATGCAAATATATCCTATGTGATATGATGTAATAAAAGAACTGTTATATGTGTAATAATACTAAATAAATAAGGGTAATAAACATAATATGCAATAAACCCATGTATGTAAATAGATCTCATATATTAATATTACTTTTTCCAGTGCTGGTGCTTCATTTCAGGCCCTGGGAACTGGTCTGAATTTCTTGTCTTCAAGGATGGTGGGCCTTTCCCCTTCATCCACAGTGCCACAAAGTTATCCAGACCCTGAGTTCAAATACAAGGCCTGCCAGAAAAATAGTGCAAATTCCAAACCATGGAATTACTATTATTATTATTATTAGCCGAGCACAGGGCTTGCTCTCAGGTCTTGATACCTCTGCCACAGCCAACTCTTGGATCCTAGGACCTAAGTTCAAATTTTGGGGCTGGCAAAAAAAAAAAAAGAACCATAAAACTGACAAGTTCAAGAAGATGGTTTTACTTTAGTTTCCTTTGTATTGTGACCATCCTGGATGTAAATGACAATGCAAAGAAAGAGTACATGACCTTGTATTGCTGATGTTTGGTGGACTATTAAGGAGCCATAGCCGAAACTGGCAACTTAGGTGTGGAGGACGAATCCTGGGATTGCCACTACTGAATGGCAGAGATTCTAAGAAACCAAATTCTCAAGTACATCCATACAAATAGAATGTTATAAAAGTAACAACTAAATAAGTAGTTAGTGTTTGATTATATTATAAAATTATACACAACATTTATATTACCATGACTAATTTTCAATTAATACTTTATTATGTATGCAATCATGATACTTAAAAAGGGAAGGCATAATTTCATTCCAATAATCGGTAGCAATATCATTTATGAATTTTCATAGTATACAGACATCTCTCTCTTGTTTCATGCATCTATCTGTCTGTCTGTTTGTCTGTCTATCTATCTATCTATCTATCTATCTATCTATCTATCTATCTATCTATCTATCTATCTATCTATCTATCTATCTATCTGTCTGTCTATCTATCTATCTATCTATTTATTTATCTACCAATCTACACATTTATCTGTTTATACACTTGTTACTACTGGGACTCAGTATTAGAGTGCTCGCCTAATACGTATAAAGCCCTGGGTTTGATTCCTCATTGCCACATGCACAGAAAAATCCAGAAGTCATGCTGTTGCTCAACCAGCTGAGCACTAGCTTTGAGCATAAAAGCTTAGGGACTGTGTCTAGACTCTTACTCAAGATCCAGGAATGGCACCAAAAAAGATAGAATGTTCTGACTGCAACTATATAAGGATAGGACTGCAAATACTTCATCACAGAGCAAGCCGGAATCTGGTGCTGACAGCTGCCATCTAACCTGACTTAGCCAGAGGTAAACTGCTGCAACTCAGATCCACAGAACCAGATGCTGCTGGCTCAATCACCCCATCATCCAAGATCCTGGGGGACTGAGATCTGACACTGGTGGGTTTAAAACCCAGCGCTGGCAAGAAATCTGTGAAACTCTGAGCTGTGGCTCAAAGTGTTAGAGTTCTAGCTTTGATCAAAAGATCTTAGGACAGTATCCCCAACCTTTCAGTGCAATCCCCGTGGCTGACTCTACCTACCCAATTAATCCCACCCCTCTAAATCATTAGATGTGAACTTTGTGTAGTTTGTGATGTGTTTATGAAAGAATGGTGATACTAATGGAAGCACCCTAATTCTAATGACAGCGTGTGAGATACAGCTATGTGATGAGTCCTTCATGAGGTGTTGTGTGCTAAGTCCTTCACGGGGTACATTCTTTCATCTGGTCCTTGTAAGAGCTCCACAAGTCAGATGATTTTGCAGATGAGAAACTTGGGGCTCAGATATTCCCATGTCAGGGCCAAAAGGATGTATGTACCTAACTCTATTGAGTTGTCTCCTGCAGACAATTGTTTTGGTTTATTTTTCTCAGTCGTGGACCTTGAACTCAGGGCCTAGCCACTGACCCTTCCCTGTTGGGCTCATGGCTAGCATCTTACCATGTGGAACCAAGGACCCCTTGCAAAGGAGTGTTACAGTCTAGGTGTCTGTAGCTGAGGTGTGTCATCCTGTCTACTCAGCAGCTGAGATGTAATAATCTCAGATCCAAATTATCCCAGACACAAAGGTAACCATGAGACTATTATCTCCTATTCACTACTTAGAAACTTGAAGTGGAAACTGGGTTCCGGCGACTCACGCCTGTCATCCTGGCTACTCAAGAGCCTGAGAGCTGAGGATCACAGCCTAAAGCCAAGGTGGGCAGCAAAATCCTTGAGAGGCTTCTCTCCAGTGACCTACCAAAAATCTGCAGGTGTGCTGTAGCTCAAGCGGTAGAGTGCTTGGCTTTAGCTGAAGAGATCAAGGACAGCACCCAGGACTAGATTTCAACTCCTCCAATTTCCAAGAAAAGAAAGAAAAAAACCTGAATTGGACTGCTGGGAATGTGTCTGAGGAGTAGAGTGCTTTGCATGTATGAATCCCTGGGTTGAATTCCTTAGTACCACATCACTAGAAAAAAAGCCTGAAGTAGCTCTGTGGCTCAAGTGATAGAGTGCTATCTTTGTACAGGAGAAACTCAGATACAGTGCTCAGGTCCTGAGTTCAAGCTCCAGGACAAGTGTATGCACACACATACATGAACACACACACACACACACACACACACACACACACACACACACACACACACACACACAGATACCAGAAATGAAGCTGTGACACCAAATGGTAAAGCACTGAGCTTCTGTTCTCATCTCATGGTCAGCACCCAGGCCCTTTGTTCAACCCCAAACCTAGCCACCTAGGACCCAACTAGGAGAGGTCAAAGGTTTCAAAACCTGATGAGCTTCACCAGCCCTAAATGACAGGAAGCATTGTTCTATTACCCATGTGCTTAGATTTTGCAAACTTCCAGAAACCTAGTAAGGCAACATTGCCGATAATGAATCATTTTATTAGGTTCAGATCCCTTGTTGTCTGACAGAAGGACCATTGAATTAATTGTAGCAGTTTATTTCAAAACTGAAACACAGTCTAAAAAAGACAGGATGAGTGCAGAGAACTTGGCCTTCCACAGAAGGTGGCACAAATGAAGGCTTCCTGTCAAAACAGAGCACTGGGGAGAGAGATAGATTGGGGTACAAAGAGGTCTTTTTTTCTTGGCCTTCAAAGCCTGCCCACACTCATCCTCACTAATTGCCCCAGATGAATTGTTTGTTACACAGCTGTACAGGAGTCAAGCTTTTTTTCTGCCTGTTCCAACAATGAGACAGAGTTTCTCCAGCAGCCTAGGGTGAGGAGAAAACCTCAGGCTACCCTGGGAACAGTGAGGGAAGCCCCGGAACATGCACTGTCTTGAAAAGACTGTCTGTGCTATGAAATCATTCTATTCAAAGCAAATTTCCTAGTTGGGTGCCTTTCATTATAGGGACTCTGGACCTTCACCGATAGAAATGCATGATACATACCTGGGGAGACATGGAGTTACTTGTTTTTTTGTTTGTTTGTTTGTTTGGCATGTCTGGGGGCTGTATCATGAGCCCAGGCACTGTCCCTGACCTTCTTTTGCTCAAGGGTAGCACTCTTTCTTTGAGCCACAGCCCCATTCATGGAAATTTTTTATTCCTGTGATCCCTCAGAAATAAGAGTGCTGTGGACTTTCCTTTCCAAGCTGAATTCAAACAGGCATTCTCTACCTCTCAGACTCCTGAAGAGCGAGGATTACAGGCAGGAGCCTCTGACACCTGCCTTTCTTTTCTTCTTGTTCTTTTTTTTCATTGTGATGAACTGAAATCTTCACAGTGTCATTCTAATGGTTTGCATTTAGAAGTAAACTACCCAGGCCTAGAGTTGACTGCCAGGACTGCCACCTACAAATGGAAGGAGATCTGGAGAAAATCTTCCCTATTCATGTGAATGCTTAAAGAAATGTTATAAAAGTAACAATTAAATTTGCAGATGGTTCATGATTTTCTTATAGAATGCCACACAAAAAGTAGTGGATTATGTCTTCCATTCTAGCACCATGTGTTATGATTCTCCCAATTAAAGAATACTGACTACTTTTACATTAATACTTTAATAAGTATTCAACCATAATACTTCATTAAATGGAGGCATAATTTATTAATAATTCATAATATATATATAATTTAATATCTTCACATTCTCTCTCTCATATATATTCAAACTATACATCTATCTATCTATATCTATATTTATATCTATCAATCACTACTATGGCTTGTTCCCAGGTCCTCAGAACTGACTGGCACCTCAGTTTGCCAAAGCCTTTTTTTCTACAACTGACCCTTTCATGAATTGGGCATTGTGGGCTGTAAATTCAAATCCCAGCATGGCGAAAATTTTATATGTGGAGTTAGAAGCCAATTTTGAGACATGTTTTTTTCCTTTTCTGTGAAAGTCCTGCTCTCAGTAAGATGTATAATCCATATGCCAATAGATCCATGTGATAAGATGTAATAAATGAAATAGATGCTATATATATACTAATACTAAATAAAATAAAAAAATAAGGGTAATAAATGTCATAAGGATTAAACCCATGTATGTAAATAGATCTCATATATGGATATTATTTTTTTCAGTGCTGGGGCTTGTATTTGGGCCCTAGGAACTAGGCTGAAAATCTTGTCTTCAACGATTGTGAACTTCCTCTCCCCCACAGTGCCACAGAGTTACCCAAACCCTGAGTTCATATCCCAGGCCTGCCAGAAAAGTGGTGAAAATTCCAAGCCAGGGCCTTAATTTTATTTTGGCCGTGCCTGGGGCTTGAACTCAGCTCATGGCAACTCTGTCTCAGCTTCAATCATCCTAGGCTGGTGTGAAGCCTCAGGACCCACAGCCCATCCTGAGATCCTAGGACCCAAGTTCAAACCTTGGGACTGGCAAAAAAAAAAAAGGAGAAGTGCTGGGAAGGTGGCTCAGTAATAGACGGCTTGCCTTGCATACATAAGGCCCTGGGTTCGATTCTTCAGCACCACATAAGCAGAAAAAATGGAAGTAGTGCTATGGCTCAAGTGGTAGAACGATAGCCTTGAGTTGAAGAGTTGAGGGACAGCACCCAGACCCATAGTTCTGGCTCCAAAACTGAAAAAAAAAAGAAAAAGAGAGGGAAATAAAGGAGAAGCATAAAACTGGGAAGTCCCAGAAGGCAGTTTTACATTGTCTTTCCTTTGCATTGCAACAATCCTCTAAATGACAGGGCACAGAAAGTGTACATGACCTTGCACTGCTGAAGTTTAGTGGACTCTCAGGGA
Organism: Dipodomys spectabilis; assembly: GCF_019054845.1. Classification (NCBI taxonomy): domain Eukaryota; kingdom Metazoa; phylum Chordata; class Mammalia; order Rodentia; family Heteromyidae; genus Dipodomys; species Dipodomys spectabilis. The sequence continues at coordinate 1,651,246 of NW_024870964.1, forward strand.
AGGCATAGCCAAAATCAGCAACCTAGGCCCCGTGTGCGAATCCCAGGACTGCCACCTATGAATGGCAGTAGATTCTAAGAAACGCATTCTGATATATATCCATACGAATGGAATGTTACAAAGTAACAATTATATTAGTAGTTAGTGTATGATTATATTATAAAATTATACACAATAATTATAGTACATTGACTAATTTTCAGTTAATACTTTGTTATGTATTCAACCATAATACTTAAAAAAATGAAGGAATAATTTATCGATAATTGGTAGTAATATAGTATATATAATTAATATACAGACATTTCTGTCTCGTTTTATACATACATACTTACATATATATATATATTTCAATATGTGTATATATATGTATATATATATATGTGTGTGTGTGTGTGTGTGTGTGTGTGTGTAACAATCTACATATCTATTTCTACACTTGTCATTCCTGGGGCTCAGTTGTAGAGTGCTCGCCTAGTATGTATGAAGCCCTGGGTTCGATTCCACACTATCACATGCACAGAATATGCTGGACGTATTGCTGTCACTCAAGCAGTAGTGCACTGGTGTTGAGCATGAAAGCTTAAGGACTGTGTCTAGACCCTTACTCAAGTCCCAGGACTGGCACCAAAAACAAATTAGAATGTTCTGACTGCAAGTATAGAAGGTCAGGATTTCAAATACCTCATCACAGAGCAAGCTGGGGGTCTGAAGCTGATGGCTGCCATCTACCCTGACTTAGCCAGAGGTCAACCATAGAACCAGATGCTGCTGACTCACCCCTTGCTGCGCGGGGAATGAGATCAGACACTGGTAGGTTGAAAACTCAGCCCTGGCAGGAAGTCTGGGAGACTCTGAGTTGTGCCTCAAAGTGGTAGAGCTCTAGCCTTGAGGAAAATATCTTAGGACAGTACCTCCAACCTATGAGTGTAATCCCCGGGGCTGATGACCCTCCCCACAAAAACACCCCTCTAAACCGTTAGATGTAAACTTGTGTGGTTTGTGACGTGTATCTGTAAGACTGTTAATACTGATTAAAGCACCCTAAATCTAATGACAGTTTATGGGATACAGCTAGGTGATGAGTCCTTCCTGAGGTGCTGGGTGCTGAGTCCTTCATGGGGTGCTGGGTCATTCATGGGGTACTGTGTGCTGAGTCTTTCACAGGGTGCTATGTGCTGAGTCCTTCATGAGTTGTTTACTTTCATCTGGTCCTTATAAGAGCTATACAAGTAAGATGATTGTGCAGATGAGAAAGTTGAGGCTTACATATGTCCCCAAGGCAGGGCCAAATTTATGTATATACTGAGCTCTAGTGACTTATCTCCTGTAGGCAATTGTTTTGGTTTAGTTTTCTCCATCACGAAATTTGAACTCAGAGCCTAGGTGCTGAATTTATTCTTGGGCTCATGGCTAACATTCTATAATGCGGAGCCAAGAACCCCCTTGAAGCAAATTGTCATGGCTTAGGTGTCTTTAGCTGAGGTCTATCATCCTGCCTGCTCAGGAAGTTGAAAGTCTCGTTTCAAAGCTATCTCAGATCATGGTGCAAAGCCAGCTTGGGCAGGAAATTCCTTGAGATGGTTATCTCCAATAAACCACCAGAAAGCCTGAAGGGGCACTGTAGCTCAGGTGGAAGAGCACTAGACTTGAGCTGAAAAGATCATAGACAGCACCCAGACCCAGACTTCAACTCCTCCAACTTACAAGAAAAGAAAGAAAGAAACCTGAAGTGGAGTGCAGGGAATTTTTCTTAGGGTTAGAATGCTTTGCATGTGTGAAACCCTGGGATTGAATCATCAGTACCACATCCATAGAAAAGTTCCACATCCCTGAAGTGGCACTGTGGCTCAAGTGGTAGAGTGCTGTCCTTGTACAGGAGAAACTGAGGTACAGTGATAAGGTCCTGAATTCAAGCACCAGGACTGGTGTATACATGCGTGCATTAGTGCGCACGTGCACGTGCAAGCACAGACACACACACACACACACACACACACATAGGCACCGTTGCCAATAATGAATTATTTCATTAGGTTCAGCGCCCTAATTGTCTTCCAGAAGGACTCTGGAATTAATGGTAGTAGTTTGTTTCAAAACAGAAACATAGTTACAAAGACAGGATGAGTGTAGGGAACTTGGCCTGCCACAGGAGGTGGCACAAATGAAGGCTTCCTGTCAAAAGAGAGCACTGGGGAGAGAGATAGCTTGGGGTACAAAGAGGCCTTTTTCTCCTGATCTTCAGAGCATGCCCACATTCATCCTCACTAAATGGCCCAGATGAATTGCTTGTTACACAGCTTTATAGGAGTGAGGCTTTTTGTCTGCCTGTTCTAAAAATGAGGCAGACTTCCTCCAGCAGCCTGATGTATGAAGAACCCCTCATGCTACCCTGGGAACAGTGAGGGTAATCCCGGAACATGCACTGTCTTGAAAGCACTCTCTATGCTATGAAATCATTCTATTCAAAGCAAATTTCCTAGCTGGGTAGCTTTCTTCATAAAAACTCTTGATGTTCACTGATACAAATACATGCATACATACACAGACACATGGAATTAATGGCTCTTTTTTGTGGCAGGTTCTGAGGCTTGAACTGTGAGCTTAGACATTTTCGCTAAGCTCCTTTTGCTCAACGAACCATTTTATTTTGTCTTAAACCATGATTACCATAGGCTGGGGTGCAGCTTTTGTACCCACAATTGATCTAGGGATCCCAGGACCAGAGTTCAACTCTCAGCACTGGCAAAAGTACATCCAACCAACAAAAATGGAGGAGTAGAAAAACAGGAAGTTCTACACAATAATTTTACCTTTGTTTCCTTTGTACTGTGACCCTCCTGGGTCTCAATGACTCAGCTTGAAAATTTACGTGAGCTTGCATGGATGAAGGCTGGGGCCTGTCAGTGAAGCCTGAGTCTAACCCAGACACCTAAGCCCTGAGTTCGATCCTAGCACTGCCACCTATACACAGTTGAAGATCCTAGGAAACTTGTTCCTATGTATAGGAACACTAACAGAATGTTTGAAATATACTAACTGAATGACTAATTAGATAGTCATTCCAGTATAAGATTGTATGCAATAAATATAGGTCATTGATTAATTCTTTATTAAGTGTTCTACCGTGATTAATTAATGGAGGCATAATTTTAGACCAAATAATTGGTAGTAATGGAATATATAAATATAAGCTATAGACATAACTCTTTATATAGGGTTACACACTAGAATCTACGTAAAAGTCTATCTGTCTCTCTCTTTTTATATTTATAGATGTATATACATATGTAAATACACACACATGCGCACACAAACACACACACACACACACACACACACACACACACACTGCAATCTAAACATCTATCTGTTCACATATTGGCCATTCCTAGGGCTTGATCTCAGGTCCTCAAATTTGCCTACCAACTTCACTTGCATCAGACTGGTATGCTAACATTTAACCATTCCTGAAGTGGGTCTGCTAGGCCCTGAGATCAAGTCACAGAACTGCCAAAAACTTAATACTGGTGGAAAAGCCAATTGTCACACTTGTTTTCCTTTTTGGTGAAAGCCCTGGGTCTCAGGAATGATGTAGAATACATAGGCAAATCTATGTCTTATGTAAAAAGATGCAAAAAATGGTATATGTGTAATCATACTCACTAAAATACATAATAAATAAATAAAAAACAAATAAAATGAATAAGTACACTAATCACAATATGCAGTAAATGTGTATGTAAATATAAATCATGTATTAAAATGTATATGCATATTATTCTTTAGAGTGTTAGGACTCGAATTCAGGCCCTAGGAACAGGCCTGACTTTTGTCTTCCAGCAAGATGAACTTCCCCATCCCCCACAGTGCTGCATATTTACCCAGAGCCTGAGTTCAAATCCCAGGTCTGGCAGATAAAAGGGCATGAATTCCAAGACAAGTAGCCTCATAATATTTTAAATATTTTTTAATGTATCAATGTATGTACTTATTTATTTCTTTTTATTTTGTTAAGCACAGGGCTTGAGCTCAGGTCGTGGAAATTCTGCCTCAGCTTTGATCACTCTAGGCTGGTGTGCAGCCACTGGACCCACAGCTGAACCTGGGTTCTTTGGCCCCAAAGGCTGACAGGGGAAAAAAAAAAATTAATGCGACACAGAAAAAAAAAAAACAAAAAAACCTGGCAACTTGCAGATAGCTGCCAGTTTTACATTTGTTTGGTTTGCAAGGTGACCATCCTGTGTCTGAATGACACGGCTGAAAAAGGTTGATAATCTGGCATTGCTGAAGGCTGGCGCGCTACCAGGAAAGCCATAGGCCAACATAGCAACATAAGTCCTGTGTTAGAAGCCCCTTCCTGTCCCCTACAAATGGAGGGAAATCCTAAGAGTCTCGTTCCTATTCATAGGAAAATTATGAATGGCAAGGTGGAATTGGTTGTTTCTGAATACTACTATACAATTAGACAGAGTGAGTTTAGGCGGACAATGTATTTTAATGAGTATTTTTTGACACATTCAAAGAATACTATTAATTACATGGACGCAATAGTTTCCAAACAGCAGTTGAATTAATTATTATTTCATTAAGGATGTAAACAATAATATTAATTACATGGAGGCATAATAAATACCCAAGAATTGGTAGAAATGTAGTGTATATAACTGAAGAATATATAGACATCTCTGGCACTCTATAAATATCTGTATTTATTTGAATCTTCATGTCAATCTGTTCATATTTTGTCAACGCCTGGGGTTAGATCTCAGGTGCTGGAGATGCTTGTCTGCTCCATATGCCCCAGGCTGGTGTGTTGACACTCACCTATTCATGAATTGGGTCTTGTAGGCCGTGAATTCAGTTGCCAGCACTTACAAAAATTGAATCGTGGATTAAGAAGTCCATGGTGACTCACTTTTTCCTTTTCTGTGAAAGTCCTGGGTGTCAGGTGTGAAGTTTCATATATAGGCAAATCTATACCCTATGTAATAAATGTAATAAAAATTTCATGTTTAATAACAGTTAATAAAATAAATGGTAAATAAATGAATAAAACAAAAATAAAATGAATAGCTATATTAAGCTCGATATGGGGTCAACATCTGGGGCTCGATCTCAGGGCCTAGGAAAGCCTGGCAGCTGAATTGGCTAGAGGCTGCTGTGCTAACAGTCACTCATTCATGAATTGAACCTTCTAGGCCCTGAGTTTAGATCCCAGTACTGCCAAAAATGTAATTGTGGAGTGAGAAGCCAAGCGTGACACATGTTTTCTTTTTCTTTGAAAGTACTCTGTGACAGGTAGGATGTATAATTCAGATGCAAATCTATAAGCTATGTAATAGGATGTCATAATTGTAAAAAATGTCATAAGTGGAAGAATTGTCACTACAATAAATGAAAAAAAGATTGAATTAGTAGTGAATCATTCTAGGATAAAATAGACACAGTAATTATAAGACATAGATTAAGTTTAATATTTTATTAAGCATTAACAGAATAAAAATTGCATGGAAACCTAAATACCTAATAATTGGTAAAAAGAGATGATGCATATTAATAATATATAGACATCTGTCTCATTCTATAAAATATGTGATTATATATATGGGTGCATGTACATATGTGATAAATACTAATAGGATATTTAATTAATGTTTTATTAATTGTTTACTGTGACACATCATTAAATGGAGACATAATGTAATACCTAATAATTGGTAGTAATATCTATAAATTAATAATATACAGAAATCTTTTTGTTTATATAATATTTATAAACAGTAATCTCTATCTATGCCTCATTCACTCCTGGGGCCTGGTGGTTGAGTGCTCGCCTAGTAAGCACAAAGCCTTGGGTTCGATTCCTCAGTGTGACATAAACAGAAAACCCGGAAGTTCTGCTATCTTTCAATCAATTGAGTGCTGGCCTGGAGCACAAATGCTTAGGGACAGTGTCAAAGCCCTTACTCAAGCTCCTGGACTAAAGCCACAAAAAGGTAGAATGTTCAAATGTAACTAGAGAAGGACAGGACTTCCACTACCTCATCACAGAGAAAGCTAGTAGTCTGGTGCTGACAGCTGCCACCTAACCTGACTTGGCCAGATGTAAACTGCTGCAACCCAGCTCAATGGGTTACCCCTGTCATCCTGGTTTACCTTGGCTTACCACCAACATCCTGGCTGCTCGGGGGCTTTAAAACCTGGCAGGAAGTCTGCTAGACTCTTTGAAATATGGATTGAAGTGGTAGAGTTCTAGCCTTGAGCAAATGGTATTAGAACAGGACCCCATGCTTGGAGTTCAAGCCCCATGGCTAACCCCAACAACAACAAAAACAACACCCCACTAATCCATTAGATGTGAACTTGTGTGGTTTGTGAAATGTTCCTCAAAGAATGGTGATACCAATGAGAGCACCCTAATTCTAATGACAGCTTGTTGAATAGAGCTACGTGCTGAGTCCTTCATGAGGTGCTCTGTGCTGAGTCCTGCACATGGTGCTATGTGCTGAGTCCTTCACAAATTGCAGTGTGCTGAGTCCTGCATGGGGTGCTGGGTGCTGAGTCTTTCACAGGATGCTGTGTGCTGAGTCATGGAAAGAGTGCCATGTGCTGTGTCTTTCACAGGGAGCATTCTTTAATTAAGTCCTTGTAAGAAGTCCACAACTGAGATAATGATGCAGACAAGAATATTGAGGCTCAGATATGTCCCCATGGCAGAGAAAAAATTATGTATTACTGAAAAGTAATGAGTTGTCTCCTGCAGAAAATTATTTTTTGTTTTGGTTTTTCTCAGTCATGAACCTTGAACTAGGGGCCTGATTGCTGCCCCTTACCTCTTGGGCTAGCACTCTACCACATGGAGCCAAGGACCCCCTTGCAGCAGAGTGCCAACTAGGGGGCTATAGCTGAGGTTGTCATCCTGCCTTCTCAGGAAGCTGAGATCTGAGGATCTGGGTTCCAAATTATCCCAGACACAAAAGGTCCCATGAGACTATTATCTCCAATTCACCACTAAGTAACCTGAAGTTGAACCTGGGTGCTTGTCGCTCATGCCTGTCATATTAGCTACTCAGAAGGATGAGATCTGAGGATCATGGTTCAAAACTAGCCTGAGCAGGGAAGTCCTTGAGACACTAAGCTCTGATGGACCACCAGAAAAACTGAAATGGTACTTTGACTCAAATGGTAGAGCACAAAACTTGAGCTGATGAGCTCAGGGACAGCACCCAGGCCCAGACTTCAACTCCTATAACAACAACAAAAAGACAGAAACAAACTAACAAACCTGAAGTAGAGGGCTGGGAATGTGCCTTAGGAGTAGAGTTCTTTGCATATATGAAACCCTGGGTTTGATTTCTCAGGACTACATCACTAAAAAAAAGCCTGAAGTGGCTCTGGCTCAAGTGGAAGAAGGCTATCCTTGTACAAGAGAAACTAGTTACAGTGCTCAGGTAGAGAGCTCAGGTCTTGAGTTCAACTTCCAGGAATGGTGTATGAGCCTGAGCACATGTGCAAGCACACACACACACACACACACACACACACACACACACACACACACACACACACACATAGACTAGAAGTGATGCTGTTACACAAAATGGTAAAGCACTGGGTTTCTGCACTGAGCTCATGGTCAGCACCCCAGCCCTGTGTTCAACCCCCAAACCTAGCCACCCAAGGACCAACGAGGAGAGGTCAAAGGTTTCAAAATCTGATGAGATTCACCAGCCCTAGATGATAGGAAGCTTTGTGATATTAGATATGTGCTTGGATTTCCCAAGCTTCTGGAATCCTAGGCGAGGCATCATAGGCCCATCATCGCGTTCAATGAAACATTTCATGAGGTTCAGTGCCCTGGTTTTCTGCCAGAAGGTATCCTGAATTATATTGAGCACTGTATCTGAATACTGGAATATAGTCTCACAAAGGCAGGATAAGTGCACAGGACTTGGCTTGCCACTGGAAGTGGCACAAATGAAGGCTTCCTATCAAACCAGAGCACTGGGGATAGAGATAGTTTGGGCTACAAAGAGACCTTTTTCTCCTAACCTTCAGAGCCCTCCCAAAATCATTCTCACTATCTGACCTGGATGGAGTTGATTGTTACACAGCTGTACAGGAGTGAGGTCTTTTGTCTGCCTGTCCAGACAATAAGAGTGACTTCTTCCAGCAGGCCTGGGATGTAGAGTAACCCTCAGGTTACACTGGGAACAGTGAAGGGAACCCCGGAACATGCACTGTCATGAAAGCAGTCTCTGTTATGAAATAAATTTCTTGAATACAAATTTCCTTGCTTGGTACTGCTCATCATAGCTACTCTGGAACTTCACCTATAGGAATAAACCCATACATACCCAAAGACATGGAAGTACAGGCTCTTTTTGAGGTGGCACGTCCAGCGTTGAACTATGAGCCAAGGTGTTGTCCCTGAGCTCCTTTTGCTCAAGAGTAATGCATAACCTTGAATCACAGCCCCACATCTGGGTTTTCTTGTGATATCTTAGAAATAACAGTGTCATGGACTTTTCTATGCTGGCTGGATTCAAACTAAGATTCTCTACATCTCAGCCTCCTAAGGAGCTGTGATAATAGTCAGCAGCCACGGGCACCTGCCTTTCTTCCCTTCTTCATTTTTTAATCTGGACAATCTGACTTCTTAACAGGGTCATTCCAATGGCTTGAATTTAAAAGTTAACTACCCCAATGTTCTTTACAGCTGCTTTCTCTGAAAAGGATTTTCTCTCCTCATCTTCTCCTCTGGTCATAGGTTTGAAGCCAAAAGTGAGAAGTGAGTATCACAGGATTTAGCAGCTAATGTCCACATTACATGCCAGTTCTGTCACTTAACATTAAGCTGCAGTGAATTTACTGTCTCAGGATGAGAGGATCAAAAGCTGGAGCAATTCTCATACTGTCTGCATTACTCCTTTTGCCTATAAAATGATCCAATAATTATGAGTGTTGTGTGTCTCTAACTTTAAGTATCTAGAACACAATAGAAGCATCTTCATGTATCTCTTTTTCTCTAGTGCCTCTTAAAATTTAGATTAAGGGCTTGTGTGGAGGGGCTACTCGGTGAGTCCCTAAGGAAAGCCCCTTGAAGCCTCTCGGGAGATCGCCGTTCAAAGTTAGCCTGAGCAGGAAGTCTATGAGATTCTTATCTCCAATAAACCACCAGAAAACCAGAAGTGGAGCAGTGGCCCAGAGGGTAGAGCTCCAGCTTTCAGAGAGAAAGCCGAGCAGGAGGCAGAGGCTAGACCAGGCAGGAAACCTGGGAGGCGCTTATGTCCAGTTAATGACCAGATGGGTGGAAGTGGATCTGTGGTGGTGGTAAAGCCTCAGCCTTGTGAAAAACAGCCGAAGAATGCATCGGGCCCTGAGTTCAAGCCCTGGGATGGCCACAAAAATTTTTCAAAAAGAGAAGGCCAAGTTTATGTATCAGTGCCTTATGCCCTTATGTGTGTATATTACCTCCCTGAGTGCAAACAGACCATATGCAATTCGTCTCCTTTTATTTACTGGTTTATTTTTCAGATATGCTCCTTGCACACACTGCATCATTCTGCATTTCAGGCCCATGGTTTTTCTCTTCCAGGGTTCCAGGCCTGTCTCCTTATATTATGCACACTGAAGCTCTCAGCAGCTTTTATTTACATTTTATTATGGGACCAATGCAAGAATAGTCACAAATCAGGCAGGGGGAGTGAAGATCAGGTTTCATAGAAGTAACCAGTATTCAGAAAATTAAACTTGGGGACATAAAATGGTAGCACACTTATGTAAAAACTACCATTAAGGAAAAGATGAGGACACGAGAATGTGGATTGCTGAGAGAGTGCTTTCCTAGCATGCAAGAAGCCTTGGGTACGATTCCTTGGGAGCACATACACAGAAAAATCCAGAATCAGTGCTGTGGCTCAAGTAGTAGAGTGCTAGAGACATTGTCCTGGCCTTTAGTTCAACCCAAGAACTGGCAAAGAGATACCTAGGTAGGTGGGTTGATAGATAGATACATACATACATACATAGATACATAGATACATAGATACATAGACAGATGGATAGATACATACATACATACACAAATACATAGATACATAGATAGATTAAATAGATAAATCTGGTCTTGGATATCAGGAGGAAAGAAGGGAACAATTCCCAGTCATGAGGCCTTCTGCAGTGTGCTAGACCATCAGCATCGCCTTCACACAACCACAGGGCAGGAATACTGTCTCTTTTCCACTTCTTAGGCAGCCAAGGGCCCCAGAATCAAACGGGCAGACCTAGGTTCTAACTCAGGGGCTTGAACTGGGGATTTGCATTAATGACATGGAGAATGAAGGAAGGAGAAAGGACTGGCAGAGATAGAAGAAAGGCCTTCAAATCTGACAGATGGAGAGTGAAAAACCCACTCCCTAAGACCAGAGAGCAGTGTTTTTATACTCTGTTCCTCCCCTCTCACCCACTAAACTGGCTCTCTATTGGTTACCTAAAGATAGCCTGAGGCTCCCTTCACCTGAGGGAAGAAGGTTAATTACTCATTGTTTTAAGAGGCTGAGAAAAGCCTTACCCTAGTTCAACTCTAACAACTGTTTCAGGTTTCCCCCCATTGGTGGCTGTTCCTGGAAAGAATGAAGTGATTTTGCAGCTCCCTTCCCTGGTGAGTGTGTACATTCTGCCTCCTAATCCTGTAGGCCTGGTCTTTGCATCTAGCTTGGCTTTGGAAACTGTTTTCTGCCTTCAATTACAGTGTTACACTGTTGTTCTTCCTGCTAACATGGCTAGGGTTTGGATCCTGAGAACTTCATTTGAACCCAGGATGGGTCAATAATGTTTCTTTCCTGCTTCTATAGCTCACGAACTCTAAGAATATTTAGAGTGCAAGTACTTATCACCAAAGGAAACATAGGAAGATCTTGAACATCTGACCTTTCATAAGTGGAAGTCTGAGTGTCATAGACTTTTCTGCCCTGGCTGGCTTCACCCTGTGATCCTGACACCTCAGTCTCCTGAGGTAAGGTGACGAGCCTGAGCTACTGGTGCTCTGCTTGGTTCAGAATTGCAATGACATTGACAATACAAGTCAACTGCTTATCACAAAGGGTTTGGGGAACATATTAAGCCTTTCAACATTGGACCTTTCAGAATCTGGTAGGACACAAGGTTACAATGCTAGAGTCTGAGAGGCTGGGCATATGGATCTGCTACACTTGAGCTTGGAGCTCTTACTTCTATTCTGGTGCCAATCAGTGTTCATTTTCCAAAGAATGTTCTCATAATTAGCAAATAGGAAAAGTACTTTGATTAACCCTCCCTTTTTTCCAATTGTGTGTCTCGAACACAAGCCTGGCACTGTCCATGAACCCATCAGCTCAAGGCTAACACTATACCACTTGAGCCACAGCACCACATGGGGTCTTTTGGTGGTTCACTGGAGATGAGTCTAATAGGCTTTCCTTGCCTAGGCTGTCTTTGAACTGTGGTCTTCAGCTCTCAGCCTCCTGAGAAGCTAGCATTCCAGGTATGAGCACTGGCATGTGGCCTATTGTTTTTGACAGTCCTGGGGCTTGTTCTTAGGGCCTTGGTAATGTCTCTGAGCTTCTTTTCCTCAAGGCTAGCCACTTGACCCACACCACAGCTGCTGGCTTTTTCTAAGTATGTGGCACTGAGGTTTCAAACCCTGGTATTCATGCATGCTGAGCGAGCTCTTTACCACTAAGCCACATTTCTGGCCCCACACTTACAATTGTATCCCTCACTTTCATATCCTCAAGAAAAGGCATCTGACTATAAATCATCTAAAGAAATCCCAATAGGAAGATGTCCAAAGATAAGACAAACTCATACTTGGGAGAGACTCTAAATATTTGAATACTGTGACAAATGCTTCCATTTAATTATGTATTATGTTTCAACACTTAATAAAATATTAATGAAAAATGAGTCAATGTCCTATATTATTGTATATAATTTTATAATAGATGTGCAAAATGTAACCTATATTGTGTATAATAAATACAATAATCAATAAATGAATGAATCAAATAAAAATGAAATACAAAATCAATAATAAAATCATAATATGAAATTAACATATATATGTAAGGATATATAATATATTACACATGTAATGAAATACTTTTTCTATTGCATGGCCTTCATTCAGGCCTTGGGAACTCTAGCCTGAACTTCTTTTCCTCAGGGACAGTGAGCTTTGCCTTCACCCATGGTGCAAAAGAATTACCTAGACGGTGAGCTCAAATCCTAGCAATGATGGAAATACTGTCCCCAGTTCCAAGACAGTAACTTACTATTTTAATGGAAGCAGTTATGTTTACAGTTCCATACTGAACATTAAAAAAAGGCAGAGTAGAATTTTGTACAGCTATTCACACATCCTTCCCTTACCTCCAAAGTGCTTCTCTGAGAACTATATTGTTCCTGTTCTTTTGTAACTATTTATTTTTAAAATGTTGTATAGGAAGGTTACAGGTACAGGACTAAGGTAATGAGTTCATTTACTAATGAGCATTGTTGATTCCTCCTTTGTTTTCTCCCTACCATCCCTTGCTTCCCATCTCCACAACTACCTCCCTCTGCCGAGTTCAGTGACTTAGTTTTTCATATTTGGTTGGCACGGGGTTTGAACTCCAGTAGTGGCAACTCTTCCCTCACATTGCTACAGATTTACCAAGATCCTGATTTCAAATCCCAGGCTAGGAAAGAAAACTGGCAGAAATTCCAAACCAGGCAGGGAGCTTTATTTTTAAAATCTAGTTGTATGATTTATTTATTTATTTTTATTTTTGGATATTTATTTATTTAATTATTTATTTTTGGCCAACCATGGGGCTTTACGTCAGGTCATGGAAACTCTGCCTCAGTTTGGATCTCCCTAGCCTGGGGTGCAGTCTCCGGACCCATAGCTGAATATGAGATCCTAGGCCCAGAGAGCTTTCAGGAAGAAAAAAAATAGCTGGAAAGCATAAAGAGTGTCGAGCTACAGAGGGCTGGGATTTTAGGATTTTTCTCTTTGCACAGTGACCATCCTGGATCTGAATGACACTGTTGCAAAGTGGACCTGACCTGCCATTGCTGATGGCTGGTAGGGTATCAGTGAAGTTGTAGGCCAAGGCCAACCTGTCAACATAGGCCCTGGATTCAAATCCCAGTCCTGACACTAATGACAGGAGATCACAAGAGACTCATTCCTATAAATAGGAATACTGATTGAAAGAGTAGTTCATGCATCAGTCTAGTCTAAAATTAGATGCAATAATCCTAGAATGCTGATTGATTTTAATTAATAGTTTATTAAGCATGAAAAGAATAATATTCCTTCCATGGCAGTAAAATAAATACCTAAGAGTTGGTAGGAACGTAGTAGATGTCATTCAATCATAGATAGATGGCTCTGGCACGCTTTACCAATATATATTGATTTGTATACAACCATCCGCCTATCCATGTATTGCTGTTTTGGCCAAACCTGGGGGTCAATCTCAGCATGTAGGAACCCCCTCACAGCTTCATTGGCAAGAGGCTGCCATTCTCAAACTCACCCATTCATGAATTGGGCCTGCTAGGCCCTGAGTTCAGATCCTAGCATCGCCAGGCATGATGGAGAACACATCTAAAATCTAGATGCTATATGGTAGGATATAAACAATGTAATAAATAGTGTAGGTTTCATCAGAGTCAATAAAATAAATGGTAAATAAATGAATAAAACAAGAAATAAAATGAATAAACACACCAAACACAATATGGACTGAACATCTGTACGGAAAGTATAAATCCTACCTTTCAAATGTATATAAGGAGTATCTTTTCCAGGCCTGAGGCTTGATTCAACCCCCGCTATGAAGTGGGAATGGTGGAAGATCCTGAGTTACTGGTTTCTGGACCTAGAACGAGTAATGGAATGCTATCGATCTCATCCTTGAATGAGTAATTAGTGCATGATACGAGTATGAAATGATAGGCAAGACTCATGGGGTGTTGATTATTTGTAAAGAAGAGTTGATGAAGCATGACAACAAGCATCACAGTCATGAAATGGAGGCATCAGGAAAGGTTCAAGAATCGGTAGTCACACAGATTGGATTCCATCATAGATCACCATCTCTCCTACTCTATACAAATATGTACTTTTTTGCATACTACCTTCAGCTTATGAATGGATGACTATTGTGCTCCACAATCTCCCCCCGGGGAGGCTCAACCTCAGGTCCTGGAAATGGCCTAGTTCCTTTTGGCTCACAGGCTGGTGTGCTCATATGGACCCATTTTCCAATTGGACCTGCTAGGCCCCGAGTTCAGATCCCAGCCCTGCCAAAAGATTCATCTTCATGTCAGAAGCCAATTGTTGCACCTGTTTTCCTTTCCCATGCAAGTCCTGGGTCTGAGCTATGATTTGAGAATGCGTGGGCCACCCTGTAGCCATGGGAATAAGTTATCTATGTCAGCCCAGTTATACTTGTTATCATATACTCAAAAAATACACAATACATCCATGAATAGCATACAAAATAAAGAGAATAACTACACTCGATGCATGATGCAGTCCACTCATGTATGTGGATACATATCCCATGTTTCAATGATGCATTGAGGACTATTTTGGCCTCCCTGGGACTCAATCCCAGTTACTGGGAACAGCCAAGCTACTTAGTGGCTCACAGTCTGGTGTGATCATGTGGATCCATTGGGCAATTGGGCCTCCTAGGCTCCGAGTTCAAATCCCAGTACTGCCAATAATTCACCCTGATGTGAGAAGCCAGTCGTTACACCTATTTTCCTATGCTGTGCAAGTTCTCGGTCTCCCTAGGATGGAAAATGTATAGACAACTCTACACTCATGAGAATAGGTTGTCATCCAGGTCACCAGAGTTATATCTGTCATCCTATACTCAAGAAAATATACAATACATCAATGAATAAGACACAAAATAAAGAGAGTGACTACACCGAAACCAAGATGTTGCCCAGCCATATTTGTCAATATAGATCCTCTGTTTAATTATGAATTTATAACTATATTGACCCCCACCAGGACTTTATCTCAGGTCCCAGGAATGGCCTAGCTCCTCAGTGGTTCACAGGCTGTTGTGCTCACCATGACCTATTCACCAATTGGGTCTGCTAGGCCTTCAGTTCAAATTCCAGCACTGCCAAAAAATTCATTCTGATGTGAGAAACCCAAGGTTGTACATGTTTCATGTTTTCCTGTTCTGTGAATGTCTTTGGTCTCATCAAGGATGGATAATGCTATATAGGCAACTCTATAGATATGGGAACAGGTTGTCATCCATGTCAGCACAGTTATATCTGTCACCATACTCAATAAAATACAAAATACATCCATGAATAAGACACAAAATAAAAAGAATAATTACACTGAACGCAAGATGCATACCACACCTATAGATATTTTGTCTAGTGCTATTTTGTCTAGTGCTGTGGCTTCAAATCAGGCCCTGGACCAGTCCTAACATTCTAGTCTTCAAGGATGGTGAGCTTCCCCTTCTCCCCCAGTGCAACAGAGCTGCCCAGACCTGAATTCAAATCCCAGCTCTGACAAAAGATTCATCCTGATGTCAGAAGCCAGTTGTTGCACACGTTTTCCTCTCCTGTGAAAGTCCTGGGTCTCAACTAGGGTGGAGAATGCATAGGCCAACTCTATAACCATGGGAACAGTCATCATCCATGTTAGCACAGTTATAGCTGTCACCATATTTAGTAAAATACACAATACCTCCATGAATTATAGACAAAAAAGGAGACCTACACCAAATACAAAATGCTGTCCACACATGTATGTCAATATAGATTCTATGTTTAAATTATGAATTTATGACTATAGTGGACCACCTTGGGGATCAATGTCAGATGCTGGGAATGGCCTAGCTCCTTAGATGCTCACAGGTTGGTGTGTTCACCTAGACTTATTGGCCAATTGGTCCTGCTATGCCCTGAGTTCAGATCCAGTACTACCAACACGTGGATCGTGGAGTAAGAAGCCAAGTGTGAAACTTGTTTTCCTTTTCTCTGAGAATCCTGGGTGTCAGGGATGATGGAGAACATTTCTACAAATCTTGATGCTCTGTGATAGGATGTCATCAATGTAATAAACAGAATGGGTTTCATCATAGTAAAATCAACTATAAATAAATGAATAAAACAAAAAATACAAGGAACAACACTAAACATGTATGGACTGACCATCTACAGGTAAGTATAAATCCTATTTTACAATGTATGTTTCCAGAGATGGGGCTTGAATTCAGGACTAGTGAACAGTCCTGACTTTCTTATCTTCAAGTACAGTGATCTTCCCCTTCATCCACATTGCTGCAGATTTACCCAGATCCTGAGTTCAAATCCAAAGCCAGGGAGCTAATTTTTTTTTAATTTTCCTCAGCGTGGGGCTTGAACTCAGGTCGTGGCAACTCTGCCTCAGCTTTGATCACCCTATGCTGGGGTGCAGCAACTGAACAAACAGCTGCTCCTGGGATCCTAGACCCCCAGTCCTTGTAGGGAAAACAATGCACAGAAAAAATATGTCCTTTGTAATTTTTCTTCCTTTGCACGGTAACCCTCCTGGGTCTGAAAGACACTGTTGCAAAGGGTACTTCACCTTGCATTGCTGAAGGATGGCAGACTTTCAGGGAAGCCATAGGCCTACGTGGCAACATAGGTCCTGATTTTGAATCCTCGTCCTGACACTAACCAATGACAGGAGATATTAAGAAACTGATTCCCATCCATAGGAATAACAATGGAATATTATCAATGTCACAGTTGAATGCGTTGGTCGTGAGTGATGCTGCTATAAAATTAGACTGCAATAAACCTCCAGCAGTATTCTTTCTGTTGAGGATCGTTTTTGCTATTCCGGGTCTTTTATTTTGGAATCAACCCAGATGCCCCTCAGTAAATGAATGGATCAAGAAAATATGGTATATATACACAATGGAATTCTATGCCTCCATCAGAAAGAATGATATCGCCCCATTCGTTAGGAAATAGAAAGGCTTGGAAAAAATTATATTATGTGAAGTAAGCCAGGACCAAAGAAACATAGGTCAAATGGTTTCCCTTATTTGCAATATCTTATATATGTCTGAATCAAGCAGAAAAGATCAGATAAGATGATGTTAGGGAAATGAACCCTAAGATATGTATGCAAATGTTTTCTTTTTCTTTCATGCAATTGTCTCTAACACATTTATAAGATTATTCCTTTGTTGCTTTGTATGTCCCTCCCCCACAATATAACCCCTGCTTTCACTGTATTTGGTGTCGGTATAATTTGTGGAGGGGAAGGGGAAAAACAAATCGTTTAAGTAGGGATACAGATGGAACCCTTGCAACAATGAGATGTACAATGTCGTAAATGAACATTACAACTTTGGTGGGGGAGGAGGGGTGGAAGGGTTGGGTGGGGACGGGGAGGAGGATGGGAAGGGATGTGAAGGGGAAACAAAGGAGGAGGCTACAATGCTTGATAAGTAATGTACTCATAATCTTGCCCATGTAATTGTAACCCCTCTGTACAGAATTTTCAGAGTGAAATATATATATATATATATATATATATATAATAAAATAAAATAAAATTAGACTGCATCATTTCAGGAGGCTGAATGATTTTATTTATTATTTATGATGCATAAAAAGAATATTATTAATTACAGTAACACAATAACTTCAGGACACTGATTGATTTCATTAATAGTTTAAGGATGAAAACAATAACAATTATATGGAGGCATTATAAATACCCAGGAATTGGTAGGAATGTTGTCTATATAACTTAATAATGTATAGACATCTCTGGTTCTCTATAAAATATATATTTATTAGCATGCTGCCATCTGAATGTCAATCTGTTCTTATTTTGTTAACACCTGTGGCACAATCTCAGGTTCTGCCTGTCCACTCAATTTGCCCCAGGATGGCGTGATGACACTCACCCATTCGTAAGTTTGGCCTTGTAGGCCATGAATTCAGATGCCAGCACTCCCAAGCAATGAATCGTGGAGTAAGAAGCTGATGGTGACACATGTTTTCTTTTTCTGTGAATGTCCTCGGTGTCAGGTATGAAGTAGAATACATATGTAGACCTATATCCCATTTAATCAATGTAATCAATGTTCTATGTGCCATAATAGTCAATAACATAAACGTTCAATACATGAATAAAACAAAAAATAAAATAGCTATACTTAACACTATATGGAGTCAACATATGTATATAAATATAAATCATATGTATAAATTGTACATGAATAGGATGTTTTCTAGTCGTGGGGATCAATTTCAGGCATAAGGAAAATACTTGAATTTCTTGACTTCAGGGAGGCAAGCTTTCCCTTCCCACACAGTGCAACAGAGTTACCCAGAACATGAGTTCAAATCCCAGTCCTGGCATAAAAAATGGCACCTTTATATTATGTGAGGCCCAATTCATAGGTATTTCATTATAACTCCATTTTATGAATGTGATTGTTTAAATGCTTCATAAAATATTAACTAAAATCGATCAGTGTCCTATAATATAATTGTGTATAATTTTATCCTAGAATCATAAAAGAACTGTGCATTAAATCATGACATATATCACATTCCATTGTTAATTATATGGATAGGAACAAGTTTCTTAGGATCTCCTGCCATTTGGAGGTGGCAGGACCAGGATAAGAACTGTGGGCTCCAGCTCCCACCACTTCGACCCATGGATATGGAACTCACATGTCTGTCCAAGAACATCAGCAAGACCAATGATGAGGCAGGCACCAGTGGCTTTCAGCACTCCTACTTGATACTTACAAGGCTGTGTTGTGAAGATCATGGTCAAAGTCACCCTAAGCAGGAAAGTCTTTGAGACCCCTGACAAACTTCAGTGCCAACAAAGCCAGAAGTCCTGTGGCTTCAGTGTGGAGGGTGAGTCTTGAGGAAAAACGGCTCACAGACTGTGCCCAGATCCCGAGTTCAAGGTCCAGGACTGGCAACAAACAGACATACACAACTATCTGTGCAGCCATTCAGCTAAAGCAGGTCACCTTCTTTTCCCCAATTGAATTGGACAGAGTTCCATCGCAAAAGGCTGGAGGACCTGCTGTCATCTTGACTCTGCCCATGTTGCTGGCATCACAGGATTCTGGCCACACCCTCATTCTTTCATGTTTCTTTCTGATCAATGGGATACAAGAATGGTGGCCCTCTCCACATTCCAGACTTCCCATTAACACCTAGATACCCTCTTTTAGTTTACACCACTACCAGCAGTTGAGAAAGGTAGAGATGGCTGAGTGATGAGCAAGAGACTTGATGTGACTTTGGAGTATAGTAGGAAATTGATGCGCCAGCCCACCTCCCGGCCCAGTCCCTACCTTCATGAAGTGGTGCCAGGTTTTAATCCTCAGATGATGGCTCCCTGCCAGCTGGCCTAAGGCCCCAAACAGGTCTCTGCCCCTGGTCTTCTGCTCTGGGCCCATGTATCCATAATGCCGCCGCCATTGCTGATTGCCCCACCTGGAACAGATGCCAACAGCTTCTTCCAGCAGCACAGGCAAGTGGCTGCCCCAAAACCACCCCCACCCGGGTCAGACACCCTTCTGTGGGCACCATGACACCCTGCTTGTTTCCTCTCCCTGGCTCTGAGGAACCACCTTTCTGTCCAGCATTTCTGAAATAGAGACTCAATATATGCTCAGGCTGGGCTGGATCAGAGTCCTCCTATGTGTGACAGGTAGGTCCTCTGTAGTTGGGATGGTAGACATGTAGCACCATGCTCATTCATCGGTTTAGATGTATTATCCCAAAATCTTAGTACACAGCAGTCAATTCTTGGCCATAGGTGAACTTCTGGTTAGGGCCTCAACCATCAGACCTCAGTCTCCTCACAGGAGAGTTGTCAGGAAACAATAGATTTATATAGAGGGATCTCTAGAGCATGGCTAGGCACAGAGGGAGCAGCCTTCAGATAAGGTTCTTGGTAATTCTGTGAGCATATGACAGTAAGATACCAGAAAGGGCTGAGGTGGGGCCAGTTATTAATCATGCAACAGGTGGGTATTATGAAACAAAACATGATTCTCTTTCATCATTAACCTATCCCCATAAGGCAGGGGATCCTTCAGTCTGTTGAGTTTTACAGCTGGGGAAATCGAGGCACAGAGAAGCCAGGTGACCTACTTAGGACCTCAACTTCACAGGAAGCTCAGACTGACTTCTCTACCATGCTCCCTAGGACAATGGGTGCTATTTAGTCCACTTCTTTTGGTGGGGAGTCCACTTATTGTCAGTCGTGGGGCTTGAACTCTAGGCCTGGGTGCTGTCCCCAAGCTCTTCAGCTCAAGGCTACCACTTGAGCCCACAGCACCACTTCCAGTTTTTGGGTGGTTCTTTGGAGATAAAAGTCTCACAGTCGTTCCTGCCCGGGATGGCTATGAACCATGATCCTCATTTCTCAGCCTCCTGTGTAGCTAGGATTAGAATTCTGATCCACAGGCACCTGAATTAAGTGTAATTCTGACTCTCTCTCTCTCTCTCTCTCTCTCTCTTTCTCCCTCTCTCTCACACACAGGAACTTGTTGAATGGGTGCTGGAGGAGGTGGCCTAGCGTCTCCATGTGGCTGGAACCCAAGGTGGCCCTGTCATTCTGGAAGTGCTCTGTGGGTCAGGGCAAAAAATTTTTTTTGGTTAGTAAATGCAAAATAAAGAACACATTCTTGCAATATATAATTGCATTCTGACACCTGACAATAGTCTCTAATTCATGTACTTTATTTATATTAGGATAGTGTGTTGAAAAAAGTTTTGTTCATTAGGTCACAGCAATTAATGTCAGGAATGTGCTTAGATGTCAGGTGAAGGCTAATTCTGGTAATTCAAACATACCAGGATTTTGTGTGGTCACTGCTAATCACAAAGACAAGGGTAGTCTAAGTGAGATTTGGAAATCTTTTTGGTCAGTCATGACACTAAAAGGCAGAGACTAATTTACAATTGTGACAGAAGAGAAGGAATGACTCCAGATGGAAGGAATAAATGATAGTAACTGAGATATAGCAGAAACTGTTCTAGAGAACCATTTTTGGTTATTGAAAAACTATTTATCAACTAGGCTTATTCCTCATTGCCTTTAGCATTCTAAATCTCTTAGGCTAGTTCTTAATCTCTGTGTGATAAATGTATCTCCTTCTATGCTGTTCTTTCATACCTGATCTCCTTTGCTTTCTAAAAAATCTGTCTTTCTATATTTCTCTATGAACATTTCCTGATACTAAATACACCTATACAGATGGCAGAGGATGCTAATGTAATAGCTCATGAGTCATTAATGTAACAACATTGAAAAGGACGACATATTCATTGCTACCTCAATTTTTCTGAAAAGCCTCATTGGCATCATTTTGTTCAAATTTCCATTCTTTGGCTACGTAGTGTCTTTCAGTGCACATAAATGCAAACATGAGCCTGGTCCTGGTGGTTCATGCCTGTAATCCTAGCTACTCAGGAGGTTGAGATTAGAGGATTGTGGTTCAAACCAGCCTGGTCTCCAAAGTCCATCAGAAACCCAGAAGTGGTACTTTAGCTAAAGTGGTAGATTGCTCAACTTGAGATGAAGAGCTTAGGGACAGCACCCAGGATCAGAGTTCAAGCCCCACAACCAACAAAAAAAGCCAAATATGACTTTAAGTTTCCCCCAAAGGAACAAGATCAATTAACTTCCCAAGCAGAAAAAATAATTCCAAAATTATTTTTTGCTGTGTTACTTAAGTTATGACCTTTTTGCTGGACATAGTCTTTTATTTTAAAAATTGTCAAATATTAGGTTTACAGTAAACTTCATCTAATATTTCTTGTTTCAAATGAAAAGTCCATACATTTGATATCACTTAGCTGTCTTACTATCTTAGTTCAAAGCCTACCCAGGCAGGAGAGTCGGTCAAATTCTTATCTGTAATTAAACACCAAAAAACAAAAGTAGAGTTTTGGCTCAAGCAGTAGTGTACTTGCTTTGGGGGCAGGTGGAAAGGAAAGACAACTATTCAGGATCAGGGTCCAACCTCTGGGTAAAGCCCCATTATCAGCACAATCCAAACAAACAAAAACCCCAAATATTTCTTTGGGACCCTCCTTAAAGGAGCACTAGTATGAGAAGAGGCACTTTTGCTTTTCATAGTCACTGGATCCTGCTTTTTTGTAATCCTTATTGCTCTGGAGATCTCAGGATCAGACGAAAGGAATTGATAACTGTCTTCTGCAAAAAGAGAATCATCTCAGGGATGAAATATCCATCCATAAGACACTTTAAAACCTCCATCTCTTTGTTTCTTTGCTGTAGAACAATTTTAAAACAATGTTATTTCCTTTTGTTCTATTTTGGCCTTCAAATAGCACATTATTTCTTTTTGTAATACTCTCAACTAGAAGTTTACAGAAAAGTTTTATATGAGTATAGAACACACTCGAAAAAGTCAGGGACAGAGTTTCCTTCAAGCCTTGGGATTCTTTCTTGTACATTAAAAGGAAAGCACAAGTTAACATGAACGTTGTCATTCCTCTATGTTCAATTCCTCTCCTGGGAGTTTCCACATCCAGTAGCAGTTATTTCCACTAACAATCGATGGTGCTGCCTGAGGTATGATGAAAGTTTTCTGGGTTCATTGAAATAACACAAGGACACCGTTGGACCTGTGGTAACACTTGTTTCAGAGACAACTTAGTAAAGAGAAAATATGAAATTTATGTTGCTTTTAAATACATTATCAATGACTACATTGAGTTCAAACTTTGTAAGTTCTCTGTAAATTAAGGTGAGTTTTAAATGGGAAGAAGGTTCTCAGGTTATTCTTTTTGTGAGTGTATGTGCTGCGCATTATTTCCCAAGTGTACATGCATTAACAGTAAGGAAAACAATAGCAATAATAGGAGAAAGAAAAGTTCTGTTTTTAAGTATAAGGGTTCAATATACTATAAAAAGACTCTACAAATAAGAACATTGAAACAATAAAGCCAAGTCTAGTATGTAGATTTATGGGAGTGATATAGAGAAAGCATTACTCCTACGTGGAACACGAATTCTGAAGGCACTCCCTTTCTAAATCATGCTTGCTAATCAAGCAACTTTGTAGAAAGAACAATGGAAGTATAATTCTGCTTCCAAAAAAAGTCAGACATGAGTATGGACTTAACAGGGAAAAAAAGTCCATCATGAGAGAGTAGGGAATATACTAACAATGAACTGGTGACTAAGATGACATTTCTTTTTCTTTCCTTTGCTTATATATTTATTTTGGTGGTGGTCTTGGCACTTGAAATCTGGACCTGGGCACTTTCCCTCTGCTATTCCGCTCAAGGCTAATGCTCTACCACTTGAACCACAGTGCCACTTTCACTTTTCTTGCAGTTAATTGGAGAAAAGAGTCTCTGGGACTTTCCTACCTGGGCTGGCTTTGAACCCCAATCCTCAGATCTCACCACCACCCAGCTTAGGATCACATTTCTAACAGTGTACACTCAGCATATGTAATTTTGTACATTCATCTATCTTTATATGAATTCTGGAGTTAAAAATCTGGGCTACAACTTCGACTTTACACTCACAAAAATGTTTGTAGTTTAAAAGCTGATTCTACTCGATAAATAAAACCTATGAATATAAAGGAGTCTGGGAAGTTCAGTTTGCATCCTGCCTGGGCAGAAAATTTTTGAGACACTATCCATAATTAACCAGCCAAAAGCTGGATTGGAAGAATGGCTCAGGTCATGGAAAACCAGTCATGAGCAAGATTGATAAATAAGAGCTTGAGGCTTTTGCATACATACATACAAACATAATCATAAACACAGAAGCACTTAAATGTGCACACACAAATACACAAATGATACAACTCTAAGAATATGTAGAAAATTTAGAAAGCAATAGAAAATATGTCCTGAGTAAGACTAGAATCAAGTGATAATTTTTAAAATTAGAAAATCCACAAGTGACCTTTCTTCAAAAAAGTTTGAGAATATTAAATAGGTAAGCTAGAGATAGTAAGAGAGTCAAATAATCAATATTAAAGGGATTGGATACATGGAGGAATGAATCAGAGAACCCGTAGGTGCATTTGAAAATGTTCATATCCTGTGTCAAATGTTAGAACATCTTTGAAAATAGTACATGAACGGTCTGAGAAGTCTAGTGGATAATATCACTGGAGAAGTTCAGAATTGCTAGTCTGTATCTAGATTAAATAAACCAAGAAACCATGGCAGGGCAATGTTTTACAAGGCTACAATTCTAGCACTCAGACTGACAGGAGATTAGAGAGTGGAATTACATAGTGATACTTTCCCTGGACAAGGTAGTATAATTTTGTCTTAATACAACAAACCAAACAAGAAAGGAATACACAGTTGGAAGTTTGGGCTAATTTTGTCACTATGTTTTGAGAAGTCAAGGTTCCAATTACAATGGAACTCATATATAATCCTCAGTTGTGTTTCAAATGCTGTCTTCATTACAGAACATTTCTAGATGCAAAATGGCTCTTGATTCCCAACCAAAATTCTCATCCAAAGTTATCATAATCCTGTTGGATTCCAAAGAATTGATGAAGGATTACCAAAGCTTAAGCCCAGAGAAAAAGCAAAGTTTGTCTAATGTATGTCTTTATAGATATTGCTAAATTAGAATTTAGATTTAAAATAAATGTTTTTGTTTTGTTTTTATTTTCATATTCTATAAGATACTACAAAATTCTTTTTAAGTAGAGGGTTTAATTGACAAATTTACAAATGAGTCTTGCATTCTAGTTGCCTAGAATATTCTTTCAAGAGAGTTATAATTAGAACTTAATAGATAATTCCAACAGTTAATGTATAACATGATAATGTGAATAATGTAGACAGAGTTGTCAACATATAGATGATGTTAATTTAGAAAATAGCAATTTTTGAGGCTTTGGTGTAACATGGTATGAAGAGTATAATTGTATGACATCTTCTTTTTTCTACCTGTATGTAACACAGAAAGCAATTTCCTAAATTATGTGCCTCTGTGTACAATGAGAAAATTGCTAGGTTTGGGGTTTGTTTTCATTTTTGTTTTTGTTTTATTGATTTGTCATAAGGCTTGAACTCTGGGCCTGGACACTGTCTCTGAGCCTGTTTATCCTCAAGGCTCGTGCCATACCACTTCAACTTCAGTGCCACTTATTTCTGGCTTTTTAAAGAAGTTTCTTGGAGATAAGTATCTAGGGAACCGTCCTCCCTGGGTGGGTTTTGAACTGTAATCTTCCGATCTTACCATCCTAAATATCTATGATAGTTACAAAGCATAAGTATAAATAATATTTGCAAGTGTTGTGATCTCAATAATACCAGTGGGGGCACATGATGTAACCCAGTTTATTGTGGTGTTCTTTCCAGAACATGGAGGGCATCACATTAGCAGAGGTGTAGTATTTTTTTCACAATAGAGATAAGCTATTCGTGACATGAATTAAGGGAATTTTGAGGTGTACCCTACAAGTTGGAAATTGTTGGGCTAGGATGACTTTATGGCATAAATCTTAGGATTGATGGTCATAGAAATAATAACTTACTCTGATAAACAATTGCTTATTCTTGAAGAATTAATTATTACAGGTGCATCATAGTTTTATCCTCTACTAGAATGTGTCTATTTTTCTGTTGATTTCTCAATCTGTAACACCCCATTGGAAACTGCATCTATTGCAGAATTTCATAACATGCCAACAGGTATGGAATGTTCAGAATTTGAAAATGAGTAGTTATCAGTCATCGGAATTTTGAAGAACACATATATTCTCTCCTCTTAACAACTTATTTACTTTTAAAGTTATGGGTTTCCATACAATTAAACTGTTTTTGGTTTGAGTATGAGAAAGTACTAAATCGATTCTTTTTTCAAAATATTGTCAAGTATATAGTGAAAATATTGACTAGTTGGATTCAAGTTGATGGTCCTCTGATTAAAAACGTTTAATTAATTCAAATTAGATGCAAAATAGTATTAATTTTTTAAAAGTTACTACATAAAGAATAATATTTACTATACCAATACAGTGAAATTTTTTCATGCAACTTATTTTTTTAATTAATTTTATTGTCAAAGTGATGTACAGTGGGATTACAGTAATTGTAAGGTAGTTAATACATAACTTTTCAAAGGTGTTAACCCCTCCTTCATTTTTTCTCACAGTTTTCCTTCACCTCAATACTCCTCAAAAGTTGTAATGTACATTTCCAACATATTGTCTTGTGAGTATTGCTATTTCATTGGTTTACCCTTTGTCCTTTGTCTCACCATTTTGTTGTTCCTCTTTCCTTCCCTAATTAAGGTAAATGTATACACAATACACAGGGTACCAAAATCAAATACAGCCGGGGACAAACCATAGGGGAAAAAAACCAAAGAAAATAGAAATCACATAGTACATTAAAAACACAAACCACTCATAAAAATCTGTTTCCATATCTTGCAGTTCATTTTGCTCAGCATCAGCTTATATAGTCATATATATGCATAACAAAGACATTGGAAAATAATAGTTTCATGGACACTATACCATGAAAACAGCATGTTAACCGTTTTTGATGGTAAAGTTGGAATTAGAATTGGTAAATTCGCGATTCTTATAAACGAATTTCAAAAGAGTTTTAAAATTATGCCAGGTAAATTTTAATTGTTCAAACTTTTTAACAACTTAGCCTATTAACGAAATTTAAAATTGCCTGGGAAAATAGGCTTTCATGCAAAGAAATCCATGGAGACTTAGCTGAGAGGGAGCAATGTGGGTGAAGATGGCTCATTTTCACACTAAAAAAACAAACCTCATAAACCTTGCTATTAATCCTGTAGGTTCCCTTGAGAATTATCCTTACCCAGGACATATACTCTCACTGTGTGAAACAAGGTTGTAGTGGAATTTAAATTCAAACTTCTTTAAAAAAAAAGACATCAAAATTTGTGAATTGACTTTAATTACCAAACAGTAATTCTCTGAAAAAGATAATTTGGGTCAAAATATTTAGAGAGAAAGTGCCCTCAACAATGAAAGAAGGTATTGGGTATACACTTTTCTGTTTATAATACTTTACACAATGTCTTTGCATGTGAAGCACTGAAACAAAAAAAAAAAATATCTGATTGGATACCTCAAACCAATGGTTTCACATTTCTAAGTAGCTCACAAAATATAATATCCTTATTAACATGAGATAGTGAAGACTTCTCTTATTACATTAGCCAAAAAGTTTTGGGATCAGAAAAGAATTGAGCAAATTGAAAAGGTAATAAAAGGTGTTCTTAGAAGCCCTAGCTAAGCGTATTGGCTTCAGCAGTAGAGGGATTCCAAAACTTTTTTATATAGATTTTGTTAATATATTGGCTACCTAAAGTGATTTTACAGAGCCTATTTGTCTCACTACAATGCAGAACAGATTGAATGAAGACATGAACATAAATCCACAACCAAATAAAAGAGTTTAAAAAGAGAAACCATGAAGATGTAGCAGTGGGGGAGGCCTTATACTCCTTCAGCTTCACTAGACTTGCAGCCAAGAAGGTATGATTAAGTGGAAATCAAGCAAGAACTATGAGGAGGACATAGAACTAGGACAAAGAAGTATTGTCCTTTGTAACAGACACTGTCACAAGGTATGGGTGATTTAACTCTATTTTTCTCCATACATCTTGTTGAGCAAAAGCAAGACCAAGAGAATGTAATCTATTGAAATAATTTTGGAAAGAATAACTTTGTTCTTGATATGTTATCTAAGGAGAGTCTTACGAGAGAAGATTAAAGTGGAGTATACATCCTCTAAGCACCTTGTTAGCAAAATATATCTTTTAGGTTAGAAGTGATTGAACCAAAAAGTGGGGGAGTAATTATTTTGTGACCCTTTAGACACAAGAAGACTTTCAAGGTAAAAGAAAAAAAGTATAGCTAAATTTTTGTGATCACAGCTTCTTGGACTGGTTTTATGGAGACAAAGTTTTACATTAGAGTTTGTCCTCATTAACATAGATGTTAGGTTTTCGTGGCAACCAAATGCAAGAGTGAAGTTTAATGGACTCTCTTGGATAAGTAAACAGCATGGTAGAAAAAAATGGCAAATAATATTTAGTAAATTATTTTGGCTAATTATTTTGCCAGAACAAAGAATGAAAGATATAATTCAAAATCACTTGACTTAAAAGTATGAAGAAAGAGTAGTGAAGAGAGAGGAGAGAAAACATAAAGGACTCTTCTGTCTCCAGTGGAGTAATGGGTTCTTGATTTGTTTCTTCCATTCTATCTTCACAAGCTATCAAGCGTGCTGAGCACTGGAGTATCCATTGCAGACAAAGAGAACTCACAGTAGAAAATATTTACAGCAGATGTTGGTGATTCTTAACTTTAGACAATCTATTTAAATCTATTCAAAATTCTCTGATACCCCAAACTGCCCTCTTTGAACAACTTTGCTTGCTTTTCCCAAGACTACCCTTCATTACCTATTTAAAATTTTGAGACGTCATATTCATCCTCTCTAGAGATTGCTGTTTGTTTGTGTTTTTTGTGTGTTTTTGTTTCGTGTTTTGAAACTAAATCTCAAAAGGTTGTGCAAGTGTATTACAATAAATATGTCCATCAAATTGTCCAATATTCCTGGATCAGAGTGACTCCTTCTATCATTCTCAGCCAACCCCTTCTCCAAGATTTATTTCAGATTTACTACTTCCTTTATCATATGTGTACATTGAGTATTCTAGCTGTACTTGCCCCTCGTTCCATTTTTCATTCTTTCTATGTCTTTCTTCTCTGGTTTCAACTTCCTGATAGTCATTCTGTTAAACTGTCTGTTAATAAGTTGAAAGGTTTATATACATTCCATGGAGTTTCAATCCTGCTTATACTTGAACTGATGTCAGTTTATATTTCCACAATTCATTCATCTGCAATAACAATTTGCAAGACTGGAGACGTGAAGCACCAAGACATGATTTTATTCTCATCCATTTGGAAGATTAATCTTTAGTCAACAAGAAAGTTTAAAAATGGCTTAGAATATATTCCTAACTACCAAATTTTAGAAATGGCTTTGTAAAAAGGCTTGTGATTATTTTATTTTACATGGGATAATATTTTCTACTACCTATAAGTTTTGGAAAAAGAAGAAAACTACTATGATTTACTACTATAGAGGAATATGAGAGAAATAGAAGACAGATTTTATGTTTGTCACATCTCTGATGAGTACTCATATTCATGACTTTAAGTCATATTTCTTACTATGTTAGACAGATAGGGAAAACATAAAACAACATATGATAAGGCAACTATTTGTGACTTTTTAACATGTACCTTATTAAGTGATGAAATTTACTTTATTAGCTAGTGTTTGAGTTTGAATTATGGGAGGTTGATCTATTTAACACATTCCTGGAAGGCACCTACTGAACAACACAAATGGTGGGTGGTACTATTTCTACACTTTAATGAATGGTTGAACTTCTTTGGCATTAGTGCTGGGTAAATAAATCAACTCTATTGTAACTTGCACCCTAAACTTGAAATGATTGTAATGTCACTAATTATCATCAACTTGTCAATTGTTACTTTGGTGAATATGATTTTAAAAGATTATTTGAATAGGAATCTGTTTTCAGGAGATTAAAAATAGGTTATCATTTGTTTGTGAATGATAACATTTATATACTACAGAACCAAGTTTTACTGAAGTACCAGTATTTTGAAGCATTAACGATCTTCTCAATTAATGTTTTTGTGAATTATATTTAACCTGTAAGTCAAATTTTCCTAACCTTGGTAGACCAATTATGAATCTATCATTCTAGGAACTATTTTTTTGGCCTACATACGTTGGACTGAAATTTTTAAGTAATTATTAGGAGAGGGGTATTAAAAATAATTTATGACATTTGTGATCTTGTTCACTCATATGGGCTGGTCATTTGTAAATTGAAAGTTTGAATTACTGTACTTTCTTTCAGATTTTGTGATTTCATATTTCATTTTAAATTGCCTTGCATTTCACAATTGCTTACTGCTAATTCCAGTGTCGTCAGGAATTGAGATGGATTTTCAATTACTTTCTGTTGGCATGTTGCATGGGCCTCGATGAGAAGTCTTGCCCTTGTTACTTGATGATGCGAATAACTGAGACCTGGGATCCTAGGATATGTGTGTCTTGCAGAAGAATAATACCTTTTAGACATCGTATCAGCAAAATTTGCATAAAATCAGTAGGAATGCTTCAGAAATATGGAGAAAAACATTTTGGAACCAGTGAGTTAAAATAATAACAGAGCAGCAGAGTAAATTCCTTTACAGATTAGAGGAAAATAACATTTTTTTTTACAATGTGAATTCTGAAGACCAAGAACACTTAGAACGTATCACAAGTTTATACAGAAGACATTGCATTGATACTTTTCATATTCTAATATGTATATTCTAAACCTAATTATTTATATTCCAATCTATTTATTGTAATATATATCTATTTATTTTTCAAATTATCAATTAATTCTAGTAAGTTTCAATGTGTGAAATAAGATATCAACATGTATAAATATAAAATATATAACTATATATAATATAAGAAAAAGGCACATGTTTTGCAATGTTTTGTTATGGTTAGGGTATCAAAGGCAACTGTGTTTTAATGTATTATTCCATTATTTCTACCTCAGTGTTTGGTAGAGTTGGACCTAAAGCTTTACCATTTGTAGATTTACAGCCTAGAGGCAAGAGCAAACACTGTGATTAAAACATTACCAATTTAAGGCCTAATATGGAGGAGAAACATATAGACTTCTCTTGTAACTATGAAAATATTTGGTGAATGAAAGGCAGTAGTGTAAATTCCTTCCTGGTTGGATGGTAGACTAGCCAGGACATTAGTAGTAATCATGCATGTGAAAATTTTTTCACCTTTTTGGCTTTAGCCACTTTTGAAATGTTAGGTATAAAAACAATTTTTTTTTATAAAATACCTTCTAGTCTAAACGATTCTATCTTAACTGTTCATCTCTCTATGATCTCTTTTAACTAAGATTAGTTTTGTTCCAATAAGAAAATCTAGGCTGTCAGGGTAAGATATTCTGATTGGACTGTTGCTACATGGAAGAATAGTAAAAGGTCAGGTAGACATTTGTGCCAGTAAGACCTCATTTAGGAACTTTTAAGCTGCAGAAGTTTACAAGTAGCTCTTAAGCAAGGCTTAATTTGAATCCATTAGCTCCACAAAGCTAACTCAGTTGATAAATAAGTACTTGAAAAGGATCACCTTTGGACCTAACTATAAAGGCTTCAAAGTATGATCAAATTTAAAATGAAAAATATTTAAAATAGTCATTGACCAAAAAATTGCAAATGTGAGCAATCGACCAAACAATATAAGTTTTTTTCCAATATACACAGAATTTTAGAGAAGTAAGATCGATAGCTTTTTTAGGAACAATAAGGTTTCCTAGTTACAAAGAGTTAATCAAGGATATATGCCTGTATAAAGACTGCATCATTAACTACTTAAATTTACAGGATACTACATGCTTCAGCAGCCCGTTTACCCAAATTACAATATAGAGATTAACATGGCACTCGCACAAGCATGATATGAAAATGTGTGAAGTATTCCATATTTTTCATTCTTCACATGCAAGAAATTAAAAACAGTTATTAAAAAATTGATTACACAAATGCAAATGTAACAATAAATGTAATTCATTGATCTGAAAGTTAGTTTGACATCAGTGTACTAAATCCTCAACTTAGAAAGGCCTTTACATAGCATAATCTTAACAAAACTTCTCAAATTAGATATCAATGTCATTTTATCCCAAAGAAATAAAATACTATATAGGCCTAGGATAAAAAGGAATCTTAATCTGTTTCTATAGGGAATGCTATCTGAAATAACACCTTTAATAATGAACCGATATATCATAAAACAATGTAGAATTCAAAGTATTATATCCAGGAACAAATGAAATACATTTTGGACATTGTACAAACAAAATACAGATTATTTTAAAATATACTTTTTTCAGACAAACACCAGAAATATCTTTAGTTTCTGTACTACTCATTTCAACAGATAAGTTAAAATGATTTCTG
Organism: Dipodomys spectabilis; assembly: GCF_019054845.1. Classification (NCBI taxonomy): domain Eukaryota; kingdom Metazoa; phylum Chordata; class Mammalia; order Rodentia; family Heteromyidae; genus Dipodomys; species Dipodomys spectabilis. Next base: position 1,683,405 of record NW_024870964.1, read on the forward strand.
ATTTAAGAAATCACAAACTCGGCAGAAATCATTATAGATGTATACAAACAAATCTTGAATATATTTTGACATCAACGTCAGGCAATTCACTTGAAAAATACGATGGAATCCATGAATTTTTAAAGTAAGATATTGCCGTTGCTTTGTATTGTGAAAATATTTTGTACGGACACAAAATGGATTGGCATTTTTAAAATTTCAGAAACTTAACCAAACCATTATTACTTAGGAGAACAATTTTTACAGCCTTCCACAACTTCAAAGAGGTATTGCCTTTTGGCAATATCAAATGCAGCTTCTTCCAAGTTCTTCAGACCTGGTTTCATATAATGCTTCAATAGAAGGAGATCCAGCATATCTTTGTTATTTCTATTTCAACCAGCAAGATGCAAGGGGGTCAAGAGGACTTTAGTTTGGGCAGTGGTATCTGCATCATGATGAACTAAGAAAGAAGCCACTCTGGTATTATTCCATATATAAGCACTGTGCAGGGGTGCCCAGCCATTCACAGTTATTGCGTGAATATCTGCCTTGAGCCACCAATTCATGGACAATGTCAAAGTGTCCACTGTAGGCTTCCTGATGAAGAGAGGTATACTCATCATCATCCGTAGTATTCACATGAGTGTTCTTTTTGGAAAGTAGTCTCTGTACTGTAGTAAGCCAATTATTTTCAGCAGCCCAAACAAAAATTTGCTTGAATACTTCTCCATTTTTTTTTGCAAATGTTACCATTGCTCACTTTTTCATTTTTTTCCATGTCTACATCAGAATTGCCTAACCAGAGACATTGAGTACCAGTGGGAATGAGGTACACATGTATTCCCCAATAGTTCACGTTGGTTGAACTGGTCAGAAAAATCCAGTGAAATTTCTACATCTGTTATTTCACCATGATTTTTTTTCTCTTTTTCCATTTTTACTCTTCGAAATTATACTAACTGGAGAGTAGGGAATTGATAGAGAGCAGAGGAAAGGTTTTCCTCCATATTCAAAGGTATAGACTGAAAATGAGGACCAGTGGTGTCCTCATGTGCAGCTTATTCTAGGAATGAGAAAATATGAAATAATGCCTTCTATGTAAATGATTTGGGAAATGGCAGAGCAGAAAGTGAAATGATGCAACCAAAAATATAAAAGCAAAATAAATTAGAATAATTATGGAGCAGTCATATTATCTATGAGAACCATGAAAGGGAGAGAGAAAGAGAGAGACAGATGTGCAATGACCTAGCTAGCCACAAAATCCATGCCTCTGATCAATTTATAGAGCAAACAGTTTTATTTTTTACAAGAGATGGAAATAGACTTTATGTATTTATTGAAATTAGAACATACATTTTTAATAGCCTACATATAGAGACATAGCTTTGACCAAATTACAGACAAGAATCTAAATCTCTGAAAATTCTAGTAACAGATCTGACTGAAATCAGTTAAATCACACTTTTCCTGTAAAGTGAAGGAATAGGTCCAGGCTAGGAAAGCAGCTAGAGAAGGCAGGCCGATTGTATCTGGGACAAAACTTTGTGGAAAATGGTATCAAGGATTAATTACTGGTGATCCACTTGCACTGGAAGTGTGAATCTGAACTATTGCTTGCTGATTCTGAACTATTGCTTTTATCATTATATGTTCCAAGAAGAAAAGGTGAGAGGTAATTGATAGCAAAGGGTTAGTAATAAACTTTGACTTCTTCTTAAGCACCTTCAATCATCAAAATCACATGAAGACAATAGAGAGGCCTACTTTTTTAGATGAAAACAAGTGTTTTTAAAAACAAGGTAATTAAGTATTCCTACAAAGGACTTCTATTTTACTACTGCATTATACAGATGTTGGGTAACAAATAATGGATCTATTAGAAAGCTCTTAAAACTCATATGTTCAATAGTGAGTTCCCTTATATTATATCATGGCATTTTTGTTAATGGTTTTAAGAAGAAATTTACTAGCTTAAATTTCTGATAGGACAATATCATCACTGTACAACTTTCTTCTATACTCTAAGTTTTAAATTACTATCTAAGTATGTGCATTAGATAGCTATAGAGGAAAACTAGAAGCCACACTAGTGGCTCATGTGTTTATCCTTGCTAATCAGAAAGATGAAATCTGAGGATTGTGGTTTGAAAACAGACCACGCAAAAAAACAAGTCCATTAGATTCTGATTTGAAAGTAACCAGCAAAAGCTAGAAATGGAGCTGTGAGACAAGCAGTAAAATTCTAGGCTTGAGAAATCTAAAACAAAAAAATCAACAAATTCTGGGACAGAGCCAGGCCCTGAGTTCAAGCCTGGTATTAGCACCAAACAAATGAATGAATGAATGAATTAAAATAAATTAAATGGTCACATGTGGTGAGGCAAGTAAAATGTAACACCCATGGTAAATGGATTGTGTATTATTTTGTAATAAGGCAAATTAACGTTTGTCCTAATCACTAATATTTTATTTGTACTTTTTTGTACTAATCCCTGAATTTAGCATGCAAGTATGTGTGTACATGTTCACACATGTGTGTATGTGTATATGTGTGCTTGTGCTGTTGCAATGTTGTTTGCCAATGTGGACCGTGTGAGGCTGAAGAGAGTTAACTGTGTTGCAATGTATTTATTTATCAGTGTTCTGTCATGTCATTTCTGTGGAGCCACCCTTCTGTACATTTTATTTGTCAAATAATAACATCATCATAATCAAAGCATATACACATTAAGTTACATAAAAGAGACTACTTTCAGCTCTTATTATATGTTAGGTAAGAAGATACAGATATAATTAGTTAGTAAGTTATTTTTGTAAGATGACTGTCAGTACAAAATATGTATTTGACTTTTAAATTGGTTATACTTTTAAGATATACTCATGGAGTGAGTTTGACTGACTTGACCAAACAGGTGTTACTCCATGGTTATTCCTGTGAAACACAAGGTGGATAAACTCTTTCCGGATTTCTGTTGAAAATAACTTTCTTTGTAACTAAGATAATCAACCCTGTATTTATTAGGTTTGAATATCCCATCATATTGACTGAAAATCAGTATTGTGGATATGCTTGTTAGATATACCTTTCAAAAACAAACAAACAAAAAACATGTGTCACCTCCAGATTGTGGATGCATTTGAAGTTGTTTTGTACATGCAATGGGATCTTCACTAATGGCTTTTTTATGGGAGTAACTATCACAACTTTAACAAATAAGGCTTTTCGAATATCTTTTCCAATATAAATAACAACCCAGAGCGAGTCTTGCAAATTCTGAAAAGCCTTTGAATATTTTAGTATTATTTCAGTTTATTGACTATAGAGCTAAAGACATTTCTGAAATAAATATTGTTAAGATCTGAAGAAGTAAGTGGGTATATAGGCTTTTTTATGCATCATTTTATGAAAACCCTGTTTTTATGAAAGTAAATGAAATAGAATAAAATAATGTAAGTGAATTCGGCGGCGGTTGAGCGGATTCTACTCAACCCAGCAAGAACTGGCAAGAAGCAGACATCATCATCCTGCAGTTCAAAGACAAGGGACAACCCAGGAATCAAGACTCGGTGTGAGTAGAAGCCTGACATCCTCATTCCTTCTCAGGGAGCAAAGGAGGGAAGGCCACCCCTTCCCCCCACTACCAGAGATCTCCATCTTTGATACTGACAAAGGCCTGGCTGAGCTGCTAGCTCCAACTCAGGCCTTGGAAGAAAACAAGAGACATTTAGCAGGTCACAGGAACCTAACCTGACCTGCTAGACTCAGCTCTACCCAGAGAAAAGTCACCCAGCCTGGGCCGAGCAAGCTCCACCAGCCCCAGGAGTGGATTTCTTCACTGGATAAACAGAACTAGAGGCTGCCCCTCCCTACAGCAGCCTTGACAATCCATTGAAATTCAGTAAACTTAAACCCTGAGAAAGGCTCTAGGCTGGGCTCTGTGAGTGCCTCACAAGCTAGTCCCTCAGGGAAAAGCTACTGTTTGCTGAAAGGCCTCAACTCTATCCAGAACCTAGCCTCATCACAGCATCTCCAAACTAGAGGAAACCTCCATCTCCCACTTTTGTGATACTCACAGCAGATCTCCCTCCCATTGAACCAGCATGGGAGGAGGATCACAAAACCCTAGGTAAAGCAGAGCATTTTTCTGCCTGCTCAAACTAACCGACTTAAGAAACCAACCAAGCCACAGGAAAATCAAACACCACAAACAGACCAGACACCAACTAGAGACTGGTTAATGACACACGATACAGGATCTTCCCATCCCCCCCCAAAATCAAAGAACTCTTTTTAGTATTTTATAAAAAAATTTTCCAAAAGCTTTTTTTAAATTTTAATTTTTAACATTAAAAAAATTTTGTTTTCTATTAAAATTTTTTCTTCCTCTTATAATTTTTATTTTCGGGGTATAAGTGTGTGTGCTTTTTTTTTCTTGTTTTGTTTTTTTTTTCTTTTTATAATTTTTTTGTTTAGCTCTACTGACCTTTTCATCCTTTTTTTTCTTTCCTTCTCATTCTTTTCACCTTTTCTTCTCTTTTGTTCTTCTTAACATGACTTAATTGCTATTCTGCTCATCCTCAGATATACCCATAGTCGATTATTAGACCTTATCACCCATTGTGTACATACTTAATCCAGAAATTCATTACTCAATTCAAAACCTTTAGACTTAAATTCCTTAATACCAGTACTACTTCTTTATATGTATATAATATTTTAAACATTTCTATTTTTACGTTTTTGACATCTCCTTTCTATCCCTACCTTTATCTTATCCTATACAAATTCTTCTTTGAATATTATGTTTGTATTTTGCATAATTTTTAAGTTTTTAAGTGTTTCACTTTTTAATTTTTAATATTTGTTCTTCTATTTTTTTCTTGTCTCATTTTTTCTTTCTTTTTATCTTTTTCCTCTCTCTCTCTCTACTATCATTCTATTCAACCTATTTCCTGCTATGAGATTAGGACTTAGTTAAATTAACTCACCCTCTGCCTTTCCACATCCCTGTATTCCTATTTTTACCAATATCTCTCCCTAAACCTGATAATTTCTGGTTTGCCAAATTCTTCTTTGTGGTTCGTAGTCCATTAATACATAGTTGTTTGATGTTGAATAGACATATCTGTTGAACTAGAGTGTATCTTCAGACTTTTGATGGTGCATCTACAGACTTTGTTTGATGTTTACCTTAAGATAGTGTTCTAGCACAAAACTGGTGTTACGTTCATCCCAAAAGGGCAGGGCAAGCCGTAAAAACACAGGAAAAATGGCAAGTCCGGGTACCCTACTCCCACTCATGATACTCGGGGGACAGAACAGATAATTAATAATACATTGGAGAATTCCCAGAAAGCTCTACAAACACTACTGGTAAACATGGGCAATGAAAAGATTGAAAACCTGCAAAGGACTCTGAATGTACATGATAGGGAGAGAGATGAGGCAAACCAAAGTTCAATACAGGAATATCATGAGCGTGAAGAAGCTACTCAAAGATTGATACAAGAATTGCTTGAGCAGCTTGAGAACACACAAAGAGAAATAAAGGAGTGGCATGAGCAGGCTGAGACCAGTCAAAGAGATAGACAGGAATTGGGGGAGCTGGCCAAGAACAGAAAAAGAGAAAGTCAGGAATGGCATGAGCAGGCTAAAAATACTCAAAGAGAGCAACAAGAATCGCGTAATGTGAGGAAGCTAATAAAAGAGTAATAAAGAAATTGAGAGAGCAGTGTTGGTGTGAGCTCTGCTTTGAAGGCCTTGTAAAATTCCGCTGTACAACCATCTGGTCCTAGACTTTTCTTAGCTGGGAGGCTTCTTATTGCTGTTTCTATTTCAGCGCTTGATATGGGCCTGTTAAGATGGTTTAACTCATCTTGGTTTAGTTTTGGCATGTCAATATTTGCTTGGAAAAGGTCCATTTCTGTCAAGTTCTCAAACTTATTAGCATAAAGTTTTGAAAAGTATTCCCTAATAATGTTATGAATCTTGGTTGTTTCCATGGTGATGTGTCCATTCTCATCTCTGAGTTTATTTATTTGGGTGTGTTCTCTTCTTTTTCTGATAAGATTCGCTAAGGGTCTGTCAATTTTGTTAATTTTTTCGAAGAACCAACTCTTTGTTTTGTTGATTCTTTCTATAGTTTCCTTGGATTCTAATTCATTCAATTCTGATTTAATTTTAATTATTTCTTTCTCTCTACTGGATTGGGGTTTATCTTGCTGCTCTTTTTCAAGGAGGTTTAGATGTGTCATTAAATTTTTGGTTTCAGATCTCTCCAATTTGTTGATGTGGGAGCTCAGAGCTGTAAAATTGCCTCTGAGTACTGCCTTTGCTGTGTCTCAGAGGAGCTGGTAATTTGTGTGTTCATTTTTGTTGAATAGCATGAACATTTGAATTTCCGTTCTAATCTCTTCCTTGACCCACTCGGGATTCAGCAGTGTGTTGTTCAGCCTCCATGTGATACCGGACTTTCTTTGGTGGCTTTTGGTGTTGAGTTCTAATTATATTCCCTTGTGGTCAGAGAGAATGCAAGGTATAACTTCAATGTTTCTGAATTTAGACAAGTTTGCTTTGTGGCCTAAAATGTGGTCTATTTTAGAAAATGTTCCATGTGCTGATGAGAAAAACGTGTATTCTGATGCTGCTGGGTGAAATGTTCGGTAGATGTCTGTTAAATCTAGTTGATCTATGCAGCTGTTTAGATCTGCGGTTTCTCTGTTGAGTTTTTGCCGAGTTGATCTATCTAGTGGGGAGAGTGGTGTGTTAAAATCCCCAACAATTAATGGCTTTGGATCTATGTGGGATTTGAGGGAAAGTAGCGTTACTTGGATAAATTTGGGTGCTCCTTTAATTGGAGAATATATATTGAGAATTGGAATATCCTCCTGAAGGAGAGATCCCTTAATTAGTTTGTAGCGACCTTCTTTATCTCTTCTCACGAATTTTAATTTGAAGTCTATTTTATCTGATATTAGGAATGCAACTCTTGCCTGTTTATGGGGGACGTTAGCTTGGTAGATTTTGTTCTAGCCTTTAACATTGAAAATGTGTTTGTTTTTCTGGGCAAGATGTGATTCCTGAAGGTAGAAAATAGAAGGGTCTTGTTTTTTAATCCAACTAGACAGTCTATGTCGCTTAATTGGAGAGTTAAGTCCGTTAATATTGAGAGATAGGACTGAGACATATTTGGGAGTTCCTGCCTTGTTATCCACCTTCTTGGGGGCTGCGAAATCTGGGTTCTTCCTATGGTTCTTGGATTCTCAGTTTGGGTGCAGTTACTTGGCCTTTATTCGGGTCTTGTTGGTTTTCTATGTGTAGGACATCTTTAACAATGTTTTGTAGGGCTGGTTTGGTGGAGATGTATTATTTCAATTTTTCTTTGCTATGGAAGGTTTTTATTTGGCCTTCAGTTATGAAGGAGAATTTACTGGGTACAGTATTCTTGGTTGATAGTTGTTTGTTTTTAGGGCATGGCATACATCATTCCAGGTTCTTGCTTTGATTGTCTCTGCTGAGAAATCTGAGGTGATTCTAATTGGTTTCCCTTTATAAGTGATGAATCTTTTCTCCTTCACAGCTTTAAGGATCTTTTCCTTGGTCTGAGTTGATCCTGTGTGGATTATAATGTGACAGTGTGATGTACTATTCTGGTCTGGTCTATTTGGCGTTCTAAAAGCTTCTTGTATCTGAATAGGCCTATCTTTTTGCATGCTTAGGAAGTTCTCTGCTAGCATCCTCTTAAACAAATTTCCTAGACCATTAACTTCTGTTTCTAGGTGCTCCTCTACACCCATTATCCTTAGATTAGGCCTTCTGATGGTGTCTTCCAAGTGTTGGATAGATCTATCATATTTCTTGGACTTGTCTTGGATGGTTGTATGTTCTTTCTCTATAATATCTAGGCTGTCTTCAATCCCTGAGATTCAATCTTCTGCATGGTATAACGTGCTGTCAAGACATTCTACTTTGTTTTTTATTTCTTTTCCTTCTAATTGGTCAGCTTTGATGGCTTCAAATTCTTTGTTGAAGCTTTGTTTTACATCTTGTATGAACTTGTTTACTTCCTTAATTTGGTGGTCAGTGTTTATTCTCAGATCACTTAGTTGATTGGTTATGGTTTCCTTGGATTCCCATTCCTTCTGTTGGGTTCCATTCAGCATTCCCTTTGTGGTCTCCCTGACTTCCTTCAGCTCTTTGTTAATGGATTCCATGAATGCCTTTAGTGATCTTTGTGTATTCTCTTCCTGATCTCTCAATTCCTGTATTCCTCTTTGATTAGCTTCCTCCCATTCATGGGAATTCTCTTTGAGTGTTCTCAGCCTGCTCACTTCATTCTTGCCTTTCTCGTTGAGTATTCTCAAGCTGCTCACACAAATCCTCTATCAGTTTTTGAGTAGCTTCCTCACGCTTATGATATTCCTGAATAAACTTTTGGATTGCCTCCTCTCTCTCCCTATCATGCTTATGCAGGGTCCTTTGTATGCTTTCAATCTTTTCATTTATCATGTTTGCCAGCAGTGTTTGTAGAGCTATTTGGGAACTCTCCTCTGGATTTTTCATTATCTGTTCTGTCTCCTGATTATCAAGATTGGGAATTGAGATACCCAGATTTGCCATTTTTCTTGTGTTTTTCCGGCTTACTCTGCCCATTTGAGATGTAAATAGCACCTGTTTTGTGCTAGAACACTCTCTTAAGGCAAGCATCAACCAAAATCTGAATTTGCACAGTCAATAGTCTACATATACAATCTAGTTCAACAGATATATCTATTCAACATCAAACAACCATATGTTAATTGACTACAAACCGCAAAGAAGAATTTGCAAAAACAGAAATTATTAGGGTTAGGGAGAGATGTGGGTAAAAAATAGGAATAGATTGGTGTGGGAAGGCACAGGGAGAGTTAACTAAGCCCTAATCTCAAAGCAGGAAATAGGTTGGGTAGAATGAAAGTAGAAAGACAGAAAAAAAGAAGAAACTGAAAGGGAGAAGAAAAGAAACCAGTTAAAATAGAAAAATAAAAATCAATAATATTAAGCAGGAATAAAACAATCTATTTAGAGAAGAACATGAATATATTGAGTGAAGGGGAGGGGTATAAAGGAGATGTGAAAAACTTAAAAATAAAAATGCTTAAAATATTATATAGGTATAAAGAGGTAGTACTGCTATTAAGGAATTTAAGTCTCAGAGGTTTTGAATTGAGTAATAAATTTGTGGATTAAGTGTGTACACAATGGGGGATAGGGTCTAATAGTTAACTACGGGTTTATTTGAGGTTGTGCAGTACAAGAATTAAATCACATAAAGAAGAATGAAAGAGAGGAAAAGGTGAAAAGGTTAAGGAAGGAAGAAAAAAAGACCAGAAGTTCAGTAGAGCTAAACAAAAAACAAAAAGATAATTAAAAAAGAAAAAAAGAGAAAGAAAACAAAAAAGAAAGAAAGAAAAATGCACACTCACGTATCACTAAAATAAAAATTAGAAGAGAAAAAAGAATTACTGGAAAAAAAAATTTTTTCAAAAAAGGCAAAAATTAAAGAGTAAAAAAGTTTTATAAAAGAAAAAAAAATTTATATAAGGTAAAGAAGAAGAAGAAGAAGAAGAAGAAAAGAAGAAGAAGAAGAAGGAGGAGGAGGAGGAGGAGGAGGAGGAGGAGGAGGAGGAGGAGGAGAAGAAGAAGGAGAAGGAGAAGAAGAAGAAGAGGAAGAGGAAGAGGAAGAGGAAGAGGAAGAGGAAGAGGAAGAGGAAGAGGAAGAGGAAGAGGAAGAGGAAGAAGAAGAAGAAGAAAAAGAAGAAGAAGAAGAAGAAGAAGAAGAAGAAGAAGAAGAAGAAGAAGAAGAAGAAGAAGAAGAAGAAGAAGAAGAAGAAGAAGAAGAAGAAGAAGAAGAAGAAGAAGAAGAAAGAAGAAGAAGAAGAAGAAGAAGTTGTTCTTTGATTTTTTGGGGAGGGGTGGGAAAAATCCTGTATCTCCCTTGTGTCATTAACCAGCCTCTTGTTGGTGTCTCTGGTCTGCTTGTGGTCCTGTGGCTTGGTTGGTTTCTTAAGTCAGTTTGTTGGAACAGGCACAAAAATGCTCTGCTTTACCCAGGATTTTGCGATCCTCTTCCCAGGCTAGTTCAATGGGAGGCAGATATGCTTTGAGTATCACAAAAGAGGGAGATGCAGTGATGAGGCTAGGTTCTGGGTAGAGTTGAGGCCTTTCAACAAATAGTAGCTTTTCCCAAGGGCTAGTTTGTGAAAAACTCACAGAGCCCAGCCTGGAGACATTCTCAGGGTTTCTGTTTACTGAATTTCAATCGATTGTCGAGGTTGCTAGAAGGAGGGGCAGCCTCTGGCTCTGATTACCCAGTGAAGAAAACCACTCCTAGGGCTGGTGCCCAAGCTGTGTGACTTTTCCCTGGGAGGAGCTGAGTCTGGCAGGTCACGCCGTCGTTAAGTTGTTGTGACCTGCTAAATGACTCATTTTATTCCAAGGCTTGATTTGGAGCTAGCAGCTCCGCCGAGCTTTGTCGGTATACAGGATGGAGATCTCCAGTACTGGTGGGGTGGAGGGGTGTCCTTCCTCCTCTGCTCCCTGAGAAGGAGTGAGGACATCCGGCTTCTACTCATGGTGAGTCTTGGTTCCTGGGTCATCTCTGGTCTGCGAACTGCAGGATGAAGATGTCTGCTCCTTGTAGGTTCTTGCTGGTGTTGAGTAGAATCCACTCGTCCGCTGCGTCTGACTCCTTCGTCCTGTTCTCTCTGTGATTCAGGTATGGCGCCTGTGATCGCCGCCGCCACAACCGCTGCCGGGGCTGCAGCGGCTGCTAGCAAGAGCTTTGATGTGTCTCCCTTCCTGGATTTTCCCTCTCTCGCCTGATTCTCTGTCCTGTGATGGCACACTTGGTGTGATTCTCTGGCTTAGGACTGTTCACTGGAACTCTAAAACTGCTTTCTATGCAAGAGCTTGTTTCGACTCCAGCTTCTCCTCTGCCATCTTCCTGGAACCCTCTAGATCTGTGGTTTCTTTGTTGAGTTTTTCCAGAGTTGATCTATCTAGTGGGGAAAGTGGTGTGTTAAAATCCCAAACATGTCAGATTTGAAGGAAAGTAGTGTTTCTTGAATAAATTTGGGTGCTTGGTTGTTTGGCAAATAAATATATCGAATTGTAATATTCTCGTGAAGTAGAGATCCCTTAATTAGTATGTAGCAACCTTCCTTATCTCTTCTCACTAATTTTAATTGAAAGTCTATTTTGTCTGCTAGGATTGCAACTTCCGCCTGTTTATGGGGGCTATTTGCTTGGTAGATTTTCTTCCAGACTTTCACATTTAAAATGTGTTTGTTTTTATGGGCAATATGAGACTCCTGAAGGCAGCAGATAGAAGGATCTTGCTCCTTAATCCAACTTGACAGTCTATGTCGCTTAATTGGAGAGTCAATCCGTTAATGTTGAGAGTCAGGATTGAGATCTCTTTGGGAGTTCCTACCATTTTATGCACCTTCTTGGGGGCTGCAGCAACTGGGTTCTTATGGTTCTTGGATTCTCAGATTGGGTGCAGTTTCTTGGCCTTTATTGTGGCCTTGTTGGTTTTCTATGTGTAGGACATCGTTAAGTGACATTTATAGGGCTGGTTTGGTGGCTATATATTGTTTCAGTTGTTCTTTGGTATGGAAAGTTTTTGTTTGGCCTTCATTTATGAAGGAGAGTATAGCTGGGTACAGTATTCTTGGTTGATAGTTGTTTGTCTTTAAGGCAGGGCATATATCATTCCAGGCTCTTCTTGCTGTAATTGTCTCCGCTGAGATATCTGATATTATTCTAATTGGTTTCACTTTATAGGTGATTCATCTTTTCTCCTTGACAGCTTTAAGGATTTTTTCATTGGAATTGATCCTATGGGGATTATAATGTCACGGTGAGATATCCTGTCCTAGTCTTGTCTATTTGGGTTTCTAAAAGCTTCTTGAATCTGAATAGGTTTATCTTTTTCCATGTTTGAGAAGTTCTCTGCTTGGAACATGTTAACCAAATTTCCTAGTCCATTAACTTTTGCCTCTAGGTGCTCCTCTACTCCTATTATCCTCAGATTAGGCCTTCTGAGGATGTCTTCCAAATGTTGAATAGATCTATCCTATTTCTTGGGTTTGTCTTAGATAGTTGTATGTTCTTTCTCTAAAATAACCTGGCTGTCTTCAATCCCTCAGATTCGATCTTCTGCATGGTCTACCATGCTCTCAAGACTTTCCACTTTGTTTTTAATTTCTTTTTCTTCTATTTGGTCAGCTTTGATGACTTCAAATTCTTTGTTGGAGCTTTGTTTGAGATCTTATATGAACTTCATTACTTTCTTAATATGGTGTTGTGTTTATTCTCAAATCACTTAGTTGATTGGTTATGGTTTCCTTGGACTCCCATTCCTTCTGTTGGGCTCCATTCAACATTCCCTTTCAGGTCTCCCTGACTTCTTTCAGCTGTCTTTTATTGGATTCCATGAATGCCTCTATTTGGTAGGAAAGTAACACCACTTTTGTGCTAGAACACTATTTTAAGGCAAGCATCAACGAAAGTCCTGTAATTGCACAGTCAAAGTCTGGGCCTTTTGTCAATATCAATTTCTGGGCCTTTGTCAGTATCAAAGATGGAGCTCTCTGGTGGTGGGAGAGGGGCGGCCTTCCCTCCTCTGCTTTCTGAGAAGGAGTGAGGATGTCAGGGTTTTACTCATGCCAGAATCTTGGTTACTGGGCTCTCTCTGGTCTGCAATTAGCAGCATGAATATATCTGTTCCTTGACAGTCCTTCCTGGTGTTGAGTAGAATATGCACACTTTGTCTGGCATCTTTTTGACTGGACTCTCTCTGTAGGCATGGTGGCTCTGGCCACTGATGCTCAGATCTGTTTCCTTGCCTGGATATTCCATCTCTGGCCAAACACTCTGTACTGTGATGGCACACTGGGTGTGATTCTCTAGCCTAGGATTCTTGACTGGAATACTAAAACTGTTGTCTACGTGAAAGCTTGTTTAGCCTAGACCTTTTGCCATCTTCCTCCGTAATCTAGATTATGACTTTAGACTCTAACTTGGGACAATGATCTGCTGTCAGTTATTTTCTACTCTTCTCCTTCTTTTCCCCTTCCACTTACATAATTTTATTTAAAGAAATGTATTTGAGCTTGTATTTCTAAATTCTTCAAAATTATTTGAATTTCTTCATACTTCTGGCAGCCTCCTATATATTTCTCAATGGAATATTTTGTCACTACCATTTTTATCCCATATGATATTGGATATCTTCCTGCCTAATTCAGTGCAAGACATAAATTACACTCATCCAGATATTTCAACACTTGTTGACATGATTTCTTACGTAGAAATCATTATTTTAGTATTTCTAGGGAGGTGTCATCTGTCATTTTTGAAAGACCCTACGTGATACTTATATGCAAACCTGTTTTAAACCAATATGCCATTCAGTAGATGAACGAATCAATAAAATGTCAGATATATATACATATATATCTATATCTATATCTATATCTATCTATCTATCTATCTATCCATATGGCTGAATTCTATGCTTAAAATTCAAAAGGAAATGGAAAGATTTTTCAAAATCCCTGCTGAATAAAACAAGCAAGACTCAAAAAAACAGATTGCATAGTCTCCCTCATTTGTAATAATAGGAAATGTATAGAATAACACTAGCAGATGAGCAGAATGGCTCAAAAGCTTTGTATATAGGACCATACAAGATCATGTTGAGCAAAATGAACAACTAGATATGGAAATAGAGGTTTTTCTTTGTGGTTGTTTTTTTTTAAATGTACTATGTGATTTCTTTTTTCTTTTGTGTTTTCCCCTATAGTTTATCCCGTGCTGTATTTGATTTCAGTACTGTATGTATTGCACATGCATTTATCTTAATTTGACAAGGCAAGATGAACAACAAATTGGGGAGACAAAGGACAAAGGGTAAACCAATGCAATAGCAATACTCACAAGACAACATGTTGGAAATTTACATTACAACTTGTGAGGGATTTGGGGGGAAAGGAAAAGGGTGAGAAAAATGATGTAGTGGTTAAAATTTCGACATATTAGGTATTCACTACCTTACAATTAATGCAACCCCTTTATATATCACCTTAAAAATAAAATTAAACTAAAAAAAAGTTACATAAAGTATAATTTCACTGTATTGCTATAGTAAATATTATTTTATGTGCTTTATCTTTTTAAAAATGAACACTATTTGGCATCTAATTTGAATTAATGACACCTTTTTTTATCAGAGGTTCATCAACTTGAATGTTATCAAAATATACAATATTTTCACAATATACCTACCATAATTTTCCAAAAAATTATAATTTCAGTATTATCTCATAGTGAAACAGAAAACAGTTTAATTCTCTGGAAACTTCTAACTTTTAAAACTGAATAACTGTTCAAAGGACAGTATATATGTGGTTTTCAAATTTCTTACAAATACTGACTACTCATTTTCAAATTTTGAGCATTTCATATCAGAGATATTCAAAACAATACCTGTTTGAATGTTATTTAATTCTGCAATAGCTGCAGTTTCTAATGGGGTGTTACATATTGAGAAATCAACAGAAAAAAATAGCCATATTCTGGTGAAGAATATAACTATGAAGTATTTGTAATAATTAATTTCTCAAGAGTAAACATTTGTTTATCAGAGTAAGCTATTATTTCTGTGACCATCAATCCCAACGTTTTATGCCATAAAGTCTTCCTAGCCCAACAGTTTCTAATTTGTAAGGTGCACCTTAAAATTCCCTTAATTCACATCATGAATAGCTTATCACTCTTGTGAAAAAATACTACACTTGTGCTAATATGATGCCCTTCCTATTGTGGAAAGTACACTACACTAAACTTTGCTGCAACATATTTCTAATTTCTAGAAATCAGAACACTTGCAAATATTATTTATCTTTTTTATCTATCATAGATATTCAGGAGACTGAGTTCAGAGATTATGGTTCGAAGCCCACCCAGTCAGGAAGATTCCTTAGATTCTTCTCTCCAATAAATTTCTCAGGAAAAGCCAGACTCAAGTGGCACTGAGGTTGAAGAGGTAGGGCATGAGCCTTGAGCACAAATCAGCTCAAAGAGAGTGGCCAGGCACAGAGTTCAAACCTGAGGAAAAACCAAAAATAAAAACCAACTCCAACCCTAGCATTTTTCTCATTGTATACAGAGGCATGTAATTAAGGTATTTTCTTCCTCTATTATGAGTAGATAGAAGACCCAAGACCTCACACAATTACTCTCTTCATACCATGTTTCACCAAAACCTAAAAAAATTGCTTGTTCTTAATTTATAAATTAATATCATCCATTTGTTGGCAACTCTGTCTAGATTATTCACACTATCAATTTATACATGAACTGTTGGAATTATGAATTAACTGTTGTAATTATACCTCGCTTCAAAGAATACTTTAGGCAAATAAAATGCCAGATTCATTTGTGAATTTGTCGATTGAAACCTCTACTTAAAAAGAATTTTGTAGTATCCTATAGAATATGAAATTACAAACAAAACCAAAATATTTATTTTAAATCTAAATTCTAATTTAGCAAGCTGTATAAAGTCCTACATTAGATGAACTTTGTATTTTTCCAGACTTAAAATTTTGTAATCTTTCATTATTTCTTTGAAATCCAACAGAATGATGCTTATTTTTTCAAATTTTTGATTGGGAATCATGAGCCATTTTGCATCTAGGAATCTTGTGTAATGAAGAGAACATTTAAAACCCAACTGAGGATTATATATGAGTTGCATTTCAATAAGAAAGTTGCATTCTCAAAACATAATGACAAAATTAGCCCAAACCTCCAACTGTGTATTCCTTTCTTGTTGTTTGGCTTATTTCATTGAGACAAAATTATACTACCTGGCCCAGGGAAGGTATCACTATGTAATCCCAATCTCTAATCTCCTGTCTTAGTCTGAGTGCTAGAATTCCAGGCTTGTATCAAATTGCCCTGCCATAGTTTGGTGGTTTATTTAATATAGATACAGACTAGCAATTATGAACGTCTCCTATGATTTTATCCATTAAACTGACTGCTCAAACTGTTTATGTACTATTTTCAAAGATGTTCTGTCATTTGACACAGGATATGATCATTTTCAGATGCACTTGCAGGGGTCTCTGATTCATTCTTCCATGGATCCAATCCCTTTAATAATGATTAATTGACTTTCTTATTATCTCTGGTCCCTAGGTATGTAATATTCTCAAACTTCTTTGAAGAAATTTCACTTGAGGACTTTCTAATATTAAAAATTATCACTTGATCTAGTCTTACTCAGGATATATTTTCAATTGTTTTCTAACATATCTCCACATTCTGAGAGTTGTTTCATTTGTGAAGGTGGGTTTGTACATGTATGTGCCTCTGTGTGTATATGTATGTTTGTATGTGTGTATGCAAAAGCCTCAGCAACCTTATTCAGAAATCTTGCTCACGACTAGTATTCCACCACTTGAGCTCATGCCTATAATTCTAGCTACTCAGGAGGCTCAGATCTGAGGGTTGCGGTTCAAATCCATTACGAGTAGGAAAGAAAGATTCTGAGGCACTTATCTCCAATTAACCACCAGAAAACTGGAAGTGGCACTGTGGCCCAAGAGGTAGAACACATATTGCCCAGGCCGAGTTCAAACCCTGCCACAACCTTCAAAAAAAAAAGATAAAAGATAAAAGAAAGAAAAAGAAATGAGATCTTTGCCACCAGTTCTTTGCTAGTATAATTCTCACTTTCTCACCATGGACTTTTTTTCCAGTTAAGTCCATGCTCTTATATCTAACTTGCTTTGGAACCAGAATTATTCTTCCATTGTACATTTTCCAAATTTGCGTGATTAGCAACAATGATTTAGAGATAGAAGTTGAAAGACAGTGGCCTCATCATTCATGTTCCTCTTAGTATTAATTATTTCTCTATGTCACTCCCATAGATCTACATAATGGCTTTGGCTTTATTGGTTCAATGTTGTCTTATTTGCAGAATCTTCTATAGTATATTAAACCATTATACTTAAACACAGAACTTTTCTTTCTCTTATTATTCCTATTGTTTCTTCTACTGTTAACTTGTGTACACTTGGGAAATAATGCAAAACACACACACACACAAATAAACTTTTCTGAGAATCTTCTCCCAGTTAAATTTAATTTAAGAGCACTTATGAAATTTGAACTTAATGTACTCCTGGATAATGGTTTCTTCTTTTATAGTAAAAATAGTGTACAGAGGGCTTAGAGTTACATAAGTAAGGTAATGATTATATTTCCTATTTTTACATCCTCTTTTGTTTTTGCTGTGGTATCCGTTCCTTCTCCATCTACTCAATTCCCGCTCCACTCCCCAAGTTGTAAAGTTCGTTTTCTACATAGTGTCTTGTTCATATCATTGTTACAATTGGTCATCATGAATCTCTTTTTCAGAATTCTGTTGTTTCCCTTCCCCTCCCCAAACTAGATGGTTTTACAGCAGAATTCTACAAGTCCTTCATAGCAGAGCTCACACCATTACTCCTCCAAATCTTCAATTAATTGAAACAGAAAGTTCACTACCGAACACATTCTATGAAGCAATCATAACCCTCATCCCAAACGAGGCAGGGACTCATCAAAGAAAGAGAACTATAAACCCATTTCTTTGATGAGCATTGATGCAAAACTTCTCAACAAAATTTTGGCCAATGACTTCAACAATTCATCCAAAAAATCATACAACACGATCAAACAGGATTCATTTCAGGGATGCAAAGCTGGTTCAATATACACAAATCAATTAATATTATTTATCAAATCAACAGGAGCAAGAATAAGAACCACATGGTTATTCCAATAGATGCAGAAAAAGCATTCGACAAGATCCAACACCTCTTTATGATGAAGGTTTTGGAAAAATTAGGAATCCATGGAACATTCCTCAATACAATAAAGGCTGTATATGACAAACTTACAGCCAGCATTATACTTAATGGTGAAAAACTAAAGCCGTTTCCTCTTAACTCAGGAACAAGACAAGGATGTCCACTCTCTCCACTTCTCTTCAATCTAGTATTAGAATTCCTAGATACAGCAATAAGACAAGATGCAGACATAAAGGGGATCCAAATAGGGAAAGAAGAAATAAAACTCTCCCTCTTGGCAGATGACATGATCTTGTATTTAAAGAATCCCATAGCCTCCACTCCCAAATTGCTCAACCTGATTCAAACTTTGGCAAAGTAGCAGGGTATAAAATTAACCCCCCAAAATCAATGGCTTTTCTGTATGCCAACAATGAGAAAAGTGTGGCTCAAATTAGGAAAGCAACTCCATTTGTAATATCCCCACAAAAAATAAAATACCTAGGAATTAACTTAACCAAAGAAGTGAAGGTCCTCTATGATGAAAACTTTAAAATCTTGAAGAAGGAAATCAAAACAGATCTTAGAAAATGGCAAAACCTACCATGCTCCTGGATTGGAAAGATTAACATCGTGAAAATGACAATACTTCCTAATGCTGTCTACAAATTCAACGTAATACCCACCAAAATTCCAACCTCATTCTTCAAGGAAATAGAAGAGTCAATCCAAAAATTCATATGGAACAATAAAAGACCCTGAATAGCAAAAACGCTCCTCAACGGAAAGAACAGTGCTGGAGGAATATCAATGCCAAATTTCAAACTCTACTATAAAGCCATAGTAATCGAAACAGCTTGGTTTGGCATAAGAACAGACCTCAGGTACAATGGAATAGAATTGAAAACCCAGAAATCAACCTACAGACCTATAGCCATCTAATCTTCGATAAGGGAGCTAAAACAATAGAATGGAAGAAAGAGAGGCTCTTCAGTAAATGGTGCTGGCAAAATTGGTTAACTACTTGTAGAAAACTAAAGCTAGATCCTTATATATCACCCTGCACCAGAATCAACTCCAAATGGATCAAAGACTCGAAGTCAACGCAGACACTCTGAAAACATTACAGGGTGAAATAGGAGCACATGTCATAATTTACGTAATACTACTTACATATCTGTAGTTACCTTAAAAGATTTTAGGCCTTAGAGCAGGGAGGTAAAATGTATTTTTATTTCTGCATGAAACAATTTGTGACTTTATACCAACAAACTGAATTTGACTCTTTCCTTATTTGTAAGGTAAGTTGGAAAATATAAGGTCTCTTCACTTTTCTCTTTTCTTGCTCTAGAAGTCAACAAATATATTCTTCATTTTTTCTGGTAGATTACATCCATTTACAGATGAGAAATGTAAGGCTAATAGTCAATGTAGTGAGTAAGAATGATAGCAGAATTTTTGTCTGAGGTCTTCACTCTGTGTGCTTACAAAGAGATAATTTGGTGATGGAGAGGACCAATATGAAAAGACTATGGGGAAATAGCATACTTTGGAAATGGTTGTTTTAGGACTAGGTGACAGTGATGAGTAAATGAAACAGGCTGGTGTCAGGGGCATAAAAAGGAGTACATAGAAATCATATTAGTGACAGAACCTAAGAAAATCTTGATCATTCATCTTATTTAATGGGAGGGAGTAGAAGGTAAGAAGAAATCTCAGGTGCTTCCACTGGTCTGGCTGGCAACTGTGTTAGTGATATTCTTAGTAATAAGGACGACAGGTTGAAATGATGGATTTAGGGCATAAAACTCTCTGATTGTTCTGAAGTTCATATTAAACAGATGCAAAAATAGGTCTGTTTAGACATCATCAAAATATCCACTACCATGAATATGAAAAATTATAATAAAATTGGGGTGGTATTATTGAAGGGAAGAGGAAAAGTAAAGTTCTCACACAAGTGTGAGCAATGTGAGCACCAGAGTGGACAAGATTGGAAGAAAGAGAAAAACAAGGAACCAAAAATGTAATAAACACAGATTTTCTGAAGTAAAGGAAGGAAAGAATTTTCAGGAAGATATTGAAGGAAATATGCTATTTGGGTTTGAAAAGTAAAAGGACATAGACAAGTTTAATAAGAACAGTGTTTTGGTGAAAGTCATATTGATAAAATTTTGAGGTATGAATTCGAAGCCATAAAATTCTGGATCAATGAATTCAACAGATCCTGTTGATTTTAAATGCTGGGAACATATGCTTTTATCCTGACCTTAGCAAAATTATACAAATATAACTCTCATGAACGTTACTTAGGGCTATTCTGTGAATATTTTTGAACTTTGTTTAGCCAGCAGATTAGAGATTGAACTACAGTAGACACAAGCCTAATTTGTCCTAGAGTTCTAATGAGTGACCCATGTATCCACAACAGTTTGGGATTTTATTGAAAT
Source organism: Dipodomys spectabilis (assembly GCF_019054845.1). Lineage (NCBI taxonomy): Eukaryota > Metazoa > Chordata > Mammalia > Rodentia > Heteromyidae > Dipodomys > Dipodomys spectabilis. The sequence continues at coordinate 1,703,732 of NW_024870964.1, forward strand.
ATCTTTAGATATGTCTGGATATTTTATTAGCCTATTCATTATAAATGTAGGAAAAGTATCACCAAGTATTAGTTTGAACATACAGCTTTGCTGATGTGACTGAAGACTCCTAGAATTGATTCCTCTTTAGAATAGAAAATGCCTCAATAGCCATTGACACATCACAACTGCCATATACTCTATTTAATTCTAATTCTTGTTAGGGATATCTCCATGCTGAAATAACCCTGTCCATCAACCTGCCACAAATTCTTGTATGTAGGAAGTACTCATAAACTTCAAGCTTTTATTGAATGGAAGAGTTCAGACATTACCCTCACCTCTAGGATTAAATGCCTAAAGAGATAAAACATTTTGCTTTAATGCCTTTCTTTCATTTTCTTATACCTATTTGCAAGTAGGGAAGGATTCTGACTTAACAACAATACAATGGTGACTTGTTTTAACACAACGTCTAAGATCTAGTGTTAATTCGGATACTCACTAATTAGCTACAGATTTTGTGGATATTTATATTTCTCCTGGGTAAACTAATGAGCACCAAAAAAATGTCCCTAAGGAGCCTTTCAATTCTAATATCACTGTTTGTCTCAAAATGCTTCAAATTCTACACCCTCTAATGTGGGCATAGGGTTATCTTGTGGAACTTTTCTCCTCAGAGAGTGAGTACTACCCTATTGCTTAACATGGACAAAGTACATTCATACATAGACTGGGCATGTGCAAACAAGAAGTGATAGTTGAACAATGTTCTTAGCAGTATTTACAGATGAAATGGAAATAGAGCAACTATGAAGTCAAAAGGAATGTGCAAAAAGACAGAGGCACTAAGTAGAATGTGCCAAGGAAATGCTGAAGAGTAATTTGAAATTATGTGCTCAAGTGTGAGGGTGTGTTCAAAGTACAGCTTCAGACAATGTAATTGGATATCTTCAGGGGAAACTGCTTTAAACGATTCTGGGATAATTGTACAAGTAGAAGCCCTTTGGTCTGACTCTAATCAGCCACAACATAATCAATTTAGGGATTATTTTCAAAGTGCAAAGTGAGCAAAAGAGGGCTAATCAGAGTTAGTGTTCAGGTTGAAGTACGTCTTCATTTATTTTGGAGCATTAAACTAGGAAAAAAAACAAGTAAACATTTTGCAAGTACCTAAATTAAGTGGGACGTATTATATTGGTCTCTTTTTAACTTGGAAGTTATAGATTATGTCCTTTTATACTTGGGACAATGCAGGGAGCCGGGACAAACGCCATTACAAGATGGCACCCACTTCCTTTCAGCTTAGAGGTAAACAATTCCACATTAGGCAGTGCTTGGTGGGACTGCGGGTCCCTAGCTTTGCACATGCGCCACCATTGTAAATCCTGAGCCAATCCCGTGGCACCTGGTGACAGCAAAAGGCAGACAGCCAATCCTGAAGCGACCCGTGTTCCAAACCCTAGATAAGCGGCTGTATTTCCTTGCTTGCTCTCTTGCGCTCAAGCTCTCCCTTCAACTAAAAGGCTCTCCAATAAAGTGTGATCTGAGAAGACTCCTGGTGTGGTGGTCGTTCTTCCTAGCTGGCGGAGAAGGCGTTCGCCGCAAGTGGTGCCGAAACCCGGGACCTGCGCAAGAGGTCTAACAGGAGCCAGAACTCAACACACGGAGAGGAGACGTCGGAAAGAGGTAAGTATCCCCAGGTATGCTGGATCCTTGGTTGCTGCTGGCTTTGCTACTTCCCCCGTGGTTTGCCGTGTCAGGAGGCCTCACACTCCCGTGCTGGGATAAGCTAGGTAGGGATCTAGAGAGAGCCCAACAGGAGGGACGTAAAGTTTTGATGCAGCATCAGGACAGTTTTTCAGAGTCAGCATCTGATAAAGGGGAAGAAAAGAGGCCAAAACGAAAAAGGGGAAAAAGACAAAAGGATTTTAAAGAATTAAAGCAGGAGGGACTGCAGCCCTCACAAAAACAAAAGGAAGGGCAGGACCAAGAATGCAGTGATCCTGTGAGTGACTCAGAGGAAGAAATGTTAGAGGAGGAAGGAGAGCAGCTTGATCCAGCTGATAATGAAGACTTAGAAGAGGCTGCGGCTGAGTATGAGGCAGACAGATATGGGGGGCGGCGTCCCCAAACGATAAGAGTACCGCAGCAGCCAGAAAGGAGGAAAGGAGCTGGCCCTCACCTGTCGGCCCCTCCCCCGCCGTACCCGCCGGCGGGGCGGAGTCACTTTATAAAAGGGAGCACATGGTCGCGGCTGGCGGCCGCATTTCCGGTTTTTGAAAATCCAATTACTAATGAAAGAAATTTTGAGCCGGTTTCCTACTCCCAGCTTAAGGATTTAGTTGAGGCAGTCCGGACTTATGGAGTGACGGCTAATTATACCATAGCCTTACTCCGAAGGCTGACTGTTAATGCTATGACGCCTACGGACTGGTTCGAGGTGGCCCGCACCTGCCTTAACCACGGGCAATTTCTTGATTTTCAATCTATTGTTCATGACAAGGCTCAAGCTCAATACAGACAAAACGTCCATGATGGGCATCCTGATTGGACTGTAGACATGCTTCTTGGGCAGGGACCCTTTGCCATGGATCAACTAGGGTACCCCTTTGAAGTGTACCGGCAAGTGAATACCCTTTTTTATAAATCCTGGCGAGCTCTCCCAAACAAGGGGGAGACGGCGGGCAATTTAACAAAAATCACTCAGGCCCCTAATGAACCATTTTCCGACTTTGTTGCTCGCATGCTGGAGACAGCTGAGCGGGTGTTAGGAAATTTGGAGACAGCCATGCCATTTGTGCAACAAATCATTTTTGAACAAAGTACTAAGGAATGTCAGAGGGCAATCACCCCAGTTAGAACTCAAAGCCTGGAAGCGTGGGTAAAAGCTTGTAGAGAGGTGGGTGGACCCCTGACCAATGCAGGGCTGGCGGCTGCTGTTTTGTCAGCTGCCAGGGCCGCAAAAGATAATAAGGGAAAAGGATGTTTTCGGTGTGGTCAGTTGGGACATTTTAAACGGCAGTGCCCACAAAATGGTGCTCCTGCACAAAACACGCCCAGGCCGCTAAGGACTCCAGGGGTGTGTCCTCGTTGTAAAAAGGGGAAGCATTGGGCCAACGAATGTAGGTCAGTCAGGGACATTGATGGACATCTTATCCCAAAAAATCATTTCAAACACTCATTCGGAACCAGAGCCAAAAAACGGGAAAAGGGGCCCTCGTCCCCAGGGCCCGAAAATTTATGGGGCATTTCAGACTCCGGTTCCCGAACAACCCCCACAACAACCCTCCAACCAAAGAGAGCAACCTCAGGCTCCGCAGGGTTGGACCTCTGTGCCACCTCTGGACTGGTATTAACCCAACAGATGGGAGTTCAGATTGTGGAGACGGACATGACAGGACCCCTGGATAAGGACACTGTAGGAATAGTTCTAGGACGCTCCTCCTCTACTATGAGGGGGCTAATAATTTACCCAGGGGTAATTGACCCGGACTACACGGGAACCATTAAGGTCCTCTGTCATGTCCCCCGCGGGGTAGTGTCTATTTCCCCCGGAGACAGAATTGCACAACTTCTGGTTTTGCCTTCCTTGCACGGCAACTTCCCTGCTAAGGAGATAAAGAGAGGTGAGGGAGGGTTAGGCTCCACTAGAGTCGACCTTACATGTCTGTCCTTAGCTTTGGACCAAAGGCCCATGTTAACTCTTCAAGTGGAAGGAAAAAGATTTGAGGGACTGGTGGATACAGGGGCAGATAGAAGCATCATCCGAAGAGGGGAGTGGCCAAAGCGATGGCCAACTCAAAAATCCTCCCAAACCTTGCAAGGGCTGGGCTATGCTGAGGCCCCACAGTTAAGTGCAAAAGAATTGACTTGGAGAACAGACGAAGGCCAGATCGGGAGGATGCAACCCTTTGTGGTTGACGTCCCCGTTAACCTTTGGGGAAGAGATGTACAGCAACAGCTAAAGTTAACCTTGACTAATGATTATTCTGAGGCCAGTCAAAACATGATAAAACAACAAGGATTTGTTCCAGCCCTGGGCCTTGGGCGATGTCTCCAAGGATGCAAGGAGCCAGTAGAGCCACTTCCTAAGCAGGATAGAAAGGGTTTGGGTTTTTCTTAGGGGCCCCTGAAAACAAAGCTTCCACTAAAGGTGCGGTGCCCATACCTTGGTTATCCCAAAAAGCGGTGTGGGTTCCTCAGTGGCCCCTCTCTCAAGAAAAGTTGGAAGCAGCACAAACCCTTGTTCAGGAACAGCTACAGTTGGGGCATGTTGAACCTTCCGTGTCATCCTGGAACACCCCAATTTTTGTAATAAAAAAGGCCTCTGGAAAATGGAGACTGCTACATGACCTTCGAGCAGTAAATGCTCAGATGCAGATCATGGGACCGGTGCAAAGGGGGCTCCCCCTGCTTTCGGCATTACCTAAAGAATGGCCTATTTTAACCTTAGATATTAAGGATTGTTTTTTCTCCATACCGCTCCATAAAAAGGACAGGGAGCGCTTTGCTTTTACTTTACCTTCAGTTAATCATGAAACTCCGGATGCTCGCTACCAGTGGAAGGTTCTCCCTCAGGGGATGGCTAATAGCCCAACAATTTGTCAATTGTTTGTAGGAGCTGTGTTGGCCCCTGTTAGAAAAAACTTTCCAAAGGTACGGATTATCCATTATATGGATGATATCTTGTTGGCTGCTCCTTCAAAAGAGACTCTTCATAAAGTGTTTGGGCAGATAACGGAGACCTTAGCTGAGAAGGGATTGATAATTGCCCCTGAAAAGGTTCAGCAGACTAGTGTTGTTCAATTTCTGGGAACCATTGTTTCTCCCAATGAGATTAAGCCGCAAAAGCTCTTTATTCGAACTGATCACCTTAAAACACTTAATGATTTTCAGCAATTGGCAGGAGACATTAATTGGATAAGGGGATTTCTTAATCTCCCTCGGTCAGAGTTGTTACCTTTGTTTGCCATTTTGGAGGGTGACCCTGAAGTCACCTCCTCTAGGTCCCTGACACCTTTAGCACTAAATTCCCTACAAAAGGTTGAGGCAGCTTTGTCTAGGGCTCAACTTTCACGGGTTGATTTAAAATTACCTATTGATTTATGTATATTAAAAACGAAAAATTATCCCACGGGGGTTCTTTGGCAAAATGGCCCCTTGTGGTGGCTTCATGGCAGTTCAGTGGGCGCAAAAACTGTTCAATATTTTCCTGAATTAGTGGCTAAACAGGTAATTTTAGGTATAAAATATTGTTTGATGCATTTTGCAAAAATTCCAGATAAATTAATTATTCCGTATACCCGTGAACAAGTTGAAGTTTTAGCAGCTACAGTGGATATGTGGGCGATTCTTGTTTGCTCATTCCCCAATATTATTGATAATCATTATCCTAAACATCCTTTGCTTGCCATAGTTAAAAATGATTTAATATATTTTCCTGTTGTTACTTTAAAGAAACCCTTGGCTGATGCTTTAACCATTTTTACGGATGGATCAAAATCTGGACAAGGTGCCTTCCTTGTTCAAGGACGCCGACAGCCGGTGGTCTTTAATTTTCGGCCAAACGTCCCACAGGCTGTTGAATGTTTAATTGTGCTTGAAGTTTTTAAAAGATTTGATCAACCTATTAATTTATTTTCTGATTCACTATATGTAGTAAATGTTGTAGCTTCCCTTGAAGTTGCTGCTTCAATTAAACAGGCCAGTACAATTTCTAATGTTTTGCTACAGATTCAATCCCTTATTTTAGACAGAAAACACCCTTTTTATATTGGACATATTCGTGCTCACTCTATGTTGCCGGGCCCAATGGCAAAGTGTAATGACTTAGTGGACCAAGCAACTCGGGCTGTGGCCCTGGTCGCTGCTGATCCTGTAAAATTGGCAGAGGACTTTCATAGGTTATATCATGTGCCTGCAAATACCCTTAGGAAAAGATATAATTTGCCCAGACATGTAGCTAGGGAAATTGTTAAAGCCTGTAAATCTTGTGTTACCTTTCTTCATCCTCCCCATGTGGGGGTAAACCCCAGGGGGTTGAGACCAAACGCCTTGTGGCAAATGGATGTTATCATTTGACAGAATTTGGAAAGTTAAAATATTTACATGTGTCTGTGGACACCTTTTCTGGTGTCATTCGTGCCACACCTTTGGCAAGAGAAAAGGTGTCTCACGTTAAAATACACTGCTTGGAAGCTTGGGCAGCTTGGGGAAAGCCCCTTAGACTTAAGACAGATAACGGCCCTGCTTATACTTCCCAGGGTTTTCGTGCCTTTTGTGCACAACTGCAAGTTGCCCACACTACCGGGTTGCCTTATAATCCTCAAGGACAAGGTATAGTGGAAAGAGCCAATAGAAGCATAAAAGAAATGCTTCAAAAACAAAAAGGGGGAATTGCTGAGTCAGCGTCCCCCAGGGAAAGACTTTCCCTTGCGCTCTTTACCCTCAATTTTTTAATTTTAAATGATAAAGACCAGTCTGCAGCAGACCGGCATGTGACAAGAGACTCTACAGACAATAAAGACATGGTTATGTGGAAGGATGTCATTGATAACAAATGGTATGGACTGGATCCGGCTATTACGAGATCCAGGGGAGTTGTTTGTGTTTTTCCACAGGATCAAGAAACACCACATTGGGTCCCAACTCGGCTAACAAGATTGGTCAAGGAAACTCAGGACGAAAAACAGGATGATCAAGAAGGCGTTGAGCGTGATAATATTATTGATGGTCAAGACCTATCACAGTCAAGGAGAGCTACGATGGGGGATCCTATCGGTGTTCCCGAGGCCGATGCCAGTTAGGCATGATGCCCGCCTTTTTGCGGATTGCCATTGTGACTGTCAATTCCACGCGCATGGTCCCGGATTTGTGGAGGAGCTCCAGTCCTGGATTTCCTCCGCTGTTTCCTGGTTCAAGGAATGGGTGGTGGTGGGTTTATTTTTAGCTTGCTGCTTGGGCGGATGCGTGGTCTGCCCATGGTTGGTCTGTCGCCTTCGAGCCCAAACCAGTAGGGACAAAGTTGTTATTTCGCAAGCATTAGCCGCCTTGGAGAGTGGATCCTCACCCCAAATTTGGCTGTCGGCCCTGAGAGGTCATTAAGCCTTATCATTTCGCATAGCCCTAGCACCCCGAGGGATCTGGGGATCCCATTGCACCGGGACGGGTATGTGACTGATAACTTGGAACAGGGTGCAAGGCAAGTGCACTGCACTTGAGAAGAATTTTCCTCTCAAGAAGAGCACGTTGGGCTGCAAGTGGGTTGATGCCCAAGATCCCACCTCTGCAAAAAAGGCATCGGACGGGCCTGGTCGTCACTGGGGAAGGCGCCCCCCAGGCGAAGGCCAGTGCAAGGTCCTCTCTTTGAGACAGAGGCCCGACCTCTACTCTTACCTGTTACCAAAACAAAAAGGGGGAACTGCAGGGAGCCGGGACAAACGCCATTACAAGATGGCGCCCACTTCCTTTCAGCTTAGAGGTAAACAACTCCACATTAGGCAGTGCTTGGTGGGACTGCGGGTCCCTAGCTTTGCGCAGGCGCCACCATTGTAAATCCTGAGCCAATCCCGTGGCACCTGGTGACGGCAAAAGGCGGACAGCCAATCCTGAAGCGACCCGTGTTCCAAACCCTAGATAAGCGGCTGTATTTCCTTGCTCGCTCTCTTGCGCTCAAGCTCTCCCTTCAACTAAAAGGCTCTCCAATAAAGTGTGATCTGAGAAGACTCCTGGTGTGGTGGTCGTTCTTCCTCGCTGGCCGAGAAGGCGTTCGCCGCAGGACAATGATCTGCTGTCAGTTATTTCTTCTCTTCCGCTTCTTTTGCCCCTTACTTACATAATTTTTATTAAAAAAGACATATTTGCGCTTGCATTTCTAAATCCTTCAAAATTATCTGAACTACTTCATACTTCTGACAAACTCTTATATCTTTCTCATGGGAATATTTTGTCACTACCATTTTTATCCTATATGATATTGGATACCTTCCTGCCTGATTCAGTGCAAGATATACATTAGACTGATCCACATATCTCAACACTTCTACCACCAAGAAATCCTATCTTACATTGAAATCATGATTTCAGAATGTCTGGGGAAGTGGCATCTGTCATTTTTGAATGGCCCTACGTGATACTTACATGCAATCATGTTTTAAACCAATGTGCCACTCAGTAGATGAACGAATGGACAAAATGTGGCATATATATATATATATATATATATATATATATATATATATATATACACCCGGTGGAATTATTTGCTTCTAATTCATAAGGAAATGGAAAGACTTGGAAAAATCCTACTAAGTAAATTCACAAGACACAAAGAAATAGATTCCATGGTTTCCCTCATTTGTAATAAGTAGGAAATATCTAGGATTGTCCTAGCAGATGAGCACAATGGTTCAATAGCTATGTGTAAGTTGATGCTGAGCAAAATGAACTCCTACATATGGAAACAGAGGTTTTTCTTTGTGGTTGTTGTTTTTAATGTACTATGTGATTTCTTTTTTCTTTTGTGTTTTCTCTTATGGCTTGTTCCCTATTGTATTTGTTTTCAGTATCATGTGTCATTGTATATACATTTATCTTAATTTGGCAAGGGAAGAGGAACAACAAAATGGCGAGACAAAGGACAAATGGCAAACCAATGCAATAGCAATACTCACAAAACAAAATGTTCGAAATTTACCTTACAACTTGTGAGGGGAATTGGGGTGAAAGAAAACAGTGAAAAAAATGAGAGAGTGGGTAAAAAGTTCATGTTATGTATTCACTACCTTACAATTACTTCAACCTCTTCTATATACCCCTTGACAATAAAATTTAATTAAAATATAAGCTACATAATATATAATTTCACTGTATAGGTATAGTAAATATTAATCAATTACCTCTTTCTTTATCAGAGGGTCATCAACTTGAATGTTATCAAACTATACAATATTTTCAGAATATACTTGCCATTATTTTGAAAAAACATTATTTTAGTAATGTCTCATACTAAAACACAAAACAGTTCTAGTCTATAGAAATTACTAACTTTCAAAAGTCAATAATTGTTAAGAGGAGAGAATATATGTGTTCTTCAAAATTCCTATGACTACTAAATATTCATTTTCAAATTCTGAACATGCCATACCAGAGACATTTCAAATGGTATGTGTTTGCCTTTTATTTAATTCTACAATAGATGCAGTTTCCAATGGGATGTTGCATATTTAAAATTCAACAAAAAATAGCCACATTCTGGTAGAAAATAAACCTATGAACTATTTATAATAATTAATTCCTGAAGAGTATACATTTGTTCATCAGAGCAAGCTATTATTTCTATGACAATTAATCCCAAGTTTTTATGCCATAAAGTCATCCTAGCACAACAGTTTCCAACTTGTAAAGTGCACCTTAAAATTTCCTAAATTCACATCATGACTTACTTAACAATATTTTGAAAAAATACTACACTTCTGCTGTGATGCCTTCCCAATTGTGCAAAGAACACTACAATAAATTTTGCTGCATCATTTCCCCCCCCAGTGTTATTCTTGAGATAAGAACACTTGCAAATATTATTTATTGTTATACTTATTTTATTATATTATTATTATTATTTTCTCTATCATAGATATTCAGGAGATCTGAATATCTGAATATTAAGATCTGAAGATTATGGTTCAAAGCCCACCTAGGCAGGAAGTTTCCTTAGATTCTTATCTCCCATAAACTGTTCAGGAAAAGCCAGACACAGTGGCACTGAGGTTCAAGTGGTAGAGCAGTAGCCTTGAGCAAAAACAGGCTCAGGGACAGTACTCAGGCCAGAGTTTAAGCCCTAGGAGAAATTAAAGAACAAAAACAAAATAAAAACAAACCTCAAACATAGCTTTTTTTCTCATTGTATATAAAGGTATGCAATTAAGGAAATTTCTTCCTGTGTTATGTATAGGTAGAAGAAAAAATGATTTCACACAATTACTCTCTTCATACCATGTTACACCAAAGTCTCAAAAATTGCATTTTTTCTAAATTCATAAATTAATAGCATCCATTTGTTGGCAACTCTCTCTAGATTATTCATGTCATACATGAACTGTTGTAATTATCTATTAACTAAGTTCTAAGTATACCTCACTTGAAAGAATATTCTAGGCAAATAGAATTCCAGAATCATTTGTACATTTCTAAATTAAACCTACTTGAATACAATTTTGTAGCATCCTATAGAGTATGAAATTACAAAACAATATTTGTTTCAAATCTAATTTCTTATTTAGCCAGGTTTACAAAGTCCTACATTAAATGAACTTTGCAATTTCTCCATGCTTAAGCTTTTGTAATCCTTCATCATTTCTTCGGAATCCAACAGAATGATGCTAGCTTTTTCAAATTTTTGGTTAGAAATCATGAGCTATTTTGCATCTAGGAATGTTCTGTAATGAAGAGAGCATTTAAAACACAATTTAGGATTATGTGTAAGTTGCATTTCAATAGAAGCTTTACTTCTCAAAACATTATGACAAAATTAGCCCAAACTTGCAACTGTGTATTCCTCTCTTGTTGTTTGGTTTGTTTTATTAGACAAAATTATACTGCCTGGTCCATGGAAGGTATTACTATGCAATTCCACTCTTTAATCTCCTGTTTTAATCTGAGTGCTAGAATTCCAGGCTTGTATCACATTGCCCTGCCATGGTTTGTTGGTTTATTTAATCTAGACACAGACTAGCAAATCTGAACTTCTCCAATGATATTATCCACTAGACTGACTGCTCAGAGTGTTTATGTACTTTTTTCGAAGATCTTCTAACATTTGACACAGGATATGATCATTTTCAGATGCACCTGCTGGGATCTCTGATTCATTCCTCCATGGATCCGATCCTTTTAATCATAATTACTTGTCTCTCTTACTATCTCTAGTCCCTACCTATGTAATAGTCTCAAACTTTTTTGAAGAAAGTTCACCTGAGGACTTTCTAATATTAAAATGTATCACTTGATTCTAGTCTCAGAACATATTTTCTAACTTTTCTACACATTCTGAGAACTGTGTCATATGTGTGTTTGCACATATAAATGCCTCTGTGTCTATGTGCGTACTTGTGTGAATGTATGCTAAAACATCAAGCTCTTATTCAGTAATCTTGCTCAAAACTAGTATTCATTCCATCACTTGAACCATTTTTCCAATGCAGCTTTTGGCTGGTAAACTATAGGTAGTGTCGCAAAGGCTGTTTTGCCCAAGATGGATGCAAATTGAACTTCCCAGACTCCTTTACATTCTTAGGTTTTATCTTTCCAGGAATATCAACTTTTAAACTACAAGCATTTTTGTGAGTGTAAAGTCTAAGCTGTAGCACAGATTTTCAACTCAAAAATTCATATAAAGCTAGATGAACATACACATTTCATATACTTAGTGTACACTGTTAGAAATGTAATCTTAAGCCGGGTTCCACTGGCTCAGTCCTATAATCCTAGCTACTCAGGAGGCTGAGATTTGAGGACTGTAGTTCAAATCCAGCACAAGTAGGAAAGTTTCTGAAGCACTTATCTACAATTAACCAGCCGAAAACTGGAAGTGGATCTTTGGCTCAAGTGGTAGAGTGCTAGGCTTGAACTGAAGAACGGTGGGACATCGAAAAGGCCCAGAGATCAAGCCCCACAACCATAAAAATAAAGAAAGATTAAAAAAAGAAAGAAAAAGAAATGTGATGTGAGCCACCAGGTTATTGCTAGTATAATTACTGCGGTCTCAACATGGCCTTTTTTTACAGTTAAGTCCATGCTCTCATATCTGACTTGCTTTGGAACCAGAATTATTCTTCCATTCTACTTTTTACAAATTTGCGTGACTAGCTACCATGATTTAGATGTATTAGAAGAAAGAGAGTGGCCTCATCCTTCATGTTCCACTTGGTAGTAATGCTTTCTCTATATCACTCCCATAGATCTATATACTGGCCTTGGCTTTATTGTTTCAAAGTTGTCTTATTTGCAGAGTCTTCTATAGTATATTGAACAATTATACTTAAACACAGAACTTTTTTCTCCTATTATTCCTATAGTTTCTTCTACTGTTAACTTATCTACACTTGGGAAATACTGCACAACACACACACACACACACACACACACACACACACACAAAGTTTCTGTGAAACTTCTTACCAGTTAAAATTAGCCTTAATTTACAGAGAACTTATGAAATTTGTACTTAATGTACTCCTGGATAATGTTTTTTTCATGGTTCTTATTGTAAAAATAATGTACAGAGTGTTAGAGTTACTTAAGTAAGGTAATGAGTACATTTCCAATCAATCGAGCATTGTTACCTCCTCCTTTATTTTCCCCTGCCATCCCTTCCCTCCCCATCTCCACAATTCCCCCTTCCCTCCCAAGGTTGTAAAGTTCATTTTCTACATAGTGTCTTATTCATCTCATTATTACAGTGTGTCATATTGTATCCTTGTTTCAGCATTTTGTTATTTCCCTTCCCCTCCTCACATTAGAAAAATGTATATGCAAGATGCAAGCACCGAAATCATATCAAGTGAAAATGGGATATATGTGGGGGAAGAACATAGAAGAGAAACCAAAAAAATCACATAGTACATTTTAGATATATTAAAAACAATAGCAAGAAAGGAACAACAAGATGTGTCCCTATCTTGGGGTTCATTTCACTTAACGTCATCTTATATTGCCATATGTACATTGATAATGTTTTTATAAGCCATTTAAATTCCACGTGTTACCTCATGTCCAACGATGTCTTTGTGCTATTTCAATGAAGCCAGAAAACATTCATTTTACCTGGATCAGCACAATAGATATTTACTGAATATAAGTGGAAGGAACTGTTACTGCAAGTGGAAACTGATCCCAAGAGAGGAATTGAACATAGAGAAATGACAAAGTTCAAGTTAAGAAAAGAATACAAGGCTTGAAGGAAACTCTGTACTGGGCTTATTCGAGTCTGTTTTTAACTCATAAATCTTGTCTGTAAACTTGTAGTTGAGAGTATTACAAAAGGAAACAATATGCCATTTGAAGGCCAGCATAGGAAAAAAATAACTTTGTTTGAAAAGTGTTCTACTGCAAAGAAACAAAGACACGTAAGTTTTAAAGTGTCTTATGGAAGGATATTTCACTCCTGAGATGATTTTCTTATTGCGAGTCAGTTATCAATTCCTTTTGTCTGGTCCTGAGTTCTCCATAACAATAAGGATTCTAAAAAAGCAGAATACACTGAGTATGATCAGCAAAAGGAGCCTCTTCTCAAACCAGTGCTTTAATGATGGTCCCAAAATAATATGTGGGGTTTTGTGCTTGTTTGTTTGTTTTGTTGGTGCTGGTTCTGGGGCTTGAAGTCAGAGGCTGGACCCTGTCTCTGAACAATTGTCTTCCATGTCCAACTGCCCCCAAATCTAGTACTCTACTGCTTGAGCCAAAACTCCACTTCTGGTTTTTTGGTGTTTAAATACAGATAAGAATTTGACAGACTCTCCTGCATGGGTTGGCTTTGAACTGAGATAGTAAGAAAGCCAAGTGACATCAACTGTATCAAGATTTCTGTTTTGAACCAAGAAATACTAGATGCAGTTTACTATAAAACTAATATTTGACAATTTTTAAAAGAAGAGAATATGTCCAGCAAAGAAGCCATAACTTAAATTACTCAGCAAAAGTAGGTGCACTGGATCACTTTGGAATTTTTTCTGATTGGGAAGATAACTATTGACTTCATAGTTCCTTTTGGGGAAACTTAAAGTCATATTTGCATTTTTTTGTTGGTCATAGGGCTTGAACTCTGATCCTGGGTGCTGTCCCTGAGCTCTTCAGCTCCGGTTGTGCACGCTACCACTTTAGGTACAGCACCACTTCCAGGTTTCTGGTGGTTAACGGAAGTTAAGTGTATCGTGGACTTTCCTGACCAGGCTGGCTTTGAACCACAATTCTCTGGTCTCAACCTCCTGAGTAGCTAGGATTACAGGCATGAGCCACCAGCACCCAGCTCATATTTGCATTTATGTGCAGGTAATGACACTATGTAGACAGAGAATGGAAATTTGAATCAAATGATGACATTTTCGCTTTTCAGAAAAATTGAGTTAGCAATAAATATGTCCTCCTTTTCCATGTTGTTACATTAATGACTCATGAGGTATGGAACTCTTACATTAGCATCCTCTGCTGTCTGCGTATGCTGACTTAGCAGCAGAAATTGTTCATAGTTAAATAGAGACTGAGATGTTTAGAAAGGAAAGGAGATCAGGTATGAAAGAAGGAAATAAAACTTATCTCACAGGAATTAGGAACTAGCCAAAGAAATTTAGAATGCCAAAGGCAATGAGGAATAAGCCTATTTGATAACTAGTTCTTCAATAACCAAAAATGTTTCCCTAGAACTGTTTTTGGTATAACTTAGTTATTATTATCATTTATTCCTTACATCTGGAGTTATTCCTTCTCTTCTGTCAAAACTATTCATTAGCTTCTGCCTTTTTGGTGCTATGCCTGACAAAAAGATTTCCAAAATCTCACTTAGACTACCCTTCTCATTGTGATTAGCATTGAACACTCAAAAGCCTGGAATTTTGAATTTCCAGGATTAATCTTCACCTGATATCTAAAAGCTGGTATCTAAACACATTCCTGTCATTACTTGCCGTGACCTATTAACAAAACTTTTTTTGTTCAATACAGTTTTCTGATATAGGTAAAGTATATGAATTAAGGACTATTGTCAGATATCAGTATGGAAGGAGCAATTATATATTCCATGTATGGTTATTTTGTATTTACTAGCTAAATGATTTTTTGCCAGTCCTGGAGCTCGAACTCAGGGCCAGGGAACTATTCTTGAGAGTTTTTTTTTTCCTCAAGGCTAGCACTCTTCCACTTCAGCCACAGTACCACTTCTCATGTTTCTTTTTCTGTGTATTTGGTACTAAGCAATGGATTCCAGGGTTTCATGCATGCTAGGAAATAACTGTAATATAAAGCCACATTCCCAGAGCCCTAAATGACTTTCTTAAGATGGGATTACTTTTTCATTTCATTACTATGTATTATAATTTTGGCCAGGTCATAGAAAAGAAGTGGAAAACAATACTAAGTTCAGTATTGCTGGCATTCCTATCACATCACTAATGAAATACAGTGTTAAGACCTGCAGGACTCATAGGGCTGTTACATGTGACATTATTATGTAAAGCACCATTAACAGTCATCTCTGACATCGATAACATTCTGCTTCCACTTTCAAGGTCAAGAGCTGAATGTCTAAGACTTTTTATTGATTGGTTGTGTTTCCTAGGAAGGAAGAAGGAGGATGTGGAAGGTGATGGTGGAAAAATATGTATATTTGCTCCCTGTCCTCATTTTTTGCATTTTTAAAAAGTGCTACCTATGAACTCCCACACACATCTAATTAACTCTGCTATCTGCACAAGAAGCAGATAAATTAAGGAATTTATTCTTGTTCATAGTCACTTGTTAACAAAATCCATTTCTGGAAAAAAAGATACTAGGAAGAAAGTAGAAAGTATTGTCTATAAAATAATTTCTTCTCTTAGCAGAACAAAATGTAGTATTGAAATGATTAATCCAGCTTTCTTTGAGATTTTATGCTGTTTTAGTATCAAAATGTTCTCTAATTCCTGTAACATACAAGCATAAAATCATGATTTGAAGTTCTTAGTATTTTTAGAAACAAAGGTACATAATAGCTTCCTTCCTGCAGAGACATGTGATGACAAGTATGATTGGTTGTATTATCTTTCTCTTCTTTTTCCTCTTTTCTCAAGTATTACATTTCTTGGCATATTTCCCTGTCCTGCATCAGCTTCCTGTAGGTGAGATTTACCTCTACTCTGCAATGTCAACATGTGACTTACTTCAGCTTACAAAAATGAACCAGAAGTGGTCAAAGGGTATTTCTAGGCGAAGATTTCTAGCCCATTGTCTGTGTCTAGCAGCTGACTTGTTTTCCCTTAGCCATAAAAATAGCATATTTCTAGAGGGAGTCTTCTTTCAATTTATATACTGGAAGAATATAGCATGTGAAATAGAGACAAAACTCAAATACAGACACACACACACACACACACACACACACACACACACATACATATATATCTATATTTAAAAAAACAGGCAGAACTAAGATAATATTAGAATGATATTAAGATGTTAGTTTCTTACCATTCTTGTATATGTTTATGATAGTTGACTATAGCACACCAGAATTTAACAAACACTAAACAAGAACTAAACAAATAGATAACATTTCCTGTTTGATGCTATTCATTATTTTATAAATAAGCATTCTCCATGTGATCACTTGTGGGGTTATCTTTTTCTATATATGTGTTTAATCACTATAGACCACTGTATCTAATATCCACAATCATTATCCAGACCTTGTCATTGAGATGAGGAAGAACAAAATGTCGAGATTTCTCCTTTTCATTTCCTCTTCTCCTTTTTCTACTGTGAATTCTCATCCTTTCTCCAAATTCTCCTATTAATGAAGTAAGAATGACACATTGTAGATATCAAGCAAAAGCCTTCAAAGCCAGAATTTCATTCTTTCAGAAATAGGTGAAGTAAATCAGAGTGGCTCAAAGAAGAATAAATATATGATGTTTTCCTTGTCTGGCTTCCACCGTAGTGTGGGACCAGGACTCTAAATATCTAATAAACCATTTGCCTTGGCTAATTTTTTAAAATAATTTTTTAAATAAATAGTAATTTTTAAAAATTTTTTAAAATAATTTTTAAATAAATAGTAATTTGTTGTTTGCTTTTGGCAGGCAAAAAAATAAGACTGCTTTAACATTTTGTGAGTTGAGAGGCTAAATCTTATCAGAATCTATACATAATGAAAAATAAATGATTTTAGTATAAATAGCTGTTAGATACAGTTTTAATGTGACATACACACAGAGACAATTTTTTTCTTCTTTTCCTCTCCACACTGATTCAATTTCAATATGCAGTTCATGTAATTCAAATAACTGTGTTTCAGAAATAGATGACACAAAAAATTAGAAAAAGAGAACCAGTTTTGGGTGGTATAGTCTTTAAAAATAGCTGTCAAGTTAATATTAACCATAATTCCAAAATAATATCAGTCAAAAGCTCTTGAAAAGAGAAGATTTTAAACAGAATGTATAAAAAGTGCGAGTGCCAGCACTGCTTCAGGAGCTGCTCTCTGGGATTTAGATAAATTGCTTTCCGGGAATAAAATTTTTAAGTTATATTTCATAGAAGAAATATGTTGTTCAAATTTAATGAAAGGATAACAGTTTATAGTAGAAGGAATGCTACACACTTATTGTGGTACGCAGTGAAATACCTTTGCAAAATATCATCCCCAAATATCTAATTCCTCAAATGTAGATTTGCATGTTATACATATCTATCTATCTATCTATCTATCTATCTATCTATCTATCTATCTATCTATCTATCTATCTATCTATCTATCTATCTATCTATCTATCTATCTATCTATCTATCTATCTATCTATCTATCTATTTATCTATCTGTCTATCTATCTATCTATCTCTCCATCTAAATACTAGTTTGTAAAATAAACACTTTTCTTTACCCAAGGAGCAAAAACTTGTATAATTATCAGATGGGGGAAGTATATTCAAATGGGTACTTAAAAGTCTCAGCTGTAGAGGGAAAGGAACATGATTAGGGTAAGAACCCTCAGAAATATGTAAAGATGCTACATTAGAAGATAGAGGAAAAGACACCAACCCAGATTCTGAAGTTTCTGGAAAGCAGAACGGGAAGTAAATGCCGTTTCCACTAGAATCATCTGAAAAGTATTTCACCTCTGTAGGTGGCTCGATTTTCATCTAGTGAGAATTCTTTTAGATTTCTGTCCTTTAGAACTAAAATGATAAATATGGATTATACAAGCCACTTAACTTGTCGAAATTTGACAGATTTGATAGAGTAAACCAAGTCAACTACAGCCTTTTACTGATGCAACTACAGGGACACCACATGTCCTAGTTTCTGAGAATAAGAAAAAGTTGCCACTGGCTTTGTATACATGTATGATGTACATACTACTAAAGGCTTTGCATTAATGAAGTCTTGATATTATATATAATATCTAAATAAGGAGCTCCCTATCTTTATTTTCACCTTTGGGGATCACTAATTGCTACAGTTATGTAGAAAGCTAAGGTAAGAATATGGAAATGAAATCTTTCTCCTAATATTATAAAGATAATTTATGTCATTTTGAGTTATAGTTTCTAAAGTAATTTAAAAAAATAAAGTAAAACAGAAACAGAAACTCAATTTTTTATCCTTCCTAACTTTCCAACAGAAATTAGAGAATCCAGTAAAGATACAACAAAGAGCACTAGATGGTGAATAAGAAGATAACAAAAATGGGTCCCTTTTAACAATGGGAAACACCTACAGATTGTGATATAGCTAGAAAATAGTTTCCCCTATTCTGTCTTTGATATTTTAGGTGTGTTTACACAGCAACTTTCCTCTCATAGGAAGTGACTCTTTATTAATACTTAAGGGTTTGCAGCTTATAACCCAGCAACAAATAATGCTTCTAAATGTAAAAAAGAATGATACTAAGAGTAAACAAGTCTACTTGTGTTGCTATAGCTAAAAAATAAGAATGATCTTTGGGATTAGTCAAACAATCTTGATCTTTTTCATAACTTTCCTCTTCTCCAACAAGAGAAATCCTAGTCAAGATATGTAAAACATTAATAAAGGATTTTTATATTTTTTATTGTTCACACTAAAGCAAATACACTTTTCCTCTTTGCAAGCCTGGTTTTGAGAGTCAGTCCCTCACAATTATTTTATAGGCAAAAGTTTATTGCTTTGGCTTAGGTGTTTTCTTGCCTTTGGACATTGCTCTCTATTATTTTGGCAACTACACAGAAAAACAAGATAAATCCATTATGCTTATTTTGAATTGTTCAAAGTCAAGCTGTCTTCAAACAAAGTTTTCTGTTCCCTTCTACACTGCTAATTGAAGTTTAAGTGGTAACAAAAACGTGATACTTTAATGTACATTTTCATTGAAACCAGTGAAAACAAGAGTGTCTGTTATTGCTTTTTAAAATGTTTTCAAATATTTTCCTTGGCTTTTTTCATTATTGCCTTTGTTCCAGCCTCTAATCAGGAACACAGAGTTTCACAAAAAGATCTTCCTAAGGAATAGGATGTTCGTCAAAAAAATAGGTGTATAATTAAAGATTTTAATCACTTAAGAGATTGAATAGCTCAGAAGACATTTTGCTATTACTGGCATGGTTCTTAAACTAAGTGAAATGCATGTAAATGTGACAGTTGTTCCAAACAATGATTATGGCTTATACTTTTCTGCTTCAATGAGATGAGTAACGTTACTGTAAATGAAACCTCTGGAAAGATTGGAGGGCATATAGATTTTAGGGTAGAAGGGTTAATGTTAGAAAGTCAAGAGAGATTCCATAAACAGCACTGGCTATCACTTTTCAGTTAATTATACTTATGATATATATGTATATAAACATAAATATGAATTGAGTGAGATATGTGTGATTTACACAATTGATTCAATGACAAATAAGACCAGAAAACACTTCCCTACATTTGTGTAAACTATTATATCTAGTGAAGATTTAAAAAGTTTTAGAATATAAATTTTAACATTTATGTCAAAATATTTTTACCTGTTTATTTTTATTTTTGGCGGTTGTGGGGTTTGAAATCTGGGTCTGGACGCTTTCTCTCAACTTTTCAGCTCAAAGCTAGTGCTCTACCACTTGAGCCACTGCCAGTTTTTTATTGGCTCATTGGATATGAGTCTCATGGACTTTCCTGCCTAGGCTGGTTTTGAACCATGATTCTCAGCTCTCTGAATCCTTAGTAGCTAGGATTACAAGTATGAACCACTGGCAACTATTTCATAATTAATTTTACACATTTATGAAGTATGGAGTGGTAATTCCATTCATTTATATCTTGTGCAATGATCAAGCTATATTATATCCAATAGTTTCTGTATGTAACATTTCTCTTTAGTGAGACTGCTCAAAACTTTATCTTTTGGCTATGATGAAATATCTATTCTTAACTATAATCACTTTGCTTCTTATGGTATACAATAAATATATTAACTTTTAGTCATGGAAGTCTGCTAATTAAAATTATATAAAGTATGAATTGTAAAGTGAAAGAAATTCATGGTTCCATTACTTGTTTTAGGAAAACAATTATGCCTTTTGTTTTCAATTCTATTTCTGTGGGAATGTGTAATATTCATTGATTTAACTGTTAAAATTGATAACAGTTACATTATAACAAGTTGATTCAAACTTGTATTTGAAAATTGCACACTTAACACAAATATACTTTCACTTTCTTCTACCACATAATTAAAATATCAGTAAAGCAAAGATTGGTGTTAGCAGCTCATGTGTAGAATCCTAGAAACTCAGGAGGCTAAGACCTGAAGATTTTAGTTCAATGTCAGTGCAAACAGACAAAAATGTGAAAATTTATCTCCAATTATCCGACAAGAAGGAGAAGGTGAGAATGTGGCTCAAGGAATAGTGTCATCACCTATGAGCAAAAAAATACAATGGAGACCATTAAACATTGAATTCAAGCCATAAAAATGGCATATACACAGAAGACAACAATAAAAAGTACTATTAACATCAATAATGAAGACAAAATAGTAGAAAAGATCATGAGAAATGTTGTAATACATGAGAGAGACAAATCATAGTCTCATTTGTACAATCTCATTGTACTCATTTGTGTTGAAACCTGGCTTTTGGGTAACATGTGAAAGAGTAGATTTGATTACCTGACATAGCAGACATTGCCTGTGAATATGCACCATCCCATTCTGCAAAAATTTAAACTCGTGCTTGTTAATTTAAATAAAACCTCATGTTAGAGACTGTTTGGTTCACATAAACAAGGGTCCTTATTTTGAGGCTTCAGACCAGAGCTTTTGTTTATAACGACTCCTGCTTTATCCACCTTCCCTTGCCTTATTAGCTGGCACCAAGCCAAGTCTTTTAACTAGACCCCATTACCTTAATCCCTCCTTTCTCAAGCTACAACTCATTTCACATGCTATCTATGTAGTAGAATTAGTTGTTTTTTTCTAATCCCCAACAGAAACCTCTTATATTCATGTAAACCCACTATACATAACCTAGTTAGAAAAGGGATTAAGTGTTTAGCATTCACTGCAGCTCTCATCTGTAGGTTTGCTTCCTAATAAATCTGTGCTACACTATCAGTTTTTTCTCCATGGCCTTTGAGTGTGACAAATGATTGATTTGGTTTGATGTAATCCCATTTATCCAGACTTACTTTGATTGGTTGTGCTTCGTCATCTTTGGAAGTTTTAACCTATGCCAAGAGGCCCTCATGTTTCCCCTAACCCTTCCTGTAACATTTTTAAACTTCAGTTTTCTGTGTACAGCAAATTCTACCAGCACAATTTTTTGAAGAGGCTATCTTTCTTCCATCCTGTTTTTCTGGCTCTCTTATCAAAGATTATGTGCCTATAGGAGTGGATTCATTTCTGGGTCTTCAATTCTGTTGTACTGATGGAATTTTGTGCTTTTATTGGAAAGAAGGGCACTACCTCATTCCTGAGGAAAAAGAAAGACTGGAAAAAATGATATTTAGTGAAATAAAACAGATCCAATTAAATATATGTTGTATTGTTTTCCACCTTTGTAATAACTAGAATATGTCCATAAATCTACAAGTTAATCCAGTAGGTAATAAAAGACAAATAATTATACTTGGACATGATTAACTAACAGCACTCTAAGCATTCACATGGTGAAAACAAGGGAGCTATTCTAAGGAGAGGATCACAATGACTCAATAGCTACATGCATATGACCATATTGCAATGAACTCTAAGAATCAATCATGCATGTGAAATGCATATATCTGTATATAATTTTAATAGATGTCATAAAAATAGCCGATTTCCCTGTTATCTCAAAGCAAATTTCTAAGTTTAAAAGATAAAATCAAGGAAAGTTTTCAAAACAAAAACTAAAATACATAGAGGAAAAAGTGGGAGAGAAATGATAAGATGAAAAGTAGAGTAGCTCTCTATTGAAGAATTCATAAACAATTTCCAAAATTATACAAGATAGCTGGGGTAGAGCTCAGTTGTAAGACTAGACTAATATATACAAAGCCAGGTGTTCAATCTCCAAGAAGGCATAATAACTTATCAAATAGTAATAATAAAATAATTACTAGAAATAAATGCTTTCATGTTAGAGAGGCCTGAATCCTAAAACAGTATACAATTTACTCTCAATTCTAGTATTCAGTGACATGAAACTACAAGAATAAAGAGGAAATAGTTTTCCTTTGCTATCCTTTCCTTTAGTTTTCTGTTTTCTTCTTCTCTTTTTTTTCCTTTGGCACTACTGGTGCTTGAAGTTGCTAAGGCTCTGACCACTTTAGATTACTTTTCAGATGAGGTCTTACTTTTTAGCCAAGCCTCTCGAGCAATAATCGCTTTCCTATGGCTTCCACAAATGTGAGATAAGAGGGAAATTACACTATATCTAGCTTTCTTTGTTATTGTAGTTTCTCACGATTTCTTTTTTGTGAGAACTGGCCCTGGATGTCAGTGTTCTAAAGTTCTGCCTTCTAATTAGCAAGGTACATTTCATTCCAAGTTTGGACTCAGAATATTTTTCAATGTAAATATTCAATATTGACTTCTATTTTCTATGTATGTTTAAATTCTATTGAGGTTAGTATGCTTCTTTATGATGTTATAATAAGAACACAGAGAAATCCCTTGAATATTTTCCCTGTTTTTTGAATATTTATAAGTATGACATAGTAAGTAGGACATTAATATTTCACAAGTACATTATGCAGACTTCAGTTGTTATAATTATTTTGTGCACATATTAAGTCCAATATAATTTTATCAACTCTATATTAATATATCATATTTACAGAAACGTTTCTTTTCCAAAAATGTGTCTGTCCCATATTTCCCTTCTATAATTAAACCCTCCACTTCTCTTTGTCCCATCCAAAACCTGTTTCATCCTGGAAACGAACACATTTTTTTTGCTCGGACTTCTAGATCATGCAATAATTACGCGTTGAAGATTGCCTTCAAATCTATGGTAGGTTATTGCCAGTTGTTGTATGCCTTAATATTGTATTGTATTCCCACGCATTGCCTTTGGTTCTGTCATTATAGAATGTAGTATAATTTGTTTCCCATTCACCTGAAGAAACCCTGAACTGATTTCCATTTCTTTGACTACAGGAAATTATGCTTCTATAAAACTCTGTGTTTTGGCCTTTGGGTGAATGTTACATTTGATTTCCATGAGACAAAGCCTGAAGAGCTCAATTCCTGTGCTATATTGTGGGTGGCTGCATATTGCATATTCTAGGAAACTGTCAAAATGTTTTCAAAAGTGGCTTTCCCATTTGACATTCCTGCCAGCATACAGTTTCTCTGTTTCTTGATAGCATTTAGTATGGACATTATTGTATTATGTGAAGTAATTCTCATACATGTTTTATGATGTCATGTTAGTTTTAATGTGCATTCATTTGATTACTGATGACGATTTTCTTGTGCTTATTTTTCACAAGAGGTATTTTGATGTTTTCTAACTGATTTTTTTAACATTAGGTTTTGAGACTCCCATGTAGACTCTAGATTTAAGGCATTCTTCAGGTACAGGATTTGTAATTATTTTATCCTTACTATGGGTACCTTTCATCATCATCATCATCAGCAGCAGCAGCAGCAGCCTCATCAGCATCATCACTATTAGTATTACTACTATTACTTTTTTACATGTAGGTATGGTCCTGGGGATTGAACTCAGGGCCCCTGAGATTTCTTGCATTTTGTTAACAATTTACCATTTGAGTCAAGCCTCAGTTCTGGCTTTTTTGCTGATTAATCAGAGATAAAATTCTCAGGAACTTTATTTTGTGGGCTGCCTTCAAACAACAGTACTCACATCACACCCTACCAAGTAGTTAGGTTGATATACATGAGTCCCCTGATCCCAACTTTTATTCACTTCTTGCATATGAGCTTTCACAGACTAAATTATTTTATACTTTTTTGAGTTCTACTATATCGTTTTCCTTTCCTATAATTTTAATGCCAAATTTAAGTATGCTTCATCTCCAAAATTGTCAAGACATCTTCCTTTGTTACACATTTACATCATTCTTTCTGTTTTATATGCCACTTTCAAATCCTGCTTGAAGTTAATATTTGAATAAATTGTTATTTTAAGTCAATTTTCACTTTTTAATTCTCCCTAATATTGTCTAACCTATCACCACTTATTAAAGAGTATGTCACTCCACAAGTGTTTGATATTACACTCTTATTAAATATTCCTTAATAATAATTATGTGGCTCTAATCTGGTGCCCTACAGACACATTGAGCTGTATAATCTTTTCTCTACAAATATAACAATTTTACACTAACAGCTTTAATATTGGACAGAGAAATATATTCCAGTTTATTTTCCTTTGTCAATGAGTCAAAGAGTGATGGTCAGGTGTTTTTAAAATTTTTCATAAACTTATAAATAAAACTCTGAAGCTGAGCACTGTTAGCTCACGCTTATTACACTAGGTGGATAGGAGGCTGAGATCAGAGTATTGCGGTTCAAGGCAGCTCGAACATTAACATATAGTTGTTTGATGTTGAATAGATATATCTGTTGAACTAGATTGTATCTGTAGATTATTGACTGTACAAATTCAGACTTTGGTTGATGGTTGCCTTAAGATAGTGTTCTAGCACAAAACTGGTGCTATTTTCATCTCAAATGGGGAGTGTAAGCTGGAAAACACAAGAAAAATGGCAAATCCAGGTATCTCAATTCCCAATCTTGGTAATCAGGGGACAGAACAGATAATGAATAATCCAGAGGAGAGTTCCCAAATAGCTCTACAAACACTGCTGGCAAACATGATAAATGAAAAGTTTGAAAACATACAAAGGACTCTGTATGAACGTGATAGGGAGAGAGAGGAGGCAATCCAAAAGTTTATACAGGAATATAAGCGTGAGGAAGCTACTCAAAAACTGATACAGGATTTGCGTGAGCAACGTGAGAATACTCAAAGAGAAAGGCAGGAATGGCTTGAACAGGCTGAGAACACTCAAAGAGAATGCATGAATCCCACGAACGGGAGGAAGCTAATCAAAGAGTAATACAGGAATTGAGAGATCAGGAAGAGAATACACAAAGATCACTAAAGGCATTCATGGAATCCATTAACAAAGAGCTGAAGGAAGTCAGGGAGACCACAAACGGAATGCTGAATGGAACCCAACAGAAGGAATGGGAGTCCAAAGAAACCATAACCAATCAACTAAGTGATTTAAGAATAAACACTGAACATCAAATGAAGGAAGTAAAGAAATTCATACAAGACCTAAAACAGAGCTTCAACTAAGAATTTGAAGCCATCAAAGCTCACCAATTAGAAGGAAAAGAGATAAAACACAAAGTAGAGAGTCTTGACAGCAGGTTAGACCATGCAGAAGATCGAATCTCAGGGATTGAAGACAGCCTAGATATTATAGAGAAAGCACATACAACCATCCAAGACAAGTCCAAGAAATATGATAGATCTATCCAACACTTGCAAGAAAACATCAGAAGGCCTAATCTAAGGATAATGGGTGTAGAGGAGCACCTAGAAACAGAAGTTAATGGCCTAGGAAATTAGTTTATCAGGATCCTAGCAGAGAACTTCCCAAACATACAAAAAGATAGGCCTATTCAGATACAAGAAGCTTTTAGAACCCCAAATAGACCAGATCAGAATAGGACATCCCATCGTCACATTATAACCCACACAGGATCAAGTCAGACTAAGGAAAAGATCCTTAAAGCTGTCAAGGAGAAAACATTAATCACCTATAAAGGGAAACCAATTAGAATCACCTCAGATTTCTCAGCAGAGACAATCAAAGCAAGAAGAGCCTGGAATGATGTATGCCATGCCATAAAAACAAACAACTATCAACCAAGAATACTGTACCCAGCTAAACTCTCCTTCATAACTGAAGGCCAAATAAAAACCTTCCATAGCAAAGAAAAATTGAAACAATACATCTCCACCAAAGCAGCCCTACAAAAGATTCTTAAAGATGTCCTACACATAGAAAACCAACAAGACCAAAATAAAGGCCAAGAAACTGCACCCAAACTGAGAATCCAAGAACCATAGGAAGAACCCAGATTTCGCAGCCCCCAAGAAGGTGGATAAAATGGCAGGAACTCCCAAATACCTCTCAGTACTATCTCTTAACGTTAACACACTGAACTCTCCAATTTAGCGACATAGACTGTCTAGTTGGATTAAAAAACATGACCCTTCTATCTGCTGCCTGCAGGAATCACATCTTGCCCGTAAAAACAAACACATTTTCAATGTTAAAAGCTGCAACAAAATCTACCAAGCAAATGGCCCTCATAAACAGGCGGGAGTTGCAATCCTAATATCAGATAAAATAGACTTCAAATTAAAATTCGTGAGAAGAGATAAAGAAGGTCGCTACATACTAATTAAACGATCTCTCCTTCAGGAGGATATTACAATTTTAAATATCTATTCGCCAATTAAAGGATCACCCAAATTTATCCAAGTAACACTACTTTCCCTCAAATCCCATATAGATCCAAAGACATTAATTGTTGGGGTTTTTAACACACCACTCTCCCCACTAGATAGTTCAACTCGGCAAAAATTCAACAGAGAAACCACAGATCTAAACAGCTGCATAGATCAACTAGACTTAAACGACATCTACCAAACATTTCACCCAGCAGCATCAGAATACACGTTTTTCTCAGCAGCACATGGAACGTTTTCTAAAATTGACCACACTTTAGGCCACAAAGCAAACTTGTCTAAATTCAGAAACATTGAATTTATACCTTGCATTCTCTCTGACCACAAGGGAATAAAATTGGAACTCAAGACCAAAAGCCACCAAAGAATGTCCGGTATCACATGGAGGCTGAACAACACACTGCTGAATCATGAGTGAGTCATGGAAGAGATTAGAAAGGAAATTCAAATGTTCATGCTATTCAACAAAAATGAACACACAAATTACCAGCTCCTCTGGGACGCAGCAAAGGCAGTACTCAGAGGCAAGTTTACAGCTCAGAGCTCCTACATCAACAAATTGGAGAGATATGAAACAAACAATTTAATGACACATCTAAACCTCCTTGAAAAGGAGCAGCAAGATAAACCCCAATCCAGTAGGCAGAAAGAAATGATTAAAATTAAATCAGAATTAAATGAATTAGAATCCAATAAATGTATAGAAAGAATCAACAAAACAAAGAGTTGGTTCTTCGAAAAACTTAACAAAATTGACAGACCCTTAGCAAATCTTATCAGAAAAAGAAGAGAACACACCCAAATTAATAAACTCAGAGATGAAAATGGAAAAATCACCACGGAAACAACCAAGATTCAGAACATTAAAGGGAATACTTCTCAAACATTTATGCTAATAAGTATGAGAACTTGACAGAAATGGACCGTTTTCTAGCAAATATTGACATGCCAAAACTAAACCAAGATGAGTTAAAACATCTTAACAGACCCATATATCAAGCATTGAAATAGAAACAGCAATAAGAGACCTCCCAGCTAAGAAAAGTCCAGGATCAGATGATTTTACAGCAGAACTTTACAAAGGCTTCAAAGCAGAGCTCACACCAATACTCCTCCAACTCTTCAATGAAATTGAAAGAGAAAGCTCACTACCAAACACATTCTATGAATCCATCATAACCTTCATCCCAAAACCAGGCAGGGACTCATCAAAGAAACATAACTATAGACCCATTTGTTTGATGAACACTGATGCAAAACTTCTCAACAAAATTTTGGCCAATGACTTCAACAATTCATCCAAAAAATCATACACCACGATCAAACAGGATTCATTTCAGGGATGCAAAGCTGCTTCAATATACGCAAATCAATTAATATTATTCATCACATCAACAGGAGCAAGAGTAAGAACCACATGGTTATCTTAATAGATGCAGAAAAAGCATTCGACAAGATCCAACACCCCTTTATGATGTAGGTTTTGGAAAAATTAAGAATCCATTGAACATTCCTCAATACAATAAAGGCTGTATATTACAAACCTACAGCCAGCATTATAATTAATGTTGAAAAACTAAAGCCGTTTCCTCTTAACTCAGGAACAAGACAAGGATGCCCACTCTCTCCACTTCTCTTCAATCTAGTATTAGCATGCCTAGCTACAGCAATAAGACAAGATGCAGACATAAAGGATACCCAAATAGGTAAAGATGAAATAATACTCTCCCTCTTTGCAGACGACATGATCTTGTATTTAAAGAATCCCATAGACTCCACTCCCAAATTACTCAAGCTGATTCAAAACTTTGGCAAAGTAGCAGGTTATAAAATTAACCCCCCAAAATCAATGGCTTTTCTGTATGCCAACAATGAGAAAAGTGTGGCTCAAATTAGGAAAGCAACTCCATTTGAAATAGCCACACAAAAAATAAAATACCTAGGAATTAACATAACCAAAGAAGTGAAGGACTTCTATGATGAAAATTTAAAACCTTGAAAAAGGAAATGAACACAGAACTTAGAAAATGGCAAAACCTTCCATGCTCCTGTATTGGAAAGATTAACATCGTGAAAATGGCCATTCTTCCCAAGGCTATCTCCAAATTCAATGCGATACTCATCAAAATTCCAACCTCATTCTTCAAGGAAATAGAAGAGGCAATCCAAAAATTCATATGGAACAATATAACACCCCGAATAGCAAAAACGCTCCTCAACAGAAAGAACACGGCTGGAGGAATATCAATACCAAATTTCAAACTCTACTATAAAGCCATAGTAATCAAAACCGCTTGGTATTTGCATAAGAACAGACCTCAGGACCAATGGAATAGAATTGAAAACCCAGAAATGAACCTCCAGACCGAAAGCCATCTAATCTTTGATAAGGGAGCTAAAAAAATAGAATGGAAGAAGACAGGGTCTTCAGTAAATGGTGCTCGCAAAATTGGTTAACTCTTTGTAGAAAAATAAAGCTAGATACTTATATATCACTCTGCACCAGAATCAACTCCAAATGGATCAAAGAACTCGAAGTCAAAGCAGACACTGTGAAAACATTACAGGATGGAATAGTAGAAACCCTAGGTCTCCTTGGCGCAGGCCAAAGTTTTCTGAATAGAGACCCAGAAACACAACAGATCAAAGAAAGGTTGGACAAATGGGATTGCATGAAGTTGCAGGGCTTCTGCATGGCAAAGGACATAGCTAGCAAGATCAATAGAAAGCCCACAGATTGGGAGAAGATCTGTACTAGCCATATAATGGACAAGGGTCTCATATCTAAAACATACTTGGGACTCAAAAAAAAATCCCCCAACAACAAATCCTCAAGAAACAACTGCTCAATAAATAAGTAGGCGAAAGACTTAAAGAGAAACTTCTCTGAAGAAGAAAGAAGGATGGCCAATAGACACATGAGGAAATGGTCAACATCCCTAACCATAAAGGAAATGCAAATCAAAACAACATTGAGCTACCACCTCACGCCAGTTAGAATGGCAAAAATCAAGAACTCTAATAACAACAGGTGCTGGAGGGGATGTGGACAGAAGGGAACCTTACTTTATTGTTGGTGATAGTGTAAACTTGTTCAACCACTTTGGAAAGTAGTATGGAGGTTCCTCAAAAGACTCCACGTAGAGCTCCCCTATGACCCAGCAGTCCCACTTTTGGGCATTTACCCCAATGTTTACAAACAAGACCTCACTAAAGCTACCAGCACAACTATGTTTATTGCAGCATTATTTACCATAGCTAAGATATGGAACCAACCCAGATGCCCCTCAGTAGATGAATGGATCAAGAAAATGTGGTATATATACACAATGGAATTCTATGCCTCCATCAGAAAGAATGACATTGCCCCCTTTGTTAGGAAATGGAAAGACTTGGAAAAAATTATATTAAGTGAAGTAAGCCAAGACCAAAGAAACGTATTTGATGTCAGTATAACTTGTGGAGGAGATGGGGAAAAACAAGGCGTTTAAGGATTCAGGTGGACCTGTTGCAACAATGAGAAGTACAAAATGTCATGTCAAAAATGAGCTTTACAATGTCGGTGGGAGTGCGGAGGGGGGGAAGGATTGGGTGGGGGTAGGGGGGAGGCTGGGAAGGGAGGTAAAGTGTAAACAAATGAGGAGGCTGCAATGCTCAGTAAGAAATGTATGCATTATCCTGCCCATGTAATTGTAACCCCTCTGTACAGTATGTTCACAAATAAAATAAAATAAAATATATAAAAAAAAGAAGATTGCAATCATGCCTCCGTAGATGTTGTTATTTGGATAATGTTTACTTCAAGATCTGCCTGCCTGCTTCCTTTTCACTGTTTATTTTTCAATGTAGCTTTTTCTTCTGGAAAGTATTTATGGGCCTAGTGAAGATCAATTCCTACTGTAATTAGTCATTAATTTTATTCCAACATCATTTCACAGATCCTTCTGAGTTTCTTCAGGGTCTGTAGAGTAATGCTTCACATTCTTAGATATGTTTTTTTTTCTTTTTTTTGGGGGGGGGGGGGTCCGGTCGTGGGGCCTGAACTCTGGGCTGGCTTTTTTCTTTTTGCGTATGTGGTTCTGAGGAATCGAACCCAGGGCCTCAGGCATGCAAGGCAAGCGCTCTACCACTGAGCCACCTTCCCAGCCCTTAGATATGTTTTTAACATTGATGCATCTGATGATAAAGACACATTGCTTAAGTCACCATTTTGATGATTGAAAAGAAACCATGCTGCAATCTCACTATATCGTAATTTTCTGGTTTTAAATTCTTTTGGATTAGAATTGATGCTGGAGAATTAACATTCTGTGTAAAATTTTATATTTTCCTAATTATTTTTAGTATACTTTCCAATATTGTATAAAGTTAGAACATTACTACTTACTTAGTTTTAGGATTTCTAAAATGGTTAGAGTAAAAGTTGTATTCATTCACAATTTTAAGATAATATTGTCCATTATGACCAAGTGAGATATTTTAAACTTTTTATTTGTGGTCCTTAATAGTGGTGCTGGGAAATCAAGTTCATGGCTTCATGTGTCTTAGTCTACTGTGTGCCTCTGAGCCTGATTTAACCTATGGTTTTATTTTCAATCAACTGGAATAAAGAAAAATTTCCCTAGGAAGGAATTAACACTTGGTTACTTTCTCCAGTATCTCTCATACACATAAAAGTAATATAATTCTACACTGAATGAAAATGGTGTTCTTATATTGTATTTATTAGTAGTAACTTTTTAGTTTTTGTAGCCCCACTCTTCACTAAGTCTTGCCCATTTGCTATCCCTCCTTCCCATAAAACTTGACTAGATCAACTGGAAACCCACTTCTTGTCAGCCTCCTCCTTAAAAAGATCAACCTAAGTAACCTACCCCCTGGTAGCCCTGCTAAAAACTTTCAAAGGCCTGACTGCAACCAGACCCCTTCCTGAGAGCCCTCCTCTGCTTTAGGGAAATCCCTCTTCCGCTCCACCCCTTCCTGGAATCCCTGCTCTGCACCACCAGAAACCAGACCACATTCATATCTCCTTCTGTGTCCCACCTTGCAGCAATAGAACCCCACCTACACCAGGCTCCTCCCTCAAATCCCCACTTCATCCACCAGATGAGGTCCCTCCCTAACTACTCTAGTCCCTCATAGTCGCATTGCTCCCATATCCTAGTACCTCCAAACTCCTCCCTTCACTTTCATACCCCACCACCAACCAGACTTCTCACTCCAACCACCCCCCCCCCGGTTTAATCAGAAACTCTGCCCATAAATACCCTACTTGAAAGAGGCCTAACCTCTCAAACACAGCCCTGAACCTACCTCTTCCCACAAAGCCCATCATGCTATACCAAAAACCCTTCACCTTCCTATAACTGCCATGCAGCCCTGCCTTGCTTGGCCAGAAGCTTCTCACACAGCCCATCTCCTGCCTGGAAAGACAGCCCTGCTTCAACACAAGCTGCTCTACCTCCCACATCTACTCTCTCAATGCCCTGCCTTGCTCTCCAGATAAATCTGCCTCCTATTGGCTCCTCCGTCAATTCCACATCCTACTCCACCAGATACCCTGCCCACAATTATCCTACATCATTTTAGCTTTTCCACTCCTTCTCAGAGCCCCTCCTCCAACTAGCCCCATGGCTCCAAACCCTGCCCTGCTCCTGAAAATCCCACAAGAAAACCCCCACCACACTATGACATTTCTAGACATCCACATTGCTTCACTGGAAGCCACTGTTCCAGTTGGCCTCTTTCTGGAAGCCTAGAAAACCTCCACCAGACTCTTCCATCTCTCGACACCCACATTGCTTTACTGGAAACCACTGCACCAGTTGGCGTCCCTTTGGAAGCCTCACTAGACTCAACTGTAAATCCCAGTCCCTCCATAGTCCCTTTTGGAAGGTTGTTTTGCCCTGCTGGAAATCCTGTCCATAGTCCATGTCCTGCCTTACAACACTGAAATACCCATCCAACCTTACTGCTCTTTACAAAGTGGTGACTGGCTACACCAGAAAACTCATCCTAACTAGTTTAGTACACTGGATCTTATCACTGCTCTCACAAAGCCCTGGTCCTGAAAAACGCCTCCATACATTGTGACTACATTGTGCTCTGCTGGAAACCCCACCTCCACCCTAACACACTTCCCGAAGGCCTCCCATTGTCCATGAGAAACCCACCCTTTACTAGTCTTTGTCTTCCTAGTACCACCCTGCCCTCTCAAAGCCACACTCTGAAAAGCAACTCCCTCATAGCTCCGAATTCCTGCTCCAGAATCCCTACCTTCTGTCAACCTCTTGCCTCCCTTCCCTGTCCTGCGTTAGGGGAAACCTAACCCTACATATCCCACGAGGGGTCACAGTGTTCCACCAGATCCCCTCCTCTAAGTAACCTCTTCCTTTGTAGCCTTGTTCTTCCTTTTCAAAGCCCTGCCCCAAACAGCCTCCTCCCCAGTGACCCCACCTTCTTCCAATGAAAACCTGTCTACCTGCCAGCCTCCATCCTAAAACCCGCCTACTCCACAAGAGACCCCTCCACTAACAAGTTTAGTCCTTCCTGTTTCCTCCCTGATGTCTCAAATCCTTACACAGATTGGCCTTCGCCCTCAACTCCCTGTCCTGTTCCTTCATACAGGCTGTTCCAATACCAACTCCTCCCTTAAAACAGACAGAGCTCCACCAGAAACCCCATAACACCTCATCCATGAAGGTCTCGTCTAGTAACTTTTATTACAAATGTGATTTTGAACATATCTGGGGAAATAATAGTTCCAGCCTCCAGCTGGCCTCAGTCACAGAGAAGGATTTGTGCCTGGTTTTGGGTTTTCAGGTAGTCCTGAAAATGTAAAGTGCTCTTGTCTAAAATTGGATAAAAATCAGGCCAGTTTAAATTCAGGTGAATCCCACCCCCAGCCTTCATCCAAAAGAAGGGATTCAAAAGACCAATTTTTGAAATGTCTTCCTAAATAAGCAAGCCCTGGGAAAATGAAGCTCAACTAAGTTACTTAGATTAAAATAAATACTGTCTTAAATTTTTCTTTCAAAACTTTAAAATGTACATATAACTGATTTTGATTTTTCCGTGCTTAAAAATCTGAGTGTGTTTTGTATGTGTTTGTGAACATTTTCATGATAGAAATTGTCAGCATGCTGTAACAATTGGCTGAGTTTAAGTTTAAAGTTCAAAATGTTATGAGATTTGATCATTACTAAAAATTTTTTAAAGCATTTTCACATCGTTTGAAACGGCTTTTTAAGGATTCTTTAACTTAAAAATTAGAAAATCTGGTATTTTAGAATGCATAAGGCTGTTTATACTGTAATCAAGTTATATGGCTTAACAAAAAGGAGAAATTTAGAAGCCAACAGAAGACCTATCTTTAGAAGTGAAGGGTGAGTAGGCAGAAGTGCAGTTCAGCTTGTCATGCATGGTGGAACAGGCCCCGGGAAGAGTCCACACATGGTGAAAGAGGGCCATCTGGCACAAACGCAGTTCAACTAACCCTAAAGAGTCGGATTGGGTGTGTTCCCATTCCACAGGAAGGGCCAAGTGAACCATATTTATTCTGCCCCATTTCCCTGCAGAGAGACACTGGAAACATGATGGTAAAAATGAGTGATGTGAAGATCTGATTCACATTGCTAAAACTACCCCTTGGATGTGTTAAAATTAAAATTAAGAAGGCCTTAAAAAGAGGATTAAAAAGTTTATTTGTATTATGTGGTTTGCTCTCAATGATATTCTGCCATTGGATATGTTATTTTTAAGGCATAAAGGTGTTAAGTCTAGCTTTTGGTACAGTGATGGTGATTTTAATTTTTGAATTAAGAAAAAAATGTTATTTGAGCGTAAAAGTTTCCATGTGTATCTGTTTTAAAACAATCAGCCAAAGGAAATGAGTGACACCTAGCCTCGAGAGTTTAAGGGGTTTTTCAACATGCAACTAGAAACTAAAGTATAGAATATTTAAACAGAGATAAATAGGAGGCTTACATATTAGGAATGGATTTCTGTATATAAAGTTTAAAAGTAAAATTGTTCTAATTGTTTAATTGGAGTAACATGGCCTTTTATGAGACTCATTGATCTGAAAATTGGTTCAAATCCAGGCTGGGCAGATAAAGGTCCCTGTGAGAATGTCACCTCTACTCAGCCAGCAGAAGGCAGAATGATCAAGCAGACCTGCTTTAGGATTCAATGTGGCAGAGTGCTAGCCTTGAGCTTTAGAGCTGAGGGACAGCACTCAGGCCCCAAGTTCAAGTCCAGCAACCAACTAAGGGAATTGCCAGTGAGGAATTCTTCCCAGAGTGAAGAAGACACTCCTTGGATGAAAATAATGGGCGAGCATCCACAGACCGTAAGCCACTGCTTAGATGGCAGAAATAATGTCAGATCCTTGAGTCATTTATGCATGGCCCTTCAAAATTTGGTCAGAGCCAGGAGGTAATGGGAAGGTAGTTTGTAAGCATGCCTAATGTCTATGACTGTAAGGGACAGGAACTTGTTAGTCATCTGTGATAGTAGTAAAAAGCTAAAGTTGTAAAATGTGGAGGATAGTTTAAATCCCAACCCCTGCATGTGCCAAAAGCTCTAGTAGGCAGTAACTTTTGAGCTGACACCAGCTACATGAAATTCATCAACTCAGGAAAAGTTTGTAAACCTGAGAGTGTGTCTCTATTGATATCTGTCTGAAGGCCTGCATAGGTATCTCAGACATTGTTAGGATTACTAGAGATCACGTTCCTAAGCCATCCAAAAATATCCTTTTGCAAACCTGAAGGCTAAATAAGCTCCACTGCTGTAGCCAGAAAAATGGTCTGTGCATTTGTCAAAAGTTAAAATATTGTTCTTAATGACATCTAACCCTGGTAACCTCTTTGTAAAATAAGCTAAGTTTATAGGTTCCTGGCAAGGTAGGATCAACACTCCTGAGTCAGCTTGAAGAAGTGACAGAAGATGAATCTTTGCCCATCATCCCCTTTTAAGAACAAGGGAAAATATTCATTTTTTTAAAAATGTGGCAAAATAGACAGAAGGAAAAGGCATGGGAAATAGTAGTACAGGCCTGAGCCCTCTATATCTGCTTAGAAAATCCTAGCCTTATTAAAATAATTATTGTTTAAAAAGTTGTCATCTTGGTAAATTGTCCTGGACTATTATATAAATTGTCTTAAAAACTAGTGGGGTCACAGCCTGCCAAGTGTATACAATGCGTCCTTACCTGTCTATGTAGTAATTTGCAGTCCAGCACGAGGTGTGACAGTCCCTTGGAACCACTGAGAGACACTGCTGCTGCTGCTGCACACCCTAATGGGTAAAGTTCAACAACAGCCTGACAGTTACCTGGAGGAAATCTACATCATCACCCAGACCACTTCCACCGTGGTAAAAGTATACTGCACTCCTGCCTGATTCCATCACCTGAAAATGTTTCCCGGTTGAAAGCTGCTACAACTAAGATCTTGTGGGACATTCTCTTGGTAATATGCAGTAACCCCTCTAAACTCCCACAGTAGATATTGGGAATGAGGATATCACTGGCTTGCCTTAGGCACTTCAAGATCACAGCCTAGTTTGGTTCTGATATGGTAATAACTTGCTTCCTTCTGGGTGTGTTTTAAAGATAAAGGAGAGAATTTTTTAATCAATGGCGGTAGTATGAGGAATGAGACCCAGCCCTAATCTTAGCTTTAAAATCTAGCAAGCTTAGGCTGGGAAGGTAGCTCAGTGTTAGAGCGCTTGCCTTGCATGCCTCAGGCCCTTGGTTCGATTCCTCAGCACCA
The DNA here is from genome assembly GCF_019054845.1 of Dipodomys spectabilis. Lineage (NCBI taxonomy): Eukaryota > Metazoa > Chordata > Mammalia > Rodentia > Heteromyidae > Dipodomys > Dipodomys spectabilis. The sequence goes on from NW_024870964.1 coordinate 1,740,190, forward strand.
CATAAGCAAAAAGAAAAAAGCCGGAACTGGCGCTGTGCCTCAAGTGGTAGAGCATTAGCTTGAGCCTTGAGCTGAGGGACAGTGCCCAGACCCAGAGTTGAGGCCCCACAACCGGTCCCCCCAAAATAAAAAATCTAGCAAGCTTTTCATTCCACTGGTGCCTTGAGGCTTTCTGAGATAACTTGGTTCCACAAGTCAAAGGAAAAATGGGCAGTTTTAAACTTTCACCACAAAGAAGCTCAAGGAATTGTAAAGAAGAGGAGGGTGGTACAGAAAGCCTTAGGAAAGAACTGGGGGGAATTGGTATCCTCTGGATAAGAAAGGATTTTAAAAGTAAAGATTGTCTTAAAATGTTTGTAAAGAAGACAAACCTCAGAAAGTTTATGTATGTAGCAAATGGTATGAGTATGTCTTAAAATTGGAGCTTACAAGTATAGCTGGTATAAAATTAAGTTAGCTGTTATATACAGAGTCAAGATTGTTAGAAGAAAAAGTCAGGGCCTTTGGTACTGTTAATTTTGTTACTCGCAATCGGACCTTGTAGACTGGTGTCCTTTGTAAAAGAGAGGATCAGCACAATCCATCTATTAGTTCTGAGATCCCAATACCAAACTGTAAATATAGAAGACTGTGCCAATTAGGGGAACATGAGTGGTCCTCGATGCTCTAGAAGAGGAGGGAATGAAGAGCCAAAGTAAATTCAACTTGAGATTAACTCCACCATCTTGTGCTAGGCTGCCCTCAGAGTAACCCCAAGAGAGAGAAAAAAAACAAAGGTTGCCAACAACACTGTCCACCCTTAAGAAAGCAGAACAGTTGCCCAAGTGTTTGAGGAACAGAACATACCAACAGTTCAGAAAAAGGGCAGTATGTTTAGGGTGGACTCAAATCAATCATGTAACTGCTTGTGTGGAAATTCCCTAAAGTTGTTTGTTCAATACTATAAAAGCTATGCTGATTTTGTGCTTGGGGACTCTTACTGTCACCGATTACCAGTGCGTGGAAGACCAAGCTTGAGCTTGCAAATAAATGACTCTTTTGCTGTTGCATTGGTCGTGGTCTCTGATGGTCTTTTGGGGGTCCCAAGTCCATACAACAGGGCTTGATATAAAATGTTCCTGCCCAGATATTTGAATGATGACATTTATAGTTTAAATGATTTAGGGTAATTATTAACATCTAACACATGCTGAGGTTTTTTATACCTCTCTTTCACCCTTTCTTTCTTCCTCCCTTTCTTTCTTTTTTCTTTTCCTTTCTTTCTTTTAATTCCTTTATTTCTCCTTTTCTTTATTTCTGCTTTCTTTCTTTCTTTCTTTCTTTCTTTCTTTCTTTCTTTCTTTCTTTCTTTCTTTCTTTCTTTCTTTCTTTCTTTCTTTCTTTCTTTCCCTTCCTTCCTTCCTTCCTTCTGTCCTTCCTTATTTCCTTCCTTCTGTCCTTCCTTCTTTTCTTCCTTATCTCCTTCTTTCCTTCCTTCCTTCCTTCTTCCTTCCTTCCTTCCCTCCATCCTTCCTTCCTTCCTACTTTCCTTCCTTATTTCCTTCCTTCCTTCCTTCCTTCCCTTCTGTCCTTCTCCTTCTGTGCATTCTTTTCTTTCTCTTTCTTTTCTCTTTCTTTCTTTCTTTCTTCCCTTTTCTTTCCTCTTTTATGAAATGAGTATGAATTTAGATATTTTGTTTGCTGAACAAGTATTATGCCATTAGAACAATCCTTTTTTAATTTAGTTACTTTGCTCATAGGTTATCACTTTTGCTGAGGACTGAACAGAGGCTAAATTCCTCACTTATGTCTGCCAAGTAACTTTGATCACAAATGCATTCCAGCTTGCCAGGCTTTAGGATAATATGAGAATCATATTATTTTCCTGGCACCCTGGTTCTGAAGTGAGATCCTCTCAAATTCTACCCCTTTAATTAGCGATGTGAGCTCCAATAGCTTGCCCTCAGTATAGATTATCTAAATGAAAGATTGAAGGTAATTTCATTTTAATCTCTTTTTTGCCAGTTCAGGGACGGCTATAATTTTATTTCTATACAATTTTTGTGTATATGTGCACATTACCTTTAAAATGTTGTTTTCCCGGGGCTGGGAGGTGGCTCAGTGGTAGAGCGCTTGCCTTGCAATGCATGAGGCCCTGGGTTCGATTCCCCAGCACCACATAAGCAAAAAGAAAAAAGCCGGAAGTGGCTCTGTGGCTCAAGTGGTAGAGTGCTAGCCTTGAGCTGAAGAGCTGAGGGACAGCACCCAGGCCCAGAGTTCAGGCCCTATAACCAGACCTCAAAAAAATGTTGTTTTCTCTCACTTTTTTTCCTTTTTTATTTTTGTTGGTCATGAGGCTTGAACTCCAGGCCTGGGTGCTGTCCCTAAGTTCTTTAGATCAAGACTAGCACTTTACACTTGAGCCACAGTGCCATTTCCAGTTTTTTGGTGTTTAATTGGAGGCAAGAGTGTCACAGATTTCCTGCAAGGGCTAGCTTTGAACTACCATCTTCAGATCTTAGCTCTTGCATAGCTAGGATTACCGGCATGAAGCACCAGCTCCCAGCTAAAATGTTACTTATTTTAAGTTCTATGATTTAGTTGAGAGAGTAGCATGAGTGTGTAGAAAGGAAACTTTCAAGTCATCTCTATAAATAATTTCAGAGTTCCATATTCATAATATTTATGCAGTGATTAATAACAGAAGCTCCCAAAGTAACAGAATGATCCTTCATTTTCTCCTTCCCATAGGTATTATTGGAAGATGAGTGAAATCTAAGTATAAGGCAATATGTACTTGAAGTTATAAAAAATATTTTGATGACACATAAAGAGCAATATTACACAGCATGCTTTTCATTTCATAAAGAAAAGAATGTCATACAAGTATATTTATTGGCAGGCTTTTTCATCTGAAAAAAATATCATAAAAAAGCTGAAGGGGATCAGCAACGATTTAAGTGTGATATAGCACTGGAGACTATAAGACATGAATTTATTCATTAAATGATTATCTAGGAAAGGTATCTGTTCACTAAATTTATTCATTGTAAATTTTATTTTATTTACATGTCACTTAATATATAAATACATACAAGTGTGAATATATATATATATTACATATATATATTCACACTTGTATATATATATATACACATATATATATATATAGCAGCAGTATCTGTCCAGTGAATTGTATGGTTAGGTAACTTCATCATGTCAAGTTCATCTAAAGGATGGACTTCCATAAACCTTAACAACCCTGCAAAACCACTGCACATGCAAACATAAGTTTTCACAATTGTAAGCCAGACCTGTGTTTTACCAAAGCTTTTTATATAATGTGTTATTTTTTTCATTTAGGCTTGACACAAAATGCGTTTGCCCTAGAAATAAATGATGGCATTATAACTACAATAAGTTAGTTTAAATCATTACATTGAAAACATATTCACTACAAGTTGTTCTTTCTTTCCTTTTCTTATTTTATCTTTAGGAAATTGATTTCAGTTTTGATGTAGTGTTTGCCAGACAAGTACTCCAACACTGGAGTCACTCCACTAATCCTTTCTTGTTTAAGATTCTTTACTCATAGAATAGCAATTTTTGCACCCAGCTCCAAAAGCAGGGGCCATGATTTCAATCCAATATACCTACCTAGTAGGTTGATATGGGTGATACTTTTCTTCCTAGACTGATTCAGAACTGTGATCCTCTCAAATTTCTACCACGTTAGTTAATAGTGTGTGCTCCAGTTCTGCCTACCTCTAGAAGATATGACAGAAATAAATGACTACAGGTAATTGGAGTGAATCATTGGCTCATAGGTGATTTGATATTAAAATGTAGAGTAAGTTTGGAAGTATAATCACAGTAGTCAGATATTTTGCTAAGTAAATTTTGCTTCATATTAAAAAACATCTCGACCAGAATTCAGGATTATTTTGCTGTCTGTCAACTTGTATGTCATCTGGGAAAATAAGCTTAATATCTTCCATGCGTGGTAAAGATCTTTGAATGGTCTGATGTGCTGGTTCACATCTATAATCATGGTAAGCAATCAGAAGTAAATAGATCACAATTTGAACATAGCCTAACCAAAAATTTAGGAAGTCTCAATCTCAACAAACTAGTGGATATTGTTGAATCACGTCGTTAATCTCAACACCACAAGAGGCTAAGTCTCTGCCCAGTACCTGTGTCACTTAGGTAACTGGCTCACTTGGAGGCAGTCACCTCTTCTTATGCAGAAACTGGGCTGAGATTTAGCCAAGAGGAGGGAGGAGTCTCCCCCACCTTCCCAGGGTGGGCCTCCAGAATGCAGTGAATGTGCTTGCTTTCCTCCTCCAAATGGCTTGAGATGCCATGCTTCTGAGTGCTCATTATTTGATTTCAGTGACCTGTGGTAGAGGTGTAAGGTAACAGTAAATTAAATTTCACATTTGCCAATTGAGCTGTTCTTCACAGCTTGTGAGTTCAACTCACAATTGAGAATATTGAGGTAGGGGAGAGAGGGAGGGTGAGTGAAAGAGAGGAGAAATAGATAGAGAGAGGGAGAGAGAACAGAAAGGAAGGAAGGAAGGAAGGAAGGAAGGAAGGAAGGAAGGAAGGAAGGAAGGAAGGAAAGAAGGTAGGAAGGAAGAAAGAAAGAAGGATGAAAGGAAAGAAAAAGACAGAAAGAAAGAAAGAAAGAAAGAAAGAAAGAAAGAAAGAAAGAAAGAAAGAAAGAAAGAAAGAAAGAAAGAAAGAAAGAAAGAAAGAAATGGGGCTGGGAAGGTGGCTCAGTGGTAGAGCGCTTGCCTTGCATGCCAGAGGCCCTGAGTTCGATTCCTCAGCACCACATAAGCAAAAAGAAAAAAGCCGGAAGTGGCGCTGTGGCTCACGTGGTAGAGCGATAGCCTTGAGCTGAAGAGCTGAGGGACAGCGTACAGGCCCAGGGTTCAGGCCCCATGACCAGACCCAAAAAAAGAAAGAAAGAAAGAAAGAAAGAAAGAAAGAAAGAAAGAAAGAAAGAAAGAAAGAAAGAAAGAAAGAAAGAAAGAAAGAAAGAAAGAAAGAAAGAAAGAAAGAAAGGAAGGAAGAAAGAAAGAAAGAAAGAGAGGAAGAAAGAAAGAAAGAAAGAAAGGAAGGAAGGAAGGAAGGAAAGAAGAAACGAAGGAAGGAAGGAAGGAACAAGGAAAAAAGGAAGAAGGAAAGAAAGAAAGAAAGAAAGAAAGAAAGAAAGAAAGAAAGAAAGAAAGAAAGAAAGAAAGAAAGAAAGAAAGAAAGAAAGAAAGAAAGAAAGAAAGAAAGAAAGAAAGAGAAAAAAGAAAAAAAGAAAGATAATGATTGAGAATGAACGGTTTGGAGTCAGGAGTTACATGGCAGAGGTGCTACCTCTATTTGGTATTAGGTCTGCCCTAGCCATGCAGACCCTATGCAGACACTTCCCCTCTTCTTGGCTAAGTTTCCATCCTTTATGTGTTACCTAGGTATCTGCCATGCCTGGAGGCAGACACCTCCCCCTCCTGCTAAATCACAACCTGGTCAGCCTCTGGTCACATTTTCCATTTGGCCAGAGGAGATTCCCAGGCCCTGAGGTCACATCTAGTGTGGCCAGAATTTTCCCCCACCAGGCCATATCTCATCCGGCCCTTGGCCTAGATGTGTCATGGCCTGAGGTTGGGTCAACCCCCTTTTATTCACATGCCTCTCCACCATATATGGCATGGGAAGCAGTTCAGTAAATAAACTACTTTACCTGACTGAATACCGAGTGGTGTTCTCTTCATTGGTTACCTAATGAAACTTACCTAATTAATATACCTTACACTTCAGAGTTTCTAGTTATGAATTCATGGATATTTTTTGACATATGTGAGATCAGTATCTACAAAACATATGTACTTACTCATCATTTGACAGTATAATTCTGACTGGAATCTTTTTTTCAATTTTTTAATTTTGAAAATAATGTACAGAGAAGTTGCAATTACATTTGCAAGATTATGAGTACATGTCTTATTAAGCATTGGTGCCTCCTCCTTTGTTTCCCCTTTTCATCCCTTCCCATCTTCCACTTCCTCCTCCAAAGTTGTAAAGTTCGTTTTTTGACATAATGTGTTGTACATTTCATTGTCGCTTTGGATCCACCTGTATACCTATTTACATAATTTTTTTCCCTTCCTCTTCACAAAGACTACCAACATCTGAATTTTTAATAGCAGCCTAATTAACCTTAAAGTCTATTTTGTTTGCTTTGCTTTGCTTTGTTTTTAGCTTAAAGTAATCAAAGATTTGGTGGGACAATCTGAAAAGATCTCTGCTTTCATATTTTATAAACACCCTGGGCTACAACATGTGTGCTACCAGGTCAGATGATGGGACTTTGAAATACTAGAAAGCAGATGCACGTCATAAGGTCCACGGCTTTGGGATTTCTCAGATTCTTTTTTAAATGTAATTGTTACTAAGGTGTGTAGAGTGAGTTTACCATATCACAGTCCATGTAATGTGTACATTTGCCTTGTAGACAATGCCATCCTTTCCTGAGCTTTCCCCCAGTTTTTGCTTGTTTTGTTGTTGTTGTTTGTTTTTGTTTTTGTGCCTAACCATCAGCTTCAACTCAGGATTGGTTGCTGCACTTGAGTTTTTGTAATCAAGGCTACTCTACCTCTGGAGTCCCAGCTCCCTTTATGGCTTTTTGGTTGTTAATTGGAGAGAAGAGTCACAGATTTTCTCACTCCTGCTGTCTTTGAACTGTGATCATCAGCCTCCTGAGTAGCTAGGATTATAGGCCTGAGTCCCCAGTGTCCAGCTACTAATGTGTTGGTTTCATGCTTCCCTGGTTTTGTTACAATTTTCTTCGACTCTTGGCACTAATACTACATATTGCCTGCTCAAATCTGAATTGGTGGAACATGCTTGTATTTTGAGGAAGGCAGGAATAGGAAACTATAGGCCATAGGGACATATAAGCTAAACAAATCATTTGGAACATGGCATAAAGACAAATAAACTTATTGCCAGCTGACTGTATCTTGCCTTTACTTTTAATTTTACATGGCCTTTGAATGATGATAGACATATCCAAATGGCAATTGGCAGAAATAAGGTTTGTCATCCTGTTCTAAAAACAAAACAATAAGCCACCCAAAAATATAACCTATGAGTCCAGCAATTTCCTCGAATTACAGACCAATATGCGCTAGTTTATGAAAAAATGTCCTTTATTCAAGTGCTGCTACTTTTTCTAACTACAAATATAATGAAATCTGTAGTAGTCTGTAGAATTGTATACCACAGCTGTCATTTTAATTTACAAGAAATTCCGACTTTAAAATGTTTATTTATTCATTTTTTGACAGTTGTGGGGCTTGGAATCAGGGCCTGGGCACTGTCCCTGAGACTCTGTGCTCAAGGTTGTTAGCATTATACCAATTGAGCCACAGAGTCACTTCTATTTTATGAGTTGTTAATTGGAGATAAGTCTTATGGGGACTTTTCTTCCTGGGCTGGCTTTGAACTGCGATCCTCAGATCTCAGCCTCATGTCTAGCTGCGATTACAGGCATGAGAGATTGGCACCTGGTTTTAAATACTCATTTTTAAAATGAACCGCTTGTTGCCTCTGGCTCACATATATAATCCTAGCTAGATTTAGGATTACAGTTATAAGAAACAAACACTAGGTAAGATTTTTTCATGATGGTTTGTATTGCCATGTTTTAATATTGTTTGTTTCTTAAACTACAATGCTCTTATTTTTATTTTCACATAGGTGGGGATGATAAGTGCTAGCCAGTGTTGAACTTTCTTTTGTTGAGATGGAGGCATGTGCACGGTCTTTCCTAGAATGGCATGGAATTGAAATCCTCCTATTCTCAACTCCCCATGGGCCTGGGATGATAGAAGTATTCCATCACGCATAGCCAGGGGTTGAGGATCATTGCAGGTAACTCTACACTGGTCTGGAACTGATGTCCCAAATACCTAGCTTTACAGGCAAAACCATGTTATATTCCATTTCACATTGAATAGCTTATGTATATACTTAGAGAGTACAATGATAACACATTACGTGTTAAATACATAAAATAGTCAATATAATTAGCAGGTTTATCTCCTAAAACATTCAAGCTAATGTATTTTGGTAACCTCCTGACTCTGTTAGCTATTTTGGAATATACCATAAACACGAATACACTGACAATGTGAAGAATATTGGAAGTTGATAAAGATAGAGACAAGTTAGAATATGTGTAATAAATATATATTTATCTATTGCTCCTCTGAAGAATATTATCATATATTCAACATGACAATACCACCAAACATTGAAATGACAATAATTTTCCTACAGTGTAGAATTTCCCATTTCATAATCGGCCATCTTCAACTTTTTACATTATAAGTATGAATGTTTTCCTGTTTATTGTAATGTTTTGAAATCATTATATGATGGAATTAAAAATTTGTAGAGTCTACTGAAATTATCTCATTTTGTATGGATTTGTGATGCTAAATCATTAATACCATGGTTTCCTGAAATTTATGCTAACGGACTATATCACTAAATTATATTCTAATTACATCTTATTATTGTATTTTTATATAGGGTTCTACTGTTGCTGTTTTATGATATAGAATATTGTGAAGCTAGACTGAAACTTGCAACCGCACTGCCTCCAGTTACACTGTTTTATCACCAGGTTATGGAGGCTGATAAATATAACTCTAACTAATCAGGAGTTTGAGACCTGAGATTTAGTTCATACAGGCTGAGCATGAAATTTTAAGAGTCTCTCCTCTCCAGTTCACTACAGAAAGCTTGCAATGGAACTGTGGCACAATTGGTAGATCACTACAGTCACCAGAAAGATACTCAGCCTTGTCATATAGCCCCTGAATTCAAGACCTAAAACATAGATATGCACAACACACCCTCACACATATACACACACACACCAACACATATGTACACTCACAGATTCTCTGGCAATGTTGTATCTTAAATTCTTTTCCAGAGATTGGGCAACAGCCCACTCATTTGTAAAGGTTTTTTCCTGAATATTTTGAAGGAGGAGGATAGTTCATGGGACAAAGAAGACAAGACTTTAGTGAGGAATTCTTTATAAGTGACTAGCTTATAAAAAAGAACAGGAGCACAGTTTTTATATTTAAAGCTTACATTCCTTCAACTATAGTATTTTTCTATAATAATCATTGAATTATGAGAAGACAATACAGCACCTCTTCCCTCCTCCCCTTCCCCTCTGTCATAAAATATGACAAAAGTATAAAAAATACTCTATCTTAAAAAAATGTACATCTATAAAAAGGTCTGGCAATATGTGTAAGGTTTATTTTTCAATAATTGTATGATTTTCCACCTCTAAGTACTTACCTTTTTTCCAGATGACAGCACACTGGGGATTAAAGGGCAAACAAGATTAGGAAACAAAAAACTAACAAAGTCCTAGGATATAGATGTCAAAAATTGATGCAAGAAGTACATGGTAGGGTGAGAGGGCCCTGAGAGGCAAAATGATTTCTGCAGGATGAGAGGAATAGTGACAAATAAGGCATGGATTTGACCTAGAAAGTGTTCCTTGAGGTTGAGAACATGCTGATTCCCAGACCTAGCTGAGGATGTTGGGATTTGACAATGTTCACATGTGTATAGAGTGATGTGGGAGGGGAGATTTCAGTCTCCACTATGTCTTTGGGATGGTCTTATGTGAGCAAGCAGTTTAGATCATTGGTCTCTGAGAGATGACACTCTCTACCTCACAATGGAATAGAATATGGAACTCTGAGAGCCAGACAACTGTAACTGACAGTTAGCTCAAGCCAGCTCAAGTGGCCTGTAGCTTAGGAACAAGAAAGTTCAAGAGACTCAGGTCTCAGGCGTGAGAGGTGTGAGTGCCTCACTCAATGCTGCAGACATTGGATCAGTGCCAAAACACGAATCCGTATTCTCAGGCCTTTTTATAAGAAGAAACCAAGGAAATCACAAGGAAACTCATGCCAGGTATAACTATGACAGGAAACCTATTTAATCTCATCCTAGGCCACAGTACAACCTTCTTCTTGTGTGCTTTTATATGTGTATACTGAGAAAATATTTACTGTGTACTTTTCAATCCACGCTATTAATCATTTTGAAGTGTACTCCCAATTCCATGTTTCAAAAATCCATCCTTTTTACCACCTCAGTATGACAATGAGTCAGCCCAAACCCTGAATATGCCTTATAATATAGGGAGCTTGGACTCAGGCTTGTTGGAAATGCTGGTAATGAACCTGGTCCCTGCCTACCAGAAAGGTGATCTTTTCTATGTTAGAAACATTCTTCAACACTATAGAGTAGGAGACAATGGAGCAGTTGCTGGATATTGTTTAAAAAGTGAGTGTTCCTCTTTCAAACACGGATGAGACATCCTGGCAGATTATTGGAATACTTGGTACCTCTCTGAGACTGTTTCACTGGGGTCTGATCACAGGAGATTGCCTTGAGACAAAGAAGTTCACTTCCCGGCTAACTCCTTAGAACTGGGCTGCCAGAACATTTCATTTTTCACAGAAACTAGTGGAGCCTTAGCAGTTTGCTTGCTGAGAGACTAGGATTAAAGGAATGAGCCAGTGGCACCCAACGTCCACCCTAACCTTCTTGGAGGCCTTTGAAGGAATATAGACAGATGAAAAATGCAACTTGAGCTTGAATTCCGGGCCTGAGAGTTGTCCTGTTCCTAGCACTCTATAATTTGATCCCCAAGTCCAGGTCTGGCCTTTGGCTGGCTCACTGAAGTATCTTTAGAATTTTACAAATTAGACTGTGTTCAAGCTGTGATCCTCAGATCTCACACTACTAGTTAGTAAGATTAGAGGCATGAGCCATTGTGCACTTATTTGGACAGATGCATATAAGCATCCTCACAGAATTTACTTGAAATTTTGTAGACATATATCCACTTTTTGTCGGTCATGTTTACATTACTCTGTGGGACTTAACCAGTCCCAAGTGTGTCCTGTTAGTTCAGAAATAGGAGAAGCACAGAGTTATTCTCCTTCTCTCCTCCGATTGGTACAGATCCTTCTACCGTAACTGGGAGGAAGATGAACAAGATGAAGAAGAAAGTGGACGTTGGGACAAAGAGAAATTCTGTCCTTGAAAAATGGATATCTTTGAGGTTTCTGATTGAAAGTCAACATTCTTCTTTGCACACCAGTTGTGATTTTCATCAGGGAGTTGAGGCTTGGCACTTCAGTGGATAGCAGATTACACATTGTGGATGCGGTTGTTGTTTTGGACTCTCATGGATGACAAGGAGGTCTGTGTATAACAAGTCAGATTCAGTGGAGAAACAAATTTCTCCTCCTATCACAGGGAGAATTTTAGAGTATTGTAATTGAGAAATTGTGAGGAGCATCCTGCTTGCAGGAGTCTCTTCCCACCTCCCAACATGCATGTCCTGCCAGAAAAACGCTATAGCCTCAGGATGTGGAGGGTGGGCTCTCATTTTCCTTGTCTGCCCACAGCATGGTTTGTTCCATTCTTTCCTATGTGGATGGACTTCTACCATGATGATTTCTATGAGCACAAGTACCATGACACCATGAAAGAACTTACACAGTATGTCAAGCTCAACATGCCATCTTCAGACTTGCTCTTATGCTCACATATTCTTCTGGAGCAGCTGGAGGAACTCATGATCCTTGAGACCAAGGAAAAGAAGAAGTCCTTGTTTATATGCCTCAGATCTGGTGAGTATGGATGGAACCTGAGTCTCTAGGTCTGTGCCTGATTGGCCAAGAGCCCTTAGTACGCACCAGCTTGGCAAAATGTCCTTTTATAGATATTCTTTGCCAGGTAATATCTGTTCTCCTTTTAAAGCAACTTGGAAGTAATCACTCATTAGAAACATCCTACCTTCTCATCAGTGTTCAGTCCAAACTCAAGTTCTACAGCTTCCCCCATTAGATCCTCATGAAAGTTTAGTCACACCTTAACTTCTACAGTTCTAAGACTCCTGAACCTATTTCCATGCTCAGGTTTGCATCACCGTAGAACAACTCTTGCAGAACTCCAGATAAAGAACCCATCAGTGATGTCATCTATGGTGACTGATAGAGATCGGAAGCCATCACTAATCTCGAGAAAGCATGTGAACATAGAGGGCTTTTCTTTTAACTTGTGGAAAGGCCCAAACAAGTTTTGAGACTTGTGGACATCTCACTGGTTCTGAACACCACATGTGATGCAAGTACACCTGCACATACAAGCAAGGAAGAAGATGATCCAGAATGTCTCCTATTGATATTCACAATCCACCTAGATCGGCGCCAAACCATTCAAAAAGACTCGTCTTGGTGTGCAGGGTAAATGTGTGCTAATGGAAAATGATCCCAGTCTATGTTCAGCAAAACAAATAAGAGAGGTCCAAACTCTAGATTCAGTTGAGGAAAGAGAGTCTTTCCTCACAGAATACCCAGACCAATCTGTCCTCTTGCAGGCGATCCAATTTCCAATTAAGAAATTAGAATTTGTCCCTCCCTGGACTCAGGAAGAAAATCCTGTCTTTAGTGATGAAATAAATCCCTCTGAGGACTCAGAGGCAGAATTTCTGCCTGAAGGCAACTTAGAGACCAATCTAGATTTAGAGATTCCATTCCCCCTTCCTGGAAAAAAATCTTTATTTTTCTTTTTGTTCTGATTGTTGTAAAGTGTTAATTCTATTTATTTTTCTAACTTTATTAAAATATCAATGCTTTTGATATATTGTAGATTCATGAATCTTAAATATGTTTCTTTTTAAGCCTACAATCTGAAGCATCATGCATATGTGTGCTGTTGGGGGAAAACACAGAATGACAGGGGGCTGTACAAGAGAGCCTACTGTGTATACAGGGAACTGTTAAATGCACAGGGAGCGGCAAAGAAGCCAAGCCATGCCTGGATGGGTTGATAAGGTGGCTAGAAAAGGTCTTGGACAGCAGATAAGATGTCCTAGAAAGCTATTCTGTCAATTGGGACAAATGACACAATACTTATAGTGGTATGTGGGACACTCTTCCAACAGTTAGTTCAAATCTGTATATATTTTTTTTGTGCTTTGGGTAAATATGGAAGAAAAATTTACCTACAATAATATAAAAATCTCCTTATGTTTGATATTTGACAAAATATATAGGAAATATGTATACTGGAAAGTAAAAACTATCATCAATAGAAGAAAGAAGGCTTACATAGATGAACAAACACAAAATCAGGAAGGAAAATAACACAATTAAATCAGATGTATGTAAATACATGTTATATTCTTGATGTTATATATAGTATATTATATAATATATGAAATTGAATATGATTTTTCAAACTACAAAGGCATTTAGATTTTTAGTCTTGAGTAATTATTTCACAAAATATTAGTGTAAAATATTTTGGGGGAAACACAGCTATAATTTGATTATAATTATATGATTATATGAATATATATTTGTGTGTTTCTAGATCTAACACTGATTATAAATAGATGAATAAACATATATATATATATATATATTTATATATATCTGTCTAAGAAGTGAGTATAATGAAACTGACTACACTATGTATAAAAATGAAGCTATGAGTTGAGTCCATGAGACTCAGGCCTGTAATCCTAGTGATGTGGGAAGCTGGGTTCTGAGGTTTAGTCTCTCTTACCCCAAAGGCCTTAGATTTTCAGAGGAGGCCTGTGTCCTTCAAAGAGACACATATGCAGTGGGATCACACTCCTCAAACCCAGAGGAAAGTCAGCAGAAATCAGGACAACCTCTTATGACACTCTACTCAGTTTCTGTACCAAGATTGCCATCTGTAGAACCTCCATCAGATAGAAAGTAGGCATTTCCTCCAAAAGGGTCTAAAAAGAGCCTTCTTAACTTTAATCTTTGACTATACTGAATTAAACCTTATTTCCCTTCCCAAGCTGCAAACACATAGAAATATGGCAAGGGCTCAAGAGAGATGGACAAAGACTTACAAATACATAAAATTATATACTCTGTTTCAGTAATTCAATGACAAATCACCAAAGCATGTCTTGGATTTTTCTTTTTTTAAAGGAAATAGAAACATACTCTGAGTGTATCAGGAACTGGATGATAGTTTTGTTGTTGAATTGTTAAATGCACTCCTGGGCAAAGGAGACACATAGATGGAAGAAATTATGTGGGGGAGAATGTCTTCACACAGCTTCACAAAATAATGGCTATAATTTCTATGATGTCACAGCCACCTATGCCATAGCAACAAATAGGTGTCAGGCACTCGTTTTGCCCTGAAGTGGACTCAACAACACGGACAGGAACAAAGAATGAAAGGGAATGATTACTAGCCACCAGACTTCAGCTTGAAGAGCTGTCCTGACCAGAAGTTAGGATAAATCGAGCTGGGGAAGGTTGATCTCCATGTAAGACTCCTGAACACTAAGGATTAGGCACTATTATAGATATTGGAGAAACAGAAGTTAATGTGGATCTCTCCTCAACAATTTCATGCTGAAACGAAAATCAGAAATCATAATGATAATTCCTATAAATCAGAGACATGACATTGGTGATTTTGTAGCAACAACTTCACAGTGAGGATGGGAGGAGACAACGCTGAACAAGAGATAGTTGATATGGGAGCCATCATCCAGGCAATTATCTAGGAGCAGGTACTCCAGGCAATAAGAACAGCAAATACATCCCCCATTGATGGGAATGGACCTGACTTGCTTCAGAAAAGGAAATCAGCATTGACATGCTTGCTTGTGAAGTAAGAATGGAAATGTACAATGAAGAAAAAAGAGGTCCGAAATGAAGATAAGAATAAATTAGATAGATATTCGATACTGCAGATTACAAGAAGAAAAGTTCTGATTTTATTATAAAACTGACATGACCCACTGGAACCAAAGTGCTAAAATAGCAGTCAGACACATCTGATTCACCGAAAGAATACTTCTAAAATGTGATTCTATCTGGGCTCTGGTGGCTTACAATTGGAATCCTACTTACTCAGGAGGCTGATATCTGAGGATGAGTTTTAAGGAAGCCCAAAGAGGAAATTTGGTAAGACATGTCCAATTAAACACCAAAAATATGGATATGAAGCTGTGATTCAACTGGAAGATCACTAGCCTTGAGGAAAAAACTAAGAAACAGCACCCAGGCCTTAGGTCCAAATCCCAGGACGTCAAAAACAAAGAAGCCAACAAATAAAATTTGGTGCTCAGTCATTCATCACTTAGCATTCTAGTTCAATGTATTTGGTATGAGTCTTGGAAATTATATCCTTAGCAAATGCTCTCCCAGGATATTTTGCTTCATTACCAACTTTCAAATCCCTGGCAGCACCAATGTCTCCTCCCAGTTAGCATAGCAGTCAGCCATTGGAAATTTGAAGATATATTTTATTAATCATAAGAATTCTGATCATCTTTCCACATACATCAAATGAGTAGTAGCCCCATTCCACTATTCTGAATGTTTATAATCCTCCTTTGAGTTAATAAGCATTAAAGCTTAAAAATTCTAGAGTGATTATCAAATTAATTCAATAGTCATCATTCTTCTATATAAACATATGTTTATAAAAGGAGAGATTATTTGAAAGTGTGTACATGATACCTTCTATCTCTAATAATCTCAAGAAATAGTTTTACAGAAACATCCTGATTGTTTTGCCAAAGGAAAAGATAAGAGATTTAAATAAGAGACCTAACTTCTCAGAAGGAAAATGCTATTGGCTTTAGAACAATTTCATTTGTCTAGAACTGTGGAAATCAGTTTCAGAAATGCCAGAGCCTAAGGGTATTATTCAAATCACATTATCATGAGGTACAAGCAGTCTGTCTATATCAACCTTCCAGGAAAAAAAAATCAATGAAGGAAAAGCAATGCTTCTAAAACAAGCAGGTTGGTGATGGTTCATGCTTGTTATCCTAGCTAGTTAGCAGTCTAAGATGAATGGATCCCATGTCAAAGCCTGGCCAGGAAAATCCTTCCTGTCTGCAACCAGCAGACAGGAAACATTAGCTCTGTTCCTGAAGCCCAGATGGACAGCCTCTGACAACAGACATCCAGACACACAATAACATCCCTATTTGAAATATTATCAAATATATTCACATAATATCTTCTGTTTGGGAGATAATATTTAAAAGATGTGTCAAAGACAGTTCAAAATGATATTTAAAAAAGGCAGAGTGAAATTAGAAATATGTACCCACTGACTGAAATGCAAGTAACTGCCAGAATGATGTTAATCGGGCTAGAGGCCCATTTGGTAACTTATCCACTCAACCATCTTTCCTCACATCTTGTCAGCCTGAACAGTGAGACTTTTGAAATTCAAGGAATGTGTGTGAGCATATAGCTTGTAAAAGTAATAATGAAAAGCTAGGCATTGGAAGCACAGGCCTGTAAAACTAAGTACTCAGAACTCTGAGATATGAGGAACTCAGTTCAAAGCCAACTGATCAAAAAAGATTCTTACCTCCATTTAAACAGTAAATACAGAAAGATGAGCTGTGCTTCAAATGGTAGAGCATATAAAAGCTAAGCAAGAGTACCTAGGTCCTGAATTCAACCCCAGTACTGCCTCTCATACACAAAATAATCATGATTACACCACAGTATATATGTGCATACATGTTGACAAGGGATGTAGATGAATGGGATGATGACATCAATTACCTCACCTTTAGTCTCAATCTTCTGTACAGCATAGCCCAGTCTGTGAAAGGCCATAGGTGAAATCTTTCCTCAAAATCAGCAGATACATCCTCATTGCCCTCTGCACATTTATATTATGTATACACACATATAAGGGCTATATTTTCTAACTAATTTTCTTTTTTTATTGTGAAAATGTGTACAGAGAAATGCATAATCTTACACACATGCTTCAGAGTTATGTGCCCTTGTTTAGGTTTCATAGGGAGCACAATATATCCAGCCTCTGGATCATTCTTGTAATCTTAGCGTTCACAAGGATGGGATCTGAGGATCACAGTTTGATGCCAACCCAAGCTCATAAATCCTCAATTTCTTATCTTCAATTAAGTAGAAAAAGCCAGAAGTGGAGTTGTGGTTTGAGTGGCACAGTGACAGCACTGAGTAAAGCAATCTAAGGAAGAGCTCCAGACCCTCAGTTCAAGCTTGAGTACTGGCCCACTAGTACTTCAAACGCCAACCTTCCCCCAACAGGAAACCAAAAATACGTCAAAATATTTTGTAACTTGTGAAGCAAAATCCAATGAGGCAACATAGTTACTAGTTTGTTGATGGGTTGGGGGGGGAACCCCAAATTGAACATGTGTTCAAATAACATAAAGAACAAGCAATCAAGTAAAATTTCCCAGTAAAGAAACTTCCTTAGTATTCACTGGGACCCCTCACAAAGATACATTTTTCTATATTTTTTCAAAATTAGTGTTTTTTTCAGTAAGGTAATTAGTACAAACCTTTGTTATAAGTTATAGGAGTTATTGGAAGCTCCAAGTGAAGGTACAACAAAAAGCATACAATATTACAAGTTTCTATGCCTCTGTTGAGACATTAGAAACTTGTTATAGTGTGGCCTCTCGGAAACAGAAGGGGGATGCTCAGCATCACTGGTCATAAAAGAAATGCAAATCAAAACCAAAACCACATTTAGATCCCATTCACCACAGTTAGAATGTCCACTATCAAGAAAACAAATAACAAATGCTGGGGTGGATATGCCTAAATGAGAACCCTACCACACTGATGGTTCAACCACTCTGAAGGCAGTATGAAGGTTCCTCAAAAGACTAAACATAGAACTCCCTTAAGATCTAGCAATCCCACTCCACACAGTTATCCAAATGATCTCAAACTAGGGCACAATAAGCTACCAGAACAACTATGTTCATTGCAGCATTGTTTACCATAGCTAAGATATGGAGCCAACCCAGTTGCCCCTCAATAGATGAATGGATCAAGAAAATATGGTAAATTTACAGAATGTAATTTTATGCTTCTATCAGAAAGAGTGGCATAGTCCCTTTTGTAAGAAAATGAAAAGACTTGGAAGAAATCATACTAAGTTAATCAAGCCAGGCCCAAAGAAACATGAGCTCTATGATTTCCCTCACTTGCAATGAGTAGCATTGGCCTATTACTCCTGAAAGTGGATTATAGTAGCACAGAAGTTATGAATATATACATGACCATACGAAATGATGCTAATTGAAATGAATGCCAATACATAGAAACGCAGGTCTTCTTTTGTTTAGTTGTCAAGCTTGATGTTACCAATGTACTGCAGATAGTTCATTCTTCTTACTTTATGTTATTTTTCTTCTCCTAGGGTTTTATCCATGGCAATTCCCATCTGTGATTCTGGTACCCTGAATTCTGTATATTCTGTTAATGAAGCTGGGAAAGTTAAATGGATTTCTTTTTTACTATGGTTGCAACTGTCTTTTACATTTCAAGTACTTAACAAAAAGAATGTAAGCCAATCACGGCCAGTGGTACACACTTGTAACTCTAGCTGTGATCTGAGGAAAGTGGATTATAGCTAGACCAGGTTAGAAAAATCTGTGAAATTTTGATCTCCAATTAACTATTCAAAATCAAGAAGTAAAGGCTGGCTCAAGTCGTACTCGGCTACCCTTGAGTTAAAAAACTATAGGTCAGCTCCCTAAGTTCAAGCTCCATTATTCACACACACACACACACACACACACACACACACACACACACACACACACACACACACACAGTTACCCTTGAAAAAAAAGCTAAAAGTCAACTCCCTGATTTCGAGCCCAAGTATTTACACACACACACCCAAACACACACACACACACACACATACACACACAAACACATTTTATCTCAAAAATAGCCAGTGACCAGGAAACAAGCAAGATGATATTTTTCTTTGTTTTCTTTCATTTTTGTCATGTTTATTCATTTATCTCTCTTTGAGAAGTTAAAGGGGTCATTTTAAAAGAGAGACATGATGAACATGTTCAACAGTGGTATTCAATTTGTACTATATTGAAAATGACTTATGCAACTTGTTTGTGGGGAAAGACGGGAAAATGAAGAGATGAAGGGAAAGAGTAACATTATCCAAAAAAAAAATGCACTCAGGGAAGTAGAGCTGTGGCTCAATATGAGTGCTATTCTTCAGCAAAAGATCTCAGAGACAGTGCTCAGGCCCTTGGTTCAAGACTGATTACTGACTGAAACAAAAACAAATACAAAGGAAATGTAGTCATTACCACACGTATGTAACTATCTCCTCTACAGCAAAATAATGATAAGAAGAAGGAGAAGAAGAAGAAGGAGGAGGAGGAGGAGGAGGAGGAGGAGGAGGAGGAGGAGGAGGAGGAGGAGGAGGAGGAGGAGGAGGAGGAAGAGGAGGAGAAGGAGGAAGAGGAGGAGGAGGAAGAGGAGGAGGAGGAGAAGGAGGAGGTGGAAGTTAATAAAACCAAACCAGTGAGAGAGAAAAATTGAGAGAGCAAGGGAAGGGGTGATACTTCAAAAAAGAAATATATCCATACCTGACTTATATGACTATAAACTCTGTAGCACATATTTGTTATTATAATACAAAGAAAAAAACAGAAATATAGTTCTGGAGGCATAACTCAAATGGAAGATCTGACTAATAAGTATGTGATACCAAGTTCAAAACCCATTATCAATTTCCCCTTCAAAAATGGCTCTTCTCATCATGTGTGCTTTCCCTAGCTTATGAAAAGGGGTGCAAACAGTTAAAGAGAGAGCAAAATAAGCTATCTGACACAGAACTGTGCTTTTAAAGAGCAGTACTTGCTAGAACACATGTTGACTAGAACAGACGATGACTCCATGTTTTCTGAAATAAATAGACCTAGTCGAACTTGAATACAGGCTCCACTGTATACGAGATAAGGACTCAAAATTAACTAAACTCTCTGGGGCTCAAAGTCTTCATAGTTAAAGTGAGCATAACAATACAAATCTCACATTATGAGATCTGGATGTCATCAAACCTGGAGTGGGTTTTATCTTAGGTGTGTGTGAAACAGCCAAAAGCTGCTGGAAGGAGTATAAACTGGCCTGATGTTTACTATATTACTTAACAGTAAAACAGCAACTATACAGACTCATGGCTGTTTTCTCATGCTGAGAAAAGAGGATCAAGGTTCTAAGCCAGAACAGGAAAATGGATCAGACTCATCTCCATTGACCTCTAAAAAAGCTTGAGGTGGAGTTTGGTTCAAGTTGTAGAAAGCAAAAATCTCAGGAACAGTGTCCAGGCCCTGAGTTCAAACCCTAGGACCAGCACAAGCACACACGCACACACCACACACACACACACACACACACACACACACACACCACAAAAACACATACACAAACACACACAATTTTGTATGTTCCTATCACCCCACTTAACAATACTTTCCCACTTCCAAGCTCACAAGTTGTTGTTGTTTTGTTTTGTTTTCAAAGGGACTTGCTGTGTAGCTCAGGTTGCTCTTAAGCTTACAATCCTCCTGGGTGCTGTGATTACAGGCATGTCTACCATAATTGGCTTCACTCAGTAACTCTATAATATTTTTTACAAGAAATTCATTCATACTCATGAAGATATGTGGCTTAAAGCTGTTCATATTAATATTCTAATGTACAAAATGTAAATAATATAGCTGGACATGGTACTATACTACCACATGGTAATGCCAGACAGAAGTAGGTGTTGCGGAAAGCCAGATTTACACTGCAGAATCTTGTCTCCAAGGAAAGAAATTCTGTAAATATAAATCTACTCTGAGACAACCAATATGTTAAATTTATATAATGGAAAAAATAGATTATTTTAATGGAAATAAAATCTTGGCAAAAAATTTGAAAACATGTATATGTATATATATTTAAATTTGGAGAAATAAAATTTCAAGTGGTATTATCTGTATTTTTCAGTCTCTCACCTACCGATTTACTGACACATTGATTTCTGTTTAGTCTTCACAAAACACTGTTCTCTCACATAAGTACAAAAAAACTGCAAAACAGAAAGTACAAAAAGTGCATTATCGTAAATGCAAATGTAGTTTATTCCCTACCATAATAATTTGGAGAAAACATGCATTAAGTTAATGGCATTGAATACTGCTCAAGAAGGGGAGTCAAAGAAAATGTAGATTATGTGTTTGTGTGTGTGTGTTTGTTCCATGAGTAAATAATGGAGTCAGAAGTAGACCTAATATTCTTGTTTAGTCTTTTTGCTCAAAGCTGACACTCTACAATGAGAGCTACATCTCCACTTCTGGATTTTGGTTTCTCAATTGGAGAAATATCTCAGATTTTTCTGCATAGGCTGCTTTAAACCAGGATCCTCTGATTTTTACCTCTAAAGTAGCCAGGTTTTAAAATATGAGCCATAGGTGGACAGCAACTACATTAATATTTTTTGCATGTTTGAATGAATTTTAGAGTAAGACATATATGTTACTTTTGAGAATGTAGGAAAATAGTAATTAATATTTAAGAGATCATAAAACATACAAACCTGAACATAGAATTTAGCTGAGAATAGAATGGAATAAATCAAAATTACCTATGATAGTTTTCAGTCTGTGCACAGAAATGATTGCATTGTTGGAGCCCAAGGCCATCAGATAGCTGAGCCCCAGCTGGCTGCTATGCTCATGAGGCCAGCTAGTGATATTCACAAGAATGTGATGTTATTGGATGGCAGGGATCAGCTTCAAGTTCAGAGATCAATACCCATTGATCTCAAACCCTGATATTTTGAAATACATTGTACTTCCATTATCCCAGCTTTTCCTGAATTCCTAGAACCTAAAAAAAGTTTCAGCTTTACTTAGTATTTAACATTTCTTTTTTTCTCTCTCTTTTTGTCGGTCGTGGGGCTTGCACTCTGGGCCAGGGCATGATCCCTGAGTTCTTTAGCTCACAGCACCACTTTTGTGTTTTATGGTGGTTAATTTGAGATAAAAGTCCGATGAAATTTCCTGCCTGGGCTACCTTTGAACTGCGATCCTCAAAAACAGCTTCCTGAGTACCTTGGATAATAGACACGAGCCACTAGTTTAACCCATTTCTTACTCTATCCTCAAACCCGGTTAACCAGAAACCTAATCCAAATCACATTCTGATTTAACACCAAATGGCTAATGTAAGGAAAATTGTCTAGATTCTATTCAATCGTACATTTTTTTTTGGCTTCTACTTCTTATTGGAAAACTAAAATTTCCCTTAAAGCTTATCCTTCCCTAAACCTAACCGGAACAAAAATGTACCTCACACTTTAAACCAAATTTTATCTGAATGTTTAAAGTAACACAGACTGGTTGCATTCATTCTTGCCATTCATTCCTCTTAAAATATGTGGCAGTTTTACACAATGTCTTACATGTTTTTCTCATCCTAATCCGCTCTAACTGGCACACCTTGCCTAATCCTAAGCATACATATAACCGAATCATCATGTTAATAACAAGCCACTTTTTCATATTTATCCCAACTCTTGCTCAGCGTAGAGGTTTAAATTTTACTTGCATTTTGAACATAAATTTTAAGTGTTTTTCTATTTCTTGTCAGGTTTTATTGTTCATTATTTTTTAAAAATTTTATTTTGTTGAAAAGATGCTTTAAAGAGGGATTAGTTACATGTGTAATGTAAGGAGTACGTTTCTTGTTGAGCATTGTTACCCACTTCTTTCTTGTTCTCCCACTATTCCATCCCTCCCCACTTCCCTTACCCCACCCTCCCCTGGTGTAAACTTTATTTTCAACGTAGTGTCATGTGAGTATCATTGTTGCAATGGGTCATCCTGTGATGAACCTAAATTTTCTATTTCTCTAATCCTAATTCTAATTCTGTTTGGGATCCTAACCATAACCATAATAATAATGATAGCTCAATTCAAAAGTTAACAAAAAATATTTGGGTTTTTATTCATCCTATTAATTCAATGTATATCTTGAATTAATTTGCAGTTTAGCTTAAATCTTCCAAATTAGTTTATATGCGCATATATAAAGTTGTAATTTTATGTGAAAAACAGAATACCTTTGGAGGAAGGAGTAATGAGAAGGATATAGAGGGAGTATAATCAAATACGTTAAATATATTATGGAATTGGCACTTCTGACAATTAATATCTATTAACACAATAACTAAAAATTAATAAAGAACACACTGCCTTCTAGTGTTCTTTAAGAGAGCCATGATCTGTCTTCTGAAAAAAAAAAAAACAACAAACTCGTGTTAGATAAATTTGTCCATGCATAATTTATAGTTTGCCAATTAGTTAACTTAATGAATAAAAATTTATCGAATAAAATTCCTTGACAAAAAATATAAAACACTTACTTAGCAATTGTTTGAGAAAAAGTTTTTGTCATGAGTTTTAAGAAACGGAATTGCTATTTCCCTACAAAGCAATGAATTAAGTTTACTAATCTAGTATTTGTAGTAAGTTTAGAGAACATAATTGGCATGAAAAACAACTAACTATACATCTTGTTTCTAGAATGAGTGATATTTTAAACATTGTCTTTTATTGAAATAAATACTTAGGTATACATTTCAAAATAAGTGCAATTTTATCTCCTTTCAGAATAAGTACTTACCCTGCAATTAAATGCACTAGCATATTCAGGTATTTAAAAGCTAAATTTTCTATGTTTGTTATGTAGCTCTACATATTCAGAATGACATGATTTTTTTATTCATAAATGTCTAACCTCAGATTTTTGCTTCATCAATATAAATTTTCTCATGAGGTTGTAATGAGGACTACAGTAACCAGAATGATCTAAACCATTTCCTGAATTCTAAATTTTAAATAAAATCATTTTTAAGCTTTGATAATATCATTTATGGTCTCTTCAGAGAAATTAAGCTAAAACAAATGATACTTTTTAAACATTTCACTCACATTGTAAAGAATATTAACATAGGTCAAAAAGAGACTAATTATTTCAGACTCATCATATTTAGTGATCTTAGTGTGAAGAATGTAGAGAGTAGAAGGCCCTTATACTCAATAAATAGTATTGGCTAAATTAAATCATATATCTGGATTTCTTATTTGGAGGTTAATCACATAGAGACAGGAAAATAATAAAAAAATTTACTTTGGTTTCAACAGAAAAAGATATTTGTGCATGTACCACAGTTGCTTTATTAGTTTGTAGTTGAACACTGGACTTCGATTTATATCTTGGCTGTTGTTGTGAATAATGTGAATAACAATGAACTACAGATATATTTATGAGTTACCCAGAAAGAAATATTCACATGATTGGTGGGTCAGATGATATTTCAACTTAGGATTTCTTTTTTTTTTTTTTTTTTGGGTCCGGTAGTGGGGCCTGAACTCTGGGCCTGGGCGCTTTCCCTCAGCTCTTCAGCCCAAGGCTAGCGCTCTACCACTTGAGCCACAGCGCCACTTCTGGCTTTTTCCTTTTTGCTTATGTGGTGCTGAGGAATCGAACCCAGGGCCTCAAGCATGCAAGGCAAGCGCTCTACCACTGAGCCACCTTCCCAGCCGAGGATTTCTTTAGAAAACTGCATACTACTTTCTACAATGAGAACACTAACCTGTATTTTGACTAAGAGTATAGAAAATTTCCTTTTCTCCACAGTGTTGCCAGCCAACATTATTACCTTTTGAGTTTTTTTAAAGGGTAGGTTTTTACTGTGTGCAGTACCCAAGACTGGCCTTAGACTCAAATCCTTTTACTCCAACCTCCAATCACTTGGAATTACCAGCCTTTACCACCACACCTGGGTCCTTGGATATTTTTGATAAGAGTTGTAATAGTTACAAAGTAGTATTATAGTAATTTTGAATTGCATTTCTCTAATGACTTCTGCTCACAAAGCATTCAGCCAACATAGACGTTTTATTAAATACAAATTTGTAAATCCACAGGAGATTTTCAGGGCTTTTTAGAAAACATGTCTATTCAGAATTTTTGTCCATTTTTAATCAAGTTTCTTGTTAATCTCATCTTTAATCTCTCTATAGCAAATCAATAATTAATTCAAGGTAGTAGAAAGGAAAAAATTAAGCAGCTCTTAACATTTAAAATTTTTTTAATAACATGATATTGCTTAAATCATTTTCCGTTGAGGCTTGAGACTATATAACTCAATTTAGTTAGACCTTTTACAAGACTATATATAATTTATTTATTTTACTTTGTTCTTTCCAAAGGCTGCATGACTAATTTCACTTGGTTTCTTTCAGTTTCATGTAGTTCAGATTTCAAACTGAAGAATAAATGGAAGGAAGCAAACAAAAAATATATTTCCCCTAATCTGATGATGCCTCTACAAGAATGAGGAAAGTGTTGATGCCTCTAAGGACCTATGATAGAATATCAAAAAGAATTTATTCTTCCAGGTCTTCCTTATCTTTGCGATGTAACTTAAATGATGTAAAACACAATATACTGCTCAGATACTTTTATGTTCTATCAGATTTGCACATTTTCATATGGATTTCACCTCTGTCTACAACATTTCTTCATCGTTCTGTCCCTGATACTTTTACACTATCACGACATAAGATAACCAGTTTGATTTACAGCATGAGAAGTTATCCACCTGGCTTCCTTGGAAGCAGAGCATGGTCAATAGATATTACTTCTGGTTGCTCACACTACATGTAATGGTTTTTGTATTACTTATCATATTCTATTTGGTATTTAAAAAAGAATGCTGGCTAAACTCAAACTCATTCATAGGTTTATGTTAAGTGTTTCACAAGTCTTATTCTCTTAATTCTTAAGATAACATTCGCTATAATGCTAATGCTATTACCATTGTAGTGTTGGGAAAAATTGTAGTTAAAGACACTAAGTGCATGGCCCAAAGACACACACAGTGAGGAAGGAAATGAGTCAAAGTTTCCAAAAGTCTTTCAGCAATACCAAAAAGGTGGGTAAAATCTCTCCATTCTCTTACACTCTCAATTCAATATTCATTTTGTCCAAGAAATAATAGCATAGCAAATATTGCCCTTGGTGATTGTTTTCTATCACATTTTGTCTTCAACACAGAATGTGTTGGTGACATTGGGTTATCATACACAGAGCTGAGCTTACAAATTGAGGTCAGAAGACAGCCAAATTTCTTCTGTCACACAGTTCCAGTTTCATTTTTAAAAAGTACTAAAACTTTTAAATATCATCACTTACTATCTTTTAACAATTCCCAAACTGACATATACTCACTTCAAAAGACTTTCAAATTAGGAGATGATAATACAGGCCCTCATGAAGTAAATTTTCTTTTATTTTTTAAAATTGTTCTAAAAGCCTTGTGCTGGCTGGTCACACCTATAATCCTATCTACTCTGAATATTTGCTCTGGAGTCTGATTTCTGTGGATAACACTTGGGAGCCAATCAGGGCCAAAAAAAAAACTTCATGAAATTATTTTTCAAAATGTTTAATGAACTAGCAAAGAGCCAGGAATTGAGATGCAGCTTATATAGTAGCTCACCAATCTAGATAGGAAAGGCCTAGCAAGACCTTGAAGCCCTGATTTTAAACTCTGAGCACGCCAATATACATGCATGGCGTGTGTTCACATGCACGCGCGTGTTTCCTTGAGCGCTGCCTTACTAACACACACACATTTATTCAAATTACCGTCATATCAGTGTTCTGCATTAATTTCTTTGTTAACGATATTATATGGGTAAAATACAGGAAATAAACTCTTCCATCTCAGAACATTTTTATATGTTTTTTATTGTAATAATACTGTGCACAGGAGTCACATTTACAAGAACAAGGAAACTAGTACATTTCCTAACAAGCATTGTAACCTCCTCCTTTATATTTCCCATACCATCCCTTCCCTCCCACCTCCACAAGTACACTCCCCTCCCCCTTCCTTCCTCCGCCTAAATTGTAAAGTTCATTTTTCAACATAGTGTCTTGTGCATCTCATTGTTACAATGGGTCAACCTGTATCCCTATTTGAGCATTTTTTCCCTTCCCCTCCCCAAATTAGAGAAGCATACATACAAGATGTAAGTGCACCAACTTCAAATACAGAGAAAACAGGGGTTATATCGTGGGGAGAAACATACAAAAAAACAAAAAATTGACATCACACATTATAAGTACCTGAGAAACAATAGCAAGAAACAAAAAACCACTTGTGTCCCTATTTTGGGGTTCAATTTCTTTAACATCATTTTATCTGGTTATATGCACATATCTTTTGAACTGTTCTGCTTATCCCAGACATACATTTGTTATTGAAAATAAGGGAAATCATGGGACCTATGTTTCTTTGGACTTGGCTTACTTCAGTCAATAAATTTTTTTCCAAGTCTTTCCATTTCCTAACAAATTGGGCGATGTCATTCTTTCTGATGGAGGCATAGAATTCCATTGTGTAAATATACCGTATTTTCTTGATCCATTCATCTAATGGGGGCATTTGGTTTGGATTCATATCTTAGCTATCATAAATAATGTTCCAATCAACATAGTTGTGCTGGTAGTTTTAGTACGGTCTTGTTTATGATCATTTGGGTAAATCCCCAAAAGTGGGATTACTGTGTCATACGGGAGTTTTATGTAGAGTCTTTTGAGGAACCTCCATACTGCTTTCCAAAGTATTTGAACAAGTTTACACTCCCACCAAGAATGCAGTACGATTCCCTTGTGACCACACACCTTTCAGCATCTGTTGTTGTAAAAATATGGAATGCTACACAAATTTTCATGACATACTTGCACAGGGGGCATGCTAATCTTCTCTGTATTATTCCAATGTTAGTGTATGTGATGCTAAATTGAGCACAGAACATTTTATTATATAAAGTATAATTTTTATTGATTTTATTAAACTAGACAATTCAACAAAATTAAGTTCAAAGGAATTGTTGTGAAATTTTAGAATCATATATTTCTTACATAAGCACACATTTAGGAATAAAATCAAGATAGACATGCCAAAAACAAAATAATTCCAGATATTTGTAGTTCAAGAGATGTGAAGGAGGAAGAATTCAATTATTCTATACAAGGCACCTGTCAAAATGAACATTGCAGCAAGTGTTTAGGTTTGTTAAAAGTTTTAAGGTTTTAAATATGCTTAATTTTGGGATTTTGCTTGTATATGCCCAAAATAGGACCGTTTGGCAGGTATAAAACTTTTCTATAAAGTATTTAAGATTTATGGTAACAGACATTAAGTACTAAGTATGTACATTTCAGAGTTTATGGAAACTTTATTAATGAGAAGTTGCAAAGTCTTTGTGTAAAGAAGCAGAGTGAAGAGTTAAGACTTTAACTATACAGTTTCTGTTAAAACTTTAGGGATTCCTTACTTTATTTGATAGCAAGGAATAAATGATGATATAAGCCATAATGTACGCATGTATGTTACTATTCACACACATACATATACACACGTATACATGCACACATGGAGAAAGACACATAATTACAGCCAACACAAGTTTCACCAGTTGTTGAATATGCCTTAAACTGAATACTAGAAACAATATATGTTGAAGATGTATTTGTCTCTAAGAGTTCATTTACCACTCCTCTGATCTCTTAAAACTGGTAGTTTTAGAGAGATTTGACTTACAAAATGCAGTACAAGTGATAACAAGTCACTTGGAAACCTCAGTAAGTATGTCATATGGTGTCTCCCTGCTCCTCAAGGATTGCTTACTCTTGTAGACACTTTCAACCACCAATTTAGCAGGAGAATACCCTGGTAAAGAGTAAAGTTATAAGGTTTTAAATGGCATCCTTACTTGAGCTCTTTTTCCAACAACCAGCATGAATTTGTAGGCAGATGAGTGAGTCCTCAAAAAATTGGACTCTACATATATATTTAACTGACCATTGTGAAAATTCCTATGTGAGAAATGCTGACTGAGGTCTTGCTGATTTCCTGGCCAAGAAAATAAGAAAAAAAGAAAGTATTTTTAATGTTTTAAAGTTTGAGAATAATTTGTAACCTGTCAATAAATGTGTAGAACACAATTATACCAACTGACAAAAAAAAATGATGGCATTTCATTTATGTGCTCTTGGATTTGGCCAGTGATTTTAGAGGTGTCTACACAAGTAGAATCAGCATAAATCAAGCCAGCATTTTTTCATTTATGATATAAGGAAAGGTTACTGGTTGACCCATTGTAACAATGAAATATACAAGACACATTACCAGAGGATGGGTGAATGGGGGAGGTGGGGAGGTGTGAAGGGAAGGGATGGTAGGGGAAAAACAAAGGGGAGGGTAACAATGCTCAATAAGAAATGTACTCATTACCTTACTTATGTAACTGTAACCCCTCTGTACAGTATTTATAATAAAAATATATATTAAAACATACAAGGAAAACTTCTGTACTTATATGAAGTTGTATTTGTCACTCAATATAAGTAAGGTATTGGTTTTAGGACCACAGGCTTATTACTTTGGATACTCTAAATCTCTACATGAACACAGTATATTATTTACATTAGAATCTCCCACCAGCTAGTGCAGTATAATTGCTGTGAGAATTTTTATTACATTCTATATTTGTAATGAAAACTAAAAGTATATGTATGCACAATCAACAGATACAAATTTTTTCAGATAAATTTTGTATGCAGTTTGAGGATGGAATTGGAGAGCAATTTCGAAAAGCACAAATTTCATCAAAAAGACCAGTTTGCAAATTGTAACAAGGAGCTAATCCAGCATCATTGAATAGTATGGAACTCCAAGGAGAAGTACTTGAATTGAGACAATATCAGAAAGTGTAACAACCCAAGGACTTTTTAAAATGCAGCTGCTAGAATTCTCATGTAGAGCTTTCATAACAGTTTGTGAAGCACAAATCAGAACCTCACTGAAATGTAGATGGTTTTCTCTCAACTTTCTGTCATGATCAGTCATTATCAATCAACATATAGCTAATTTTGAATAATCCTCTAATAAAATGTTGATGGAGTGTTTATATGCAGAAAACCTCGGAAGGCTAACTTTTTCCAATTAGGACAGTCTGTATTTTATGATCCAGCCGAGAGAAAACTAGGTAAGCATCCATTTACAAACTTCTGAATAATTCTGATTCTGCCCACATCACTTATCTATCCATACCTGTGCCCGAGTGAAACGATTTTAAAATAATTTATCATTTAAAATTTAAATTTATGCTTCAGGGAAGATATCGAAGGAGAAGCTGGAAGCTAAACAAGCTCTCACATAGAAAACAGCTCTAGTGCTCCAGTGAAAAGTCCTAAGCTGGAGAATCACACCAAGTGTGCCAGCACAGTACAGAGAGTTAGGCCAGAGAGGGAAAAACCGGGCAAGGAGACAAATCTGAGCACTTGCCAGCAGCTGTGTTTGCAGCTGTGGCGGGGGTGGTTGCGGCTGTAGGCGCCATACCTGCAACACAGAGAGTTTACGACAAAGGAGCCAGAGGCAGCAGGTGAGAGGATTCTACTCAACACCAGCAAGAACTGACAAGGAGCAGACATCTTCATCCTTCAGATCGCAGACCAGAGATCACCCAGGAACCAGACTCCTGTGTGAGTAGAAGCATGATTTCCTCACTCCTTCTCAGGGAGCAGAGAAGGGAAGTCCACCCCTCCCTGCCCACTACCGGAGATCTACATCTCTGATACTGGCAAAGGCCTCGCTGAGCAGCTAGCTCCAACTCAGTCTTTGGATGAAAACAAAAAGTAATTTAGCAGGTCACAGGAACCTACCCTGACCTGCCAGGCTCAGCTCTATGCAGGGAAAATTCACCCAGCCCTTGCCTGCGCCAGCCCCAGGAGAGGCTTTCTTCACTGGGTAAACAGAGCAAGGGGCTGCCTCTCCCTACAGCAGCCTAGACAATCAATTGAAATTCAGTAACAATAAACCCTGAGAATGGTCCTGGCTGGGCTCTGTGACTGCTTCAGAAGCTAGCCCCTCAGGGAAAAGCTACTGTTTGCTGAAAGGCCTCAACTCTACCAAGAACCTAGCCCCATTACAGCATCTCTAAACTAGAAGAAACAGCCATCACCCTGTTTTGTGATACTCAAAGCAGATCTCCCTCCCATTGAACTAACCTGGGAAGAGGATGACAAAATCCTGGGTAAATCAAAGCATTTTTCTGCCTCCTCAAACAAACTGACTTAAGAAAACAACCAAGCTACAGGAAAATCAAACACCACAAGCAGACCAGAGACTCCAACAAGAGACTGGTTATGGACACAAGGGAGATGCAGGACCTTCCCATCTCACCCCCAAAAAGCAAATAACTCTTTTTTGTTACCTTTTATTAAAATTTTTTTAACATTTTTAATTTTTAACTTTAAAAAATTGTTTTCTATTAACTTTTTTTTCTTCCTCTTATAATTTTTATTTTAGGGGTATATATTTGTGTGTGTGCTTTTTTTCCATTTTTGTTTAGCTCTACTGATCTTTTTATCCTTTTTTCTTTTCTGTCTCATTCTTTTCACTTTTTCTTCTCTTTCCTTCTTCTTTGCATGATTAAATCGCTTTTCTGCTCATTATCAGATATACCTGTAGTCGATTATAAGACCTTATCCCCCATTGTATACACACTTAATCCAGAAATTTATTACTGAATTCAAAACCTTTTAGATTTAAATTCCTTAATAGCCGTTCTACCTCTATATACCTATATAAAATTTTAAGCATTTTAATTTTTCACGTCTCCTTTCTATCCCTTCCGTTCTCTTATCCTATTCCAGTCCTTCTCTGAATATTACGTTTTTAATTTGCATAATTTAAGTGTTTCATTTTTTAATTTTTAATTTTTGTTTTACAATTTTTTCTTGTCTTTTTTTTTCTTTCTTTTTTCCCCAGTCTCTACTATCATTCTATCCAACCTATTTTCTGCTTTGACATTAGGAGTAAGTTAGCTCTCCCTCTACCTTTCCACATCCTTCTATTCTTATTTATACCCACATCTCTCGCTAAAACTAATAACTTCTGGTTTGCCAAATTCTTCTTTGTGGTTCATAGACTATTAATACATAGTTGTTTGATGTTGAAAAATATATCTGTTGAACTAAATTTTATCTCAGGCTTTTGACTATGCAAATATAGACTGTGTTGATGCTTGCCTTAAGGTAGTTTTCTAGCACAAACTGGTGTTACTTTCATTGCAAATGGGCAGAATAAGCTGGAAAAAACACAAGAAAAATGGCACGTCCGGGTATCTCAACTCCAACTCATGATAATCAGTGGAGAGAACAGATAATGAATAATCCAGAGGAGAGCTCCCCCAAAGCTCTATAAACACTAATGGTAAACATGGTAAAAAGATTGAAAACCTGCAAAGGACTCTGTGTGAGCATGAGAGGGAGAGAGATGAGGCAAATGAAAGATCAAAACAGGAAGCTCAAAGCGTGAGGAAGCTACTCAAAGATAGATAAAGGAATTGCATGTGCAACTTGAGAACACTCAAAGAGAAATAAAGGAATTGTGTGAGCAAGCTGTGATCAGTCAAAGAGAACTACAGGAATTGCATGAACGTGAGGAAGCTAATCAAAGAGTAATACAAGAATTGAGAGAGCGGGATGAAGATACACAAAGATCACTAGAGGCATTCATGGAATCCGTAAACAGAGAGCTGAAAGAAGTCAGGGAGTCCACAAAGGGAATGCTGAATGGATCCCAACAGAAGGAATAGAAGTCCAAGGAAACCATAACCAATCAACTAAGTGATTTGAGAATAAACACTGAACATCAAATTAAGGAAGTAAAGAATTTCATACAAGATCTAAAACAAAGATCCAACAAAGAATTTGAAGCCATAAAAGCCGACCAACTACAAGTAAAAGAAAAAAAAAGTAGAAAATCTGGATAGTAGAATAGACCACGCAGAATATTGAATCCTGAGGATAGAAGACAGCGTAGATTTTATAGAAAAAGAACATACAACCATCCAAGACAAATCTAAGAAATATGATAGACCTATTCAGCATTCAACCTTTGAGCCACCAGTGCCTACCCATGTTGCATATTTTGTGTAATTCAAATTTTCAGCATTGTATAGATGCTCCTACTACAATATAAAAACAAAAAAAACTTAACCTACTTTTCACTGTATTTGATGTTGTTATAATTTGTAGAGGGGAAGGAAAAAACTAAGTTGTTTAAATAGGGATACAGGTGGACCCAGTACAACGATGAGATGTACAAAATGTTATGTAGAAAAATGAAATTTACAACTTTGGCTCAAGATGGGAGAGAGGGTCGGGAAGGGGAGATGGAAAGGGATGATAAAGGCATAGAAAGGAGGAGGTAACAATGCTTTATAAGAAATGTACTCATTACATTGTCCCTGTAATTGTAACGCCTCTGTATGGTATTTTCACAAAAAAAACTTAAAACATAATAAGGATATTTGTAAAGTATATAATGAAGGAAGAATTTTCATCCTTTACAAAATATATGCAAAATCTATGCTAAACTATCTATATTTTACTCTACCTTTCCTGCAACCAGTTTGATATAGTTTAATACCTGTCACGCCAAGTTTCTTTATATTCTACTGGAGATTTAATTTTTCATGTATGTATGTATATGTATATTTATATGTATCTATCTATCTATCTGTATATGTTCCAATGTGGATCCTCAAACTTGAAACTTTGCTTTTTTTTTTTTGCTGTTTAGCAGTTAATCTGGTCCGCTCAATCTGTGACAATATCTGTGCTCATTCTGATCATTCCTTTATTTACCACACCATTAACACCATCAGCCTTTTAAAATCAGCTTAATTTCCAGAGATGATTACCAATCAATCCAACCAATATACACCTAGAGGGTTTTAATAAAACAAGCTTTAAGGTAGGAAGATAACATGGAGTGACAACTACAAAATTTCTACAGAGACCTGACATCTTTCACATTTCTGCCTTCCTCATGATACTTAAGCAATCATTGACTAACACTATTAATAATACTGCAATTATAACTTAAAGATCAGTGTTTTTGCAACCTGAAGCTTTCTTTTTCTATGATTCTTGACATAAACTTTTGTGAGACTTTTTTGATTGTGGTGGGATACCATCCAAAACAAAGCCATGTATATCAAGAAAGCCAATGTTTTCAACTCAGAGTACTAAACAAAAGAGGGAAAAAAATTAAGGTTAGCTATATATGTTAAGCACAAATATAGGCAATATCAAGATATTTTGAAATTGTATAATTTTATTGGATAAAGTGGCTCAAATCTATAATATTATCTACTTGGAAAAAAGAGCTTCGAGGATTCCAGTTCCAGGCAAAATGTTTTATGCTTGTGTTAGGAGGACCTCAGTCCAAGCAGGCCCAGGCATATAGTGGTACTACCTCAAAATAAGCAATAAAATTATAATTTGTAGGTATGGTAGTAGTAGAGATGTCATTTCACAAGTATAGGTTTTGAGTTCAATCCTCCAGTAGTACTGGGAATTTAAATGTGGCATGTCTAAGGTCAAGACTTCATACTTGTCTTACAAGCTCTCATAAAACCTTTACCTCTCTTGCTATTTTTTAAAAGTATAACCATAACTTCCAAGCCCCAAACAAATAATTTCATATTAGAGATTTTCTTCTATGTATTAAGTAATATGTTATGTCCCACTGAAATCAGACTAAAGATAAAACACCCATTGTCTTACAAAGTGACTGCATATGGAAACAGAATCTCAAAGGTAGCATTTAAGTTGAAGTGTACTCCAAGAGAAGCAGAATGCCTTGAATATGCCAAGGAAAGAGGAATCAGAAGCTAACTCTAATCTTGGTGTTCTAATTCCACCAACTCTGAGACAATGTATTTACAATGTTCATGCTACCCAATCTGTGGTAGTTTATTATTGCAATTACTAGCAAACATGTGGAAGCTATAAGACACGAAAAGTCTTTGACTCTTCAGATCCAAGACTCATCTCTATAATCCTAGTGAGTAAGAAGTACAAGACTTGGGGAATAATGGCTTTCAGGCTGGTAGAAAAGTTCATGAGGTTCTATCTCCAATTAACTACAAAAATTTCTGGGCTGGGCCATGGTTCAAATAGTAGACTGACTACTGTTAGCAAAACAAAAAACAAAAAACTGAGAGCCTGATGTATGTTCAAACCCCAAACTGGCAGAAAGAAAAAGTCCTTCGAATAATACTATGAGAAGCAGAATTATGAATAGGAAAGCAGAAACAAAAGAAATAAACTTATTGATATAGACAAAGCTCCTCAATGTGAAATATGGCACAAACTGTAATATTTAGTGTTTTCCTTCCTATACAGTAGAAATAAATGGCATTTTTACTTGACGAAACTATAATATAAAACTGTATGCAATAAATAATCACATTACTTTTATGTTTCCATAATTTAAGTTGTTTTCCTAAATATTTCTCAAATAGTGTAGCTTTTGAAAATCAATAACTGTTGCATTTTCATATACGATTACCTATCCTTCCAAGTGTGGTCTAAAATTGATCTACACTGAAATGATTGCCATTGACATTTTTCTCAAAATATTTATACTTTCAGCTGACCTTCCACAAAACTCATACCAAGAATATAACTTTTTAGTTTGTTCATGCAAACATAGGAACATAAACATATGTCTCAAAATGTTAATTATGTTTATCTGCTGTCATTAATAAAGTATAACTAATAGAATTATGTATATACCCTGAGGTAAATAAGATACTTCCTTCTAAATACAGACTTGCAGGCACACACACAATCACACATGCACATATATATATTTACCACTTTGACTCAGGTTAGATTCCTGACATTGGGTGTCAGCAGTGATCTAATAATCAAATTTTCCTGCCCAGACACAAAATACATTCATAATTCCACACAGACAAAAACACCAGATCATTCAAAATAATGAGAATATTTAACAGAACCAACCAGCACTTGAGCCATCTACTCCCTGATTTCTTTTATTCATGGTGATGCATTTTTCATATCATAATTAAAATATTTTTGTCTCTGATTAACAGAAAAAAATAGGGGATCATATAATGGAAATTGTAGGTAAAATTACTTGTAATCTTTACTATATCTTATCAAAGACTTCTGTTTCCTTCTTGTAGAGTGTTTCTGTCATTTTGCCCTAATGTCTATAATTAAATTACAAAGGACATGCCATATACCTTAATTCATTTTTCCTAAAGGTTATGCTATGGAGTTGAATCTGATTTGTTTGCTTATTCTAAATTAAATATTCTCAACAACTGGCATTATTGTTTATGTTACTCCTAATCCACTTGAAATATCAAATAGAACTGGAAATTCCCCTCGGCAATGATTTGTGAATGTCATTAATGCTTGTGGATGGATGAAGGATTTGAATTATCTAGAGTGCATTAAAAATGGCACTGTTATTCAAAGGGCTGATCATTTAGTCAGCTTTTAAAGTGTGGTCTTCTTATTTCATCTAAGAAGATAACAGTATGCTATTCATAACATTCTTGCCTGCAAAGCAGTAGAATTATTTCCTTTGTACAGTTGATTTCCAGCTGCGAATTTAGTGAAACCTACAAAAAATTGCAAAGGTGTATTAGCTGCTCTAGATTTTGAAACTTTCTTCCTGTAGCCCTTGTGATTTGAGCCCAGATTCATGGGATAGTCACATAATCCACAATAACAAAGCACCAAAATATAAAAAGACCACGTGCAAACTGAGTTTCAGTTTTTTCTATGTTGATTTCTTTTTTTAATGATTGTCTTTTAAGGAGCTAAGGGTGTTCATTTCTCATTATTTTTTATGTTACTTAAATTTTCCAGATTTTTCAAATAAAATAAAGAGATATAAAACAGACCTATTTAATCGCAAAATAGAGCTAACCATTTGCGTGATTTTTTTATTCTAATCCTGTTTTCAATTATCTTCAAATAACGTTGAGATGAGCCCAGCATATATGTAAATTGACATGTATAAAGCACACAGAATTCTGGAATCTTTGGACTGTGATTTCTATCTAACTTCACTTAGAAAAGAAAATTATCACTTGCTTCATGTCTTAAGTAATCTACTTAAAACAAGTTTTTGTTAATTTTGTTAATAAATG
Source organism: Dipodomys spectabilis (assembly GCF_019054845.1). NCBI lineage: Eukaryota > Metazoa > Chordata > Mammalia > Rodentia > Heteromyidae > Dipodomys > Dipodomys spectabilis. The sequence goes on from NW_024870964.1 coordinate 1,777,250, forward strand.
TCATAATCTATGGTACTGATGCATTGCATAAGTATGTGATTCCTTATTTCCACTGAATTAACATTACATTTATTTTCTTTTTTTACACATGAAATAATGACATTCTGGAAGATAATACATGCCTGCTTTTCATTTTGGTTGCCAAAAAGGAATTATTAGACATTTGGAACATTTAAATCTGAACTTTCAAATTTCACTAGGACTTGAATTGTGTTACTTACAAATTTAATATTAAAATAAAAAGCATCATTAAATAGAAAGCAAAATTATGTTATCACATCTTAATCCCTGAATTGACTTCATGATAAGAAACAATTAGATTTATATAACAAGATACACATACTCAAACGAACTATGAGATACGGAAACAGAAAACTTCTTTTTTGTTTTGTGTTTGTTGTTTTTTATAGTTTGTGAAAATTCTGTCTTTTTTACCTTATGCCTGGTATATTCATTGTATGTCTTCAGGAAGGTGAGGGGTGGGCACAGAGCTTTAGGAAAAAGAGTGAAAAATAGCAGCATTGGAGGTCATTGAACATTGATGAAAGTGAACTATTTAACACATGGGTGGGGACAGGAGGGTGGGACTGGGAACAAGTGAGGGAACTGAAGACATTTCACAAAAGGAAATGTTCTCATTACCTGACCTTGTAATTGTAATCTATCTATAAATCACCTTAATAAGAACAACAGAGTAAATTTCTGTTAAAAAGGCAAACAAAATGTTATTTCTTAGAATCCTAAAAGTTTGTTTTGTTCACTGGTTTGAGCTGGTTGAGTCTATCTCTGAAAATAGCTACATTGACATTCATTGGGCGAATTTTTGAGCTACTAGTAGATAAAAGTCAATTATGATTGCATTTTTTTGAGACTGATTCATTTATTCCTTTAATCTAATTTGTATTATTTCTGTCTACTGGTTTTTGGTTTTGTTTTTCCTGATTTGTCAAAGACTTAGTGGTGCATCATTAGTGCTTATTTAAGATTGTTCTTAAATCAAAAGAGATACAGGATATCAAACAGGAGATGCATGCAAAAATAGAAGCTGCACAAACCTCAGTAAGAAGTGAGATAAATGCCAAATTAGAGGTAATATATACCTCATTAAGAGGTGAGATCAGTACTTTGAGAACCAACATCGAATCCATAAAGGAATCCATTTCCTCCATGCAAACCTCAATAGAAGCCATGGTCAACAGTGTGAACGAAATGGAAGGTAGAGTGTCAGATACAGAAGACAGAATACACCAGCTGGACCAAAAAATGACAGATATGGAAAAATCACTCAAATTAAGCCAAAGGGAAATTCAGGAACAAGGCAAGGATGCCCACTATCTCCACTCCTCTTCAATATAGTCCTGGAACCCTTAGCAAGGGAAATAAGGCAAGAAAAAGACATTAAAGGGATCCGCATAGGGAAAGAAGAAGTTAAACTATCCTTTTTTGCAGACAACATGATACTATACCTTCACAATCCCAAAAACTCCATCCCCAAACTCTTAGAAATCATAAATCACTTCGGCAAAGTAGCAGGATACAAAATAAACCCACAAAAATCAGTTGCCTTCCTGTACACTGACAATGTACAAGAAGAGAGGGAAATAAAGGGAGCAACCCCATTCAAAATAACCTCCCAAAAAATAAAATATTTAGGAATTAACCTAACCAATGATGTAAAAGAACTATTTAATGAAAAATATATAAAGTTAAAGAAAGAAATTGCAGAAGACACTAGGAAATGGAAAGACCTCCCATTCTTTTGGATAGGCCGACTTAACATAGTAAAGATGGTAATACTTCCAAAATTAATATACAAATTCAATGCAATTCCTATTAAAATCCCAATGACGTACATCACTGAAATACAGAAAACAGTCCAAAAAGTCATATGGAACAAAAAAAACCACCTAGAATTGCCAAAACAATTCTAGGGAATAAAGACAACATGGGAGGGGTATCCATGCCAAACTTCAAACTCTACTACAGAGCTATAATAACAAAGACAGCATGGTACTGGCACAAAACAGACCCGAAGACCAATGGAACAGAATAGAAGATCCAGAAATAAATCCACAGGCCTACAGCCAGCTGATATTCGACAAAGGAGCCAAAGACATACAATGGAAGAAACACAGCCTCTTCAACCACTGGTGCTGGGAAAATTGGGTGGCCACATGCAGAAAACTAAAAGTGGACCCAAGTCTATCATCATGCACCAACATCAACTCAAAATGGATTAAAGACCTTAACATTAAACCTGAATCTCTGAAACTACTGCAGGCCAGAGTAGGAGAGAAACTTGAACTAAAAGGCACAGGAAAGAACTTCCTGAACAGAGGCCCAGGGTCACAACAAATTGGAGAGAGACTCGACAAATGGGACTACCTTAAAATAAAAAGCTTCTGCACAGCTAAATCTATCGCAACCAAGCTAGAAAGACAACCAACTAATTGGGAAAAAATATTTACCAGCAATATATCAGACAAGGTGTTAACATCCTGTATATACAGCGAAATCAAGAAACTAATCCCTCCCAAACCTAACAAACCAATTACTAAATGGGCAAGGGAAGTAAAGAGGGACTTCTCAGATGAAGAATTAAAAATGGCAAAGAAACACATGAGGAAATGTTCATCATTCCTGGTGGTGAAGGAAATGCAAATAAAGACAACCCTGAGATACCACCTTATCCCAGTCAGAATGTCTCACATCCACAAATCAGCCGACGACAAATGCTCGAGGGGATGTGGAGAAAGAGGAACCGTATTACACTGCTGGTGGGAATGTACACTTATACAACCACTTTGGAAAGCAATCTGGAGGGTCCTTAGAAAGCTAAAGACTGACCTCCCTTACGACCCAGTAATACCACTTCTAGGCATCTACCCTGAACAACAGGAACCAATATACAAAGACACGTGCACCTCCATGTTTATTGCAGCACTGTTCACAATAGCTAGGATATGGAAACAATCCAGATGCCCCACCACATATGAATGGATAAAAAAATTGTGGTATCTATACACAAGGGAATATTATGCAGCCATTAGAAATGACAAAATAATGGCATTTGCAGGGAAATGGATGGAGCTAGAAGGAATCATGTTGAGCGAGGTAAGCCAAGAGCAAAGAGACAAATGGTATATGGGTCTCACTGATAAGTGGATGCTAAATCCAAAATGTTAGGTGTTACGACAAAATTAACAGGACTTAAGAAACAAAGAACTCCCACTCATCTGGTCAAACCACTACTAAATATCCCCACGCTGCTGATGAAATGTATGTTGTATATGTGTACACCGTTATATGTTATAGACGGTAATAGACAATTTGCTCCAGGAAAGTTAGAATGAACTTGTGAATTTAAATGAGAATCATTATTTCACAATACTGTGAAATTTGGGAAATTATGTAATCACTTAATCACAATTAAAAAAAAAGAACCTCGGGGAAGGTAGGGAGGGAAGAGATGGTAGGGGGAAAACAATGGAGGGGGTAACAATGCTCAATAGGAAGTGTACTCATTACCTTACTCCTGTAACTTTAGTCTTCTGTATACTATCTTTACAATAAAAAATTTAAAAAATTGGTCTAATTTGTTGATGTACATACTCAAAGCTATAAATATTCCTCTGAATATTGTCTGTGCTGCTGCTGTTTCCCAGAGGAGGTAGTATTTTGTGTGTTCACTTCCACTGAATTCCATAAACGTTGGAACTTCCCTGCTTATCACTTCCGTGACTCACTGATGATTTAGCAATGTGTTATTCAGTCTCTATGAGTTTCAGAATCTTATGTGATGCCATTTGATGTCAAGATCTAATTTGGTCCCATCATGGTCTGACAGGATACGAAGAGTAATTTCATTTTTATTTTTCAATATTGAAAGATTTTCCTTGTGACCTAAGATATGATCTACTTTGAAGTACATTCCATGGGTTGCTGAGTGGAATATATATTATGACACTAGTAGGTGAAATACTCTGTAGATATCTGTTAGGTATAACTTGTCAAAACAGATATTTAGCTCTAAAGATTTTTGCAAAGTTTTTACCTGGATGGCCTGTCCAGAGTTAAGAATGATTTGTTCAAGCAACCAACAATTTATTTGGATGTATGCATGTTTTTAGTGTAAGCAATATTTCTTTAATGAATTTGTGAGCTCTAGGATTCAGGACATTGATATTTAAAATTGTTACATCCCTCTGATGGAGAGTTTTCTTTGTCAATATTTAATGTCCTTCTTTGTCTCTTTTTACTTTCATACCACTATTATTTTAAAGCCAATTTTATCTAATTTAGTATAGCTCCTCCAGCCTGTTTATGAGGTCCATTTTTAATTTGTAAATATGATGTACAGAAGGGTTACAATTCCATAAGTCAGATAATGAGCACATTTCTTTTTGAACAGTGTCACCCCTTCACTCATGTTCTCCCAGTTTTTCCCTTTCAACCTCCCTCTCGCATAAGTTGTATATTTCATTTGCAATGTAGTGTCTATTGAGTAGCACTGCTGCATTTAAGACTTTGTCCCACCATTTCTGTATTCCCCCTTGCCCTATCCAAACGTACATATAAGACCAAAGGTGCAGAAATTTAAAAAATGGCATCAGAACACTGAAGAAAAATGCAAAATAATAAACAAACTCTCATAAACATTTCTTGGAGATTATTTTAATGAACATTATTTTATATGATAATATTCGTACAGCTATTGATCCTTTGTGATCCTCCTTTGATCTCACTGTATAAATGTTTACAATCCCATAAAATGTATCATGTCCAAGTATAATGATTTCTCTTTTACCATCCAACTGTGTTTACTTGTAGAATTAGAGGCACGTTCTACTACAACAAATGAGGGAAATTAGGCAACCTATATTTCTTTGAGTCTGTCTTTCTTCAATTAATATAAGTTTGTTCCAAGTCTTTCCATTTCCTTATGAATGGTGTAATATCATTCTTTCTGGATCAATAGAATCGCATCATACTGAAGAGTTTCTACATGGCAATGGAAAAAGTTAGCAGGATATATAGAAAGAGAACAGAATGGAAGAATATTTTTACTAATTAAGCATTAGACAAGTGTTTTCATAACTCACCCATATTTAGAGATCAAAAAGTTAAACCCAACAAAAATAAACCCTCAAATAAAAAAGAACCCAATTAATATATGGGATAAAGACTTAAAGATAACTTTTTAGAAAAAGAAGTAAGAATGAAAAATAGACACATCTCTCTCCAAAAAAGAAATACAAATCCAAACAAACCTGAGATCCATCTCACCCCTCTTAAAATGTCATTATGAAAAAACGAACAATCACAGATACTGATAGGGATGTGTACTAAAGGAAACTCTATTACACTGTTGGTTGAATGTAATCTTGTTCAATCACTTTGGAAAACACTATGGAAATTGCTCACAGAACTGAATAGAGAGCTACCTACCTATGATCCAGCAATTCCACTTATGGTAATTTATCCAATAGAGCAGAAACATGCCCACACTGAAGCTACCAGCATAATCATGTTCATTATTGCATTATTTTCTGTAGCCAACATATGGAATCAGCCCAGATGCCTCTCATTGAAAAAAGAGATCAAGAATTATATATGTATATATAATTATATATATATATATACATATATCTAATTTTATTGGTCCCAATTTACAAGTATATACGTAAGTATATAAATGTATGTATACAAACATAGATACATATATATACAAACATATAAATACATACATAATGGAATTCTGTTCATCCATCGGAAAGAATAATATTGCACCATTCTAAAGGAAAAATGAAACACTTAGAAATAATATTAAGTGAAATAAAGCAGACCCAGAGAAACTTAGTTTGCATGACTTTCCTCACTTGTGGTAGATAGGAGTGTCTATAAATGTAAAAGTAAACACACTGGATGGTAGGCAAGGAGGTACAAATGAATTATCTGAAGTGTCAGAGTCTGTGGAGAGTGAAAATACTATAATTCTCTTAAAAGGATAAGTCAAAGCCCACCAAAATAAATACCAGTAAATGTGTAGTGTAAGAGAGGATAGTGGGGGGCAATGTGAGAGTGGTAGGAAATTGAAGGGGAAAAGGATAGAATACAGGCAAGAATCCATTGTATACTTCCCAGAATTGAAATATACAAAGCAATGGGTAGTGTGAAATGGGGTTGAAGATGTTGAAGTGGTAACACAATTCCAGGTGCATTGTACACATAAACTGCTTTGTTATATGGCGAGAAATTCCATAAAATAATAATGAGATACATAAGGATTGGGGTTGATTAGTAGGGGTGGATGAGAGTGTTGAAAGGGGTGACATTGATCAAGATGCCCTGTATCCATGCACTGTTTCAGTGAATGGCAAATCCTTTGTACAACTAAAGATAATAAAAATATTCAAAAAATTAATTATGATAGTTGAATAGAAAGTTGAACTTCAATTAAATTCCCATTTAAAAATATTTTTAACCCGGAGACTTGGAGAATAAAATTCAAATAATAAAACCTTATGAATCTTTTTTTTTATCAGAATTTGTGAAATTTAAATCAGAACTTTGCTTTTTGTCAGCCATTGGGCTGTTAAAATATTTCAAAGTAAGTGGCTTAAAAGGAGTATATTTTCCGCACTCTAGAAGCTTAAACATTGATTTTAAAATTGGTTATTCAAAGCAATTCTTTGTCTTATGGGGGTCTACTTTCTGATTCATTATAATCTATTTGCTGGACTTTCACATGGAAGAGTAATTATATTGGGCTTCTTTCGTCAGGATCATTATTGCAGGGTCAACACTGAAGGGTTGATTCTAATGTCACCAGAAAGGAGAATAGAATTTTAACATGTGTATCTGGAAGGAGTTACATCGTCCAAAACACTTTGCTACTTTTGCTTTAACTCGGTGTGGTGTACATTTGGATGTTATATCATAGAACATAATAAATTAAGGACAAGATTATATCATGTACATAATGTGAATGATTCTTCTTAAAATGGGAATAATTATAGTAATGGCAAAATGAAGTATGATTTTTTAGTGGCTCTTGAATCACATCATAGGTAACCATGTTAACGTGGTACAGCCTTTCTAAGGCCCTTCTGATGTATTTGAACAATCTCCAATGTGTTAATTGCTTTCAAAAATATTCGTTTGTGCCAACAAATACAGATCTCCTTTCATTTTAATTACTGTCCGCTATTAGGACTCCCACAAACATCAAAATCAGAGTATGCTAATTTCTCTGATAAAATACATAATAAAATTGTTACAATTCATATGACATAAATACTAATGTTGATAGCATTATAATTACTAGTATTCACATTATATAATATATTGACATCCCTTGGTTACCTCAATTTTTAGAATATTTATAACTAAATATAAATTGTTTGCAAATAATTATTTGATGATGGATGGAAAATGAGAAAAAGATTTGCATAAATATTTACTACAGATGCAAACAGAGTCACCTGGTTATTTCTGAACCTTCATTTGTTGGTTTCATTCATGCATGGGGAACATGTAGAGAAATGAAAATTGCAAACCTGCATTTACTAAAGGGTTAGTTACAAGTTTATATTGGGCTAAATAGCAGATTTTATAAATTAAATTGTTTTTGTCCCTTCCTTCCTCCCTCCTTCCTTCTTTCTTCGTTCCTTCATTCCTTAATACCTTCCTTTTTTCCTTCCTTCCTTCTTTTCTCCTGTCCTTTTTCCTTCTTTCCCTCCATCCCTACCCCTCTCTCTCTTTCTGCCTTTCTTTTCTTACCTTCTTTTTCTTCCTTTCTTCCTTTCTTTCTTTTACTCAGACTAGTTTTTATGGCTATAGAAAAAATACCAACTGTTATACTCCAAGGTGTTATGAGTAATTATAAATATACCATATTAATATTAATCTTAATAACCTATGTTGTATCTTCAGACAAATTGTAATAAAAACAACTTCACAAAGTTTCAGGATAAGTATCAAATATTACTTTCCATGATATTGGTTATTTTTTCAAAGTAAAATAAGCATTTATACATAATATTGTGTGTGTTTTGTTCTTGTGATTTGAACTCCAGACCTATCCCTTGATTTTTTTTTTTTTCCTAGCAAGGACATTGCTCTAGGACACAAATCCACTTCTGGCTTTGTGTGTGTGTGCGTGTGTTGTGATGTGTGTGTGATTATTTGAGATGCGACTCACAAACTCTTGCCAAGTCTGGCTTTTTAAATTTATTTTTATTTTTTTATTGTGAAAATACCGTACAGAGGAGTTATAATTATATGGGCAAAGTAATAAATACATTTCTTATCAAGCATTGTTGCCTCCTCCTTTGTTTCCCCTTCCCAACCTTCCCATCTACCCTCCTCCGCCCCTCACCCAGCCAAAGTTGTAAAGTTCGTTTTTCAACATAACGACTTTTACACCTCATAGTTGCAATGGGTCCACTTCTATCCTTATTTAAACCATTTGTTTTTCCTTTCCCCTCCACAAATTATACCCACATCAAACACAATGAAAGCAGTGGGGGAGGGACATGTCTGAGACAAGCAGCAAAGGTCAGATAAGTTGATGTTAGGTGAAATAGACGCCAAAATAAGTATTCAAATGTTTTTTTTTGTAACTGTTTGTAACATATATATAAGATGATTTCTTTGTTGTCAAGGCTGACTTTGAACCCCAGCTTCCTGAGTAGTGAGGATTACAAGCTTGAGATACCCATATTCAGCAATGATATAACGTATGTAAGAATAAATAAATTTCTTGTTATTTGAATTCTAGAGGCTCAATTTAACAAATTAACATTTAGATATTTATTTAGTTATTGAATCTGCACCTGCAGTGTGAGAAAATTTTTCATTTTTATGAAAAAATATACACTCAAAGGTTTAAATGACAGAATCTTTGCACAAATTGAAATAATCTAATATTCAATAGTGATGAAGGGATAGTTAATCAAATTTCTCATGTAAGCTAAAAGCAATAGGCTGTGTCAGGGTGAATGAAGTAATTTTTCATTAAATTAAATATTATCTACTGTGGTCACATGATTTTCTCTTCTTTTAAACCTAAACTTTTTTGACATAAAATATAGGTTCATACATTTTTTGAGTATATAAAAATCTTAATTACTGATCATTTATTTCTGAAGTTTGAGTACTGAGTCATTTCAGAGAAACACTGAATGTCATGTATTTTATGTCAACAGTGATTTTTAGAAATTGAATCAATCTCCATATGAGATAAAGAAAGATATTCAATTACTTATGCAATTATTCCTATAGACTTGAATATAACTTATTTTTGAATGGTAGGAAATTCATATTATTCCTACTCTATAGAATAATTAAGAAATAAATGATTGTGATAGTATTTATTTTTCCTTCAACTAGAAAGAAGGAACCTAACTATAGATGACAAAAACTTGAATAGAAATGTCATAAAATTATGAAAAATTAAAGTCATTATGAGTTAGATGAAATAGTCATTTTAAAAGTCACAAAATGAAATCTCTGAAGCTTCCTTATCTGTTAAATAAAATGTATTTGCACTCAAAATATTTCTACAGCAATGGTATAACCAAACCACCTCCATGCCAAATAGCTTCTCTGATTAATTCAAGTAAATATTTAGGAACAGAAGTTATCACAATGTATAGAAATATCTACCCACCACTCTAGAAATTAAATCTGAAATCATAAAGGATTGAGATTAATAATTAGCTTTCAATAAGTTGCCATAAAGAGGTGAATCCTTTCATGTGGGCATAGTTGTAGAGATTTGGTCACTGAGAACTTGTGATCAAAGATGTTAAGATCAAAGTCCTTTCCTCTTCTTCCTTCTTTTTCTTCTGTGTCTCCTTCTCCCTCTTCTTTTCCTTCTTCCTCTCTCTCTTCCCTCCTCCTCCTTCTCCCTCTCCCACTCCTATACCACTTCTTTACTTCCTGGCTTCCATGAATACACATATTCCAACACATATTCCTAACATGGGGTATTGTGCCACCACCAACCCAAGTCAATGAGGATAAGAAACATAATCTGAAATATATAAAATCAGAAGTCAAGTTTAATCTTTCCCCCTTTTAAGTTAATTTTATAAAGTATTTTTTCATATTGATAGGAGACTCTCGCAGCATGCTCTCATTTATTATAGGGGATAAGATTTAATGGAAAAAAATCTAACCTACATCACCCTAATGAAATGATTGATTAAATTAATATTATATTAGGACAAATCCACTTTAAAATATCAGATATAGTTCAATACGTGTCAAAAAATCACCTCTATGATTTCGTATAAAAGGCAGCAGAATACAATCTGTTCCTCAAGGAAATTGACGTATAATTGGCTGTATTGTCAATTTCATAAATGATGTAAGAAGACTATAGAAAAAATTTCAATTCAAACTGCATGATATAACATTTACTTTGTCCCGTGTATACTATCTTTGTCTGGTTCCCAAAATGACTTGTATTTTATCATATTTTTAATTAACTTTAAGTAGTTGTGTGGCACTTGCTGTTTGACAAAGAAGTATATTAACAGTGTATATTGAGGTTGTTTTTTTTTTCTTTTTCCTCTCCTGACGTTTGAACTCTGGGTCTGGGGGCTGTCCCTGAGCTCCTTGGATGAATTCTAGAACTCTATCACTTGAGGCACAGCAGTACTTTCTGATTTTTCTGAGATTTAATTGGAGATAAGAATATCACAGTCTTTCTTGCCTGGGCTGGTTTCAAACCTCATTTTTCTGCCTCCTGATTATCTAGGATTACAGCCATGAGCCGCTTAATAAAATGCACTATTTTTTTGCCTCCTCCTGGGACTTGAATTCATGCCTTGGCAATGTCCTTGAGCTTCTTTTCCTCATGCTAGTACTCTATGACTTGTGTCATAGTGCCAATTCCTGCTTCTTTGTTTATGTAGTACTGAGAAATCAAACCCAAGGCTTCATACATGCAACGCAAGCATCTACCACTAAGCCACATTCCATGGCCAATACAATTCATCTTGATGATCATTATCCCTCATCCTTCTCAATCCTATCTCATAGCTCAATTTACATGAATTTGTAGAATATTCACTGGCTCTTAATGTCATGTATAGTCACTCAGAGGATATATCACAGATCATATTTTCTTGATAGTCTAATTCATCAACATACTAAAGTTGTGCATTATAGAATTCTGTGATTTTAAATTCTAAATTATCTCTCAGATTCACCCACTACTATTCTAAAAATTTTCCTAAGGTTAATGCAAATACAATCTGTAATTCTTCAATAAAGTACGATGATTCTTAGAATGTTGAAGAGTTGGAGTAAGAACATCACCTTCAGTTCAGGAACATTTTATCATTCCTACCCTCTCAAAATACTCAAATATTTACTAATAGTTATTTCCTGTCATCATTTCAAACTACTCTCCCCTTGAGCAGCTCTTATTTCATATTCTACCTCTACAGATATGCCTATTTTAAAACCTCATATAATTAGAAAATGTAGTCTATTTTATCCCTTTCTCCCATGTAATATCACTGTTTCCAAGGTAAGTCCATGTACATTTTTCTCATGGATAGAACATATTGTTTTGTATGCATGTGTATATTGTATGCAATGTCTAGGTATGTTATGATCTTTCCATATGTTCCTTGATTGTTGTTATATTACTATAGAGATATGTATTTGGATATTTGGATAACTTATTCAGGATGGTTAAAGTATTTCATTGGCATTAATATGCTCTTAATATATTTCTGATTCAAGTCTATTTCAATAAATGTATACGTGAACACACTACATGTACATATGCATATATTCATACATATATGTGTACATATTCAAAGACCTATATATGTATACATATATAAGAATATACAGATGTGTACATACATGTTTATATACATATACATATATTATTATTTTCATTTGTCTGTAAGTTATCGTTTTACTTTATTTGCCAAATATGCCCTTTATTGATTTTACTTTTTTTTATTTTATGTTTAAGATGTTGTAAAGAGGAGGCAGGCGCTGGTGGCCCAAGCCTGTAATCCTAGGCACTCAGGAAGATGAGATCTGAGGATCATGGTTCAAAGCCAGCCTGTGCAAGAAAAGTCCATGAGACTCTTATCTCCAATAAACCACCAGAAAGCCGGAGGTGGTACTATGGTTCAAGTGGTAGAGCTCTAGACTTGAGTTGAAGAGCTGAGAGACAGCGCCCAAGCCAAGGGTTCAAGGCCCAGAACCACCACCACAACCAGCAACAAGAAAAATAATACTGACTCAAAAAACAATAGTATTAAGCAGTCTTAAAGACAGGATCATGTCTAACATTTTAGAATTATCTTAGATACCAGCAACCTTCGAGTCCAATGAGCCATGAGCCCTCAGAATGTTGACTGAATTTCTTAGTTTATTTACACAATCATTATAAGTATGCATTTTCTCATCTATCTTTCTTTCATTTCACCACAGAATGTGTATTTATCCTTTATGTCATACTTGAATACCAAAGCCTTTGGAAGATAGTTATTAATTGGTGTATATTAATTATATGAAGATATCTTATTGAAATATCTTACACTCTCACATATGGATGAAGGGCCTGATAAACCCGTTTCTGGCTTTCTTCATTCCCATTGCCCTTTATATCTAACTGTTTTCTGTGAATTTCTTTGTGCTACCTTCACACATGGTCAAAATATATTAAAGTGCTATTTACTCACCATGATTCAAAATTATACAATGCTGAATATAAAAGCAAAAATCTAAACAAATGGAGACATAATTTTTGTGGATTGGAGGATACAATTGAGAAAAGGTATAAATTGTCTCTTCCCTTTTTTTGGTCATTCATGGGGCTTGAAATCTGGTCCTGGCGAAGTGAATGCTCTACTCATTGAGCAAATGTGCCACTTCTGGTTTTCTGGTGGATAATTGGACATAAGAGTCTTAAGGACATTCCCATTCCAGCCATATGTCAACAACAATCCTCAGATCTCAGCCTCCTATGCAGCTAGGATTACAAGCATGAGCCAACAGCGCTCAGCTTCACAGTTTATGACAATTTCTAAAAACAACTGCCTAGCACTCTTTGAGTCCTTGACAAAGAAAAATAAACTGGAATACATTTCTCTGTAAAATATTAAAGCTATTAGTGTAAAATTGTTATATTTGTAGAGCAAAGATTATACAGCTCAATGGGTCTATAGGGCACCAGATTAGGTCCACATAAATATTATCAAGGAATATTTAATAAGGGGTAAAACCAAACATTTGTGGAATGATGTTCTGTTTAATAAGAGGTGATAGGTTAGGCAGTATTTGGGAAAATTCAAAAGTGAATATTGACTTAAACATAACAATTTATTCAAAAGGTAACTTCAAGCAGGATTAAAACGTGGCACATAAAACAAAAAGAGTGATGTAAATGTAAAGCAAGGGAAGATGTTTCGACAATTTTGAGATGATGCAGTCTTAAATTTGGCATTAAAATTATAGGAAAGGAAAACGAAAGAGTTGAACTCAATAAAAATGTAAAACAATTTAGTCTATGAAAGCCCATATACAAGTGGTGAATAGAAGTTGGGAGCAGGTGGCTCAAGTATCTCATCCTAGCTAGTTGGGAGGCTGTGATTTGAATATTGCTCTTTGAAGGCAGCCCACAAAATAAACTCCCTGATAATCTTATCTCTGATTAATCAGCAAAAAGCATGGCAAAAAGTAAGGCATGACTGAAATGATAAATTGTTAAAAAATTGCAACAAATCTCAGGGATCCTGAGTTCAAGCCCCAGGACCAAACAAATTTGAATCAACTTGATATAATGTAACTGTTATAAATTTTAACAATTAAATCAATCAATATTACACATTCCCACAGAAATATAATTGGAAACAAAAGGCATAATTGTTTTCTTAAAACAAGTAATGGAACCATGAATTTCTTTCACTTTACAATTCATGTTTTATGTAACTTTAATTAGCAGACATCCAGGACTAAAATTAAATATATTAATAGTATACCACAAGAAGCAAAGTGATTATAGGTAAGGATAGATATTTCATCCCAGCCAGAAGATAATTTTTTGAGCATTCTCACTAAAAAGAAATGTTATATGCAGAAATTAATGGATATGATGTGCCTTTACCATTACACAACATATAAATGAATGAGATTATCAACCAATATTTCATAGCTAAGTAAAAAATAATTGTGTAGCTAGGAGCCAGTGGCTCATGCTTATAACCCTAGCTACTAAGAAGGCTGAGAGCTGAGACTCATTGTTCAAAGCCAGCCTAGACAGGAAAGTCCATGAGACTCTTATTTCCAATGAGACACTAGAAAACTGGCAGTGGCTCAAGTGGTAGAGTACTATTCTTGAGCTGAAGAGCTGAGGGACAGTGTCCAGGCCCAGATTTCAAGTCCCACGACCAACAAAAATTAAAAATAGACAGTTACAAATAAACAAATATTTTGACATAAATGTTAAAAAATATATTATAACAATTTTTAAATCCTAACTAGGTATACTCGTTTATATAAATATAGAGAATTGCTTTCTGGATTAGTTGTCATTGAATCAATTTTGTAAATCACACATTTGTCACTCAATTCATAGTTGTATATTTCTATACTTATATACCTTAAGTATAATTAAGTGACACCTGAAAGGCCATACTGTTTTAGGATTCTCCCTTAGCTTTCTATAAATAACCCTCCTACCCTAAAATCAATATGCCCTCCAACATAATCAGACGTTTCATCTCATTGGAGTTGAAAAGTGTAAGCCATAATTATTGTTGGAACAAGTAACATTTCACATGTATTTCACTTAGTTTAAGAACCAAAACATTCAAATCATCTTAAAAATGCCAGTAATAGCAAAATGTCTTCCGAGGATTTCAGTCTTTAAGGAGATGAAAATCTTTAATTATACATCTATTTTTTCTACCTAACATCCTATATCTTAGGAAGATATTTTTGGGTAACCCTCTGTTCCTGATTAGAAGATCGGAACAAAGGCAATAATGAAAATAGCCAAGGAAAATACTTGAAAACTATTAAAAAAGCAATCACAGACACTCCTGTTTTCATCAATTTCAATGAGAATGTACGTTAAAGTATCACTTTTTTTTGCATTTAAAGAGCAATAATTAAAATTTAATTAGCAATGAAGAAGGGAACATAAAACTTTGTTTGAAGACAGCTTGACTTTGAACAATTCAACACAAGCATAATGGATTTATCTTGTTTTTCTATGCAGTTGCCAAAATAATAGAGAGCAACACCCAAAGGCAGGAAAAAACCTAAGTCAAAGCAGCAAACTTTTGTCTATAAAATAATTTTGAGGGTCTGACTATTTCAAAGTCAGGCTTGCAAAGAGGAAAATGTATTTGCTTTGGTGTGAACAATAAAAAATATAAAAATCCTCTATTAATGTTTATCATATTTTGACTAGGACTTCTCCTGTTGGAAAAGAGTAAGGTATGAAAAAATTCAAGATTGGACTATTCCCCAATATCATCTTTATTTATCAGCTATAGTTATGGAAGTAGCCTTGATTGCTCTTAATATCATTCTTCTTTACATTTAGAAGCATTGTTTCTGGGTTGTAAGCTGCAAACACTTGAGTATTAATAAAGGGTCAGTTCCTAAGAGTGGAAAGATTCTGTGTAAACAAACCTAAAATATCAAAGACATTGAATAGCGGAACCTATTTTCTAGCTGTATCACTATCTGTAGATGTAGATTTTGTTTCCCATTGTTCCAGGGGAACCATGTTTGTTATCTTCTTTTTTACCATCTAGTGATCCTATACCATCCTATACCATCCTGGGATAGCTGTACGTTTACTGGATTCTCTAATTGCTGTTGGAAAGTTAGGAAGGATAGAAAATTGAGTTATTGTATCTGTTTTACCTTTTTATTACTTCAGAAACTGTAACACAAAATGACATAAATTATCTTTATAATATTAGGAGACAGATTTCATTTCCATATTCTTACCCTAGCCTTCTACATAATTTTTTTTGTTTTTGTTTTGTTTTTTTTTTTTGGGCCCGGTCGTGGGGCCTGAACTCTGGGCCTGGGCGCTGTCCCTCAGCTCTTCAGCTCAAGGCTAGCGCTCTACCACTTGAGCCACAGCGCCACTTCAGGCTATTTTGTTTTTGCTTATGTGGTGCTGAGGAATCAAACCCAGGGCCTCGAGCATGCAAGGCAAGCGCTCTACCACTGAGCCACCTTCTCAGCCCCTACATAATTTTGGTAGTTAGTGATCCCCAAATGTGAAAATAAAGATAGGAAACCTCTTGTTTAAATATTATTAAGAATTTCAAGACTTCTTTATGTAAGACGTGTAAGTAGTATGCACATCATACATGTGTACAAAGCCAGAGGCAATATTTTCTTATTGTCAAAAACTAGGAAATGTGGTGTCCCTGTACTTGCATCAGGAAAAGGCTGCAGTTGAATTAGTTTACTAATCTAAATCTGCTGTAAAATATTTCTACAGGTTATTTGGATTGAATAATCCGTATTTATCATTTTGCAGTTCTAAAGGACAGAAATTTAAAAGAAGTCTCACTAGGTTAAAATCAAGCCACCTACAGAGCTAAAATATTTTTCAAAGGATTCTAGTGGATAAAGCATTTACTTGCTGTTCTGCTTTCCAGAAATTCAGAATCTGGGTTATTGTTTTTTTTTTCTTTATTTTCTACTGTAGCATCTTTACGTATCTCTGATTGTTCTAACCTCATCATGTCCTTTCGAACTACACCTGGGACTTTAAAGTACCCATTTGAATATATTTCCCCCATGTGATAATTCTTCATATTTGTGTTCATTGGATTATGAAAGGTGATTATTTTACAAACTTATATACATATAATGAAAATGTACATTTGAGGGATTAGTTATTTGGGGAAGACAGATATTATGGAAAGGTATTTTGCTATGTAAAATGAGTGTGTAGCATTCTGTCTACCATAAACTGTTATCCTTTCATTAATTTTGAACAACATAATTTTTTATATTTAATTTTATTTTTATTTTGTGAACATACTGTACAGAGGGGTTACAATTACATGGGCAGGATAATGCGTACATTTCCTATCAAGCATTGCAGCCTCTTCCTTTGTTTACCCTTCACATCCCTTCCCAGCCTCCCCCCCTCACCCCACCCAATCCTCTCCTCCTCCTCCGCCCCACGCACTAACGTTGCAAAGCTCATTTTCGACATGACAACTTGTACTTCTCATTGTTGCAACAGGTCCACCTGTATCCTTAAATGACTTGTTTTATTCATCTCCTTCACAAGTTATATTGACATCAAATATAGTGAAAGCAGAGGTTATACTGTGGGAGAGGGACATAGAAAACAACAAAGAAATAATCTTATAAATCCCTTAGAAATGCATGAAAGAAAAAAAACTGCAGAATACGTATCTAAGGGTTCATTTTCCTAACATCATATTATCTGACCTATTCCGCTTGACTCATATATATACTAGATATTGCAAATAAGGGAAACCATGGGACCTATGTTTCTTTGGGCCTGGCTTACTGCACTTATAATTTTTTCCAAGTTTTTCCATTTACTAACAAATGGGGCAATGTCATTCTTTCTGATGGAGGCATAGATTCCATTGTATATATATATATACCACATTTTCTTGATCCATTCATCTACTGAGGGGCATCTGGGTTGGTTCCATATCTTAGTTATGGTAAATAATGCTGCAATAAACATAGTCGTGCTGGTAGCTTTAGTGTGGTCTTGTTTGTAAACATTTTGGTAAATGCCCAAAAGTGGGATTGCTGGGTCATAGGGGAGCTCTATGTGAAGTCTTTTGAGGAACCTCCATACTGCTTTCCAAAGTGGTTGAACAGGTTTACATTCCCACCAACAATGAAGGTTCACTTCTGTCCACATCCCCTCCAGAATCTGTTGTTAGAGTTCTTAATTTTTGTCATTCTAACTGGAGTGAGGTGGTATCTCAATGTTGTTGTGATTTGCATTTCTTTTATGGCTAGGGATGTTGAGCATTTCTTCATGTGTCTATTGGACATCCTTCTTTCTTCTTCAGAGGAGTTTCTCTTTAAGTCTTTAGCCCATTTATTTATTGAGCAGTTGTTTCTTTGAGGATTTGTTGTTGGGGATTTAATTTTTTGAATTCCAAGTATATTTTAGATAAGAGAAGCTTGTGTGTTGTATGGATAGTGAAGAACTTTTCCCAATCCGTGGGCTTTCTATTGATCTTGCTAGCTATGTCCTTTGCCATGCAGAAGCTCTGCAATTTCATGCAATCCCATTTGTCCAACTGTCTTTGATTTGTTGTGTTTCTGGGTCTCTATTCAGAAAATTTCGGCCTGAGCCAAGGAGACCTAGGGTTTCTCCTATTCCATCCTGTAATGTTTTCAGATTGTCTGCTTTGACTTCGAGGTCTTTGATCCATTTGGAATTGATTCTGGTGCAGGGTGATATATACGGATCTAGCTTTAGTTTTCTACAAATAGTTAACCAGTTTTGCCAGCACCATTTACTGAAGAGGCTGTCTTTCTTCCATTCTATTGTTTTAGCTCCCTAATCGAAGATTAGATGGCTATAGGTCTGTAGGTTCATTTTTGGGTTTTCAATTCTATTCCATTGGTCCTGAGGTCTGCTCTTATGCTAATGCCAAGCTGTTTTGATTACTTTGGCTTTATAGTAGAGTTTGAAATTTGGTATTGATATTCCTCCAGCCGTGTTCTTTCTGTTGAGGAGCGTTTTTGCTATTCGGGGTGTTTTATTGTTCCATATGAATTTTTGGATTGCCTCTTCTATTTCCTTGAAGAATGAGATTGGAATGTTGATAGGTATTGCGTTGAATTTGTACATCTTTTTGGGAAGTATTGCCATTTTCACGATGTTAATATTTCCAATCCAGGAGCATGGAAGGTTTTGCCATTTTCTAAGTTCTGTTATGAATTCCTTTTTCAAGATTTTAAAGTTTTCATCATAGAGGTCCTTCACTTCTTTGGTTAAGTTAATCCATAGGTATTTTATTTTTTGTGGCGCTATTATAAGTGGAGTTGTTTCCTAATTTCAGCCACACTTTCCTCATTGTTGGCATTCAGAAAAGCCATTGATTTTTGGGGGTAAAATTTATACCCTGCTACTTTGCCAAAGTTTTGAATCAGCTTGATTTATTTGGGAGTGGAGTCTATTGGATTCTTTAAATACAAGATCATATCATCTGCAAAGAGGGAGAGTTTTATTTCTTTTTCCCCTATTTGGATCCCCTTTATGTCTTCATCTTGACTGATTGCTGTAGCTAGGCATTCTAATACTAGAATGAAGAGAAGTGGAGAGAGTGGACATCCTTGACTTGTTCCTGAGTTAAGAAGAAATGGCTTTAGTTTTTCAACATTAATTATAATGCTGGCTGTAGGTTTGTCATATACAGCCTTTATTGTATTGAGGAATGTTCCATGGATTCTTAATTTTTCCAAAACCTTCATCATAAAGGGGTGTTGGATCTTGTCGAATGCTTTTTCTGCATCTATTGAGATAACCATGTGATTCTTATTCTTGCTCCTGTTGATGTGATGAATAATATTAAGTGATTTGCGTATATTGAACCAACTTTGCATCCCTGAAACGAAACTTGTTTGATCGTGGTGTATGATTTTTTGGATGAATTGTTAAGGTCGATTGGGGATAATTTTGTTGAGAAGTTTTGCATCAATGTTCATCAAAGAAATGGGTCTATAGTTCTCTTTCTTTGATGAGTCCCTGCCTGGTTTTAGGATGAGGGTTATGATGGCTTCATAGAATGAGTTCGGTAGTGAACTTTCTCTTTCAATTTATTGCAGAGTTGGAGGAGTATTGGTGTAATCTCTGCTTTGAAGGCCTTGTAAAATTCCGCTGTAAAACCGTCTGGTCTTGGACTTTTCTTAGCTGGGAGGTCTCTTATTGCTGTTTCTATTTCAATGCTTGATATGGGCCTGTTAAGATGGTTTAACTCATCTTGGTTTAGTTTTGGCATGTCAATATTTGCTAGGAAAACATACATTTCTGTCAAGTTCTCAAACTTATTAGCATAAAGTTTTGAGAAGTATTCCGTTATAATGTTCTGAATCTTGGTTGTTTCCTTGCTGATGTTTCCATTCTCAGCTCTGAGTTTATTTATTTGGGTGTGGTCTCTTCTTTTTCAGATAAGATTCGCTAAGGGTCTGTCAATTTTGTTAATTTTTTCGAAGAACCAACTCTTTGTTTTGTTGATTCTTTCTATAGTTTTTTTTAGATTCTAATTCATTTAATTCTGATTTAATTTTAATTATTTCTTTTCATCTACTGGATTGTGGTTTATCTTGCTGCTCTTTTTCAAGGAGGTTTATATGTGTCATTAAATTGTTGGTCTCAGATCTCTCCAATTTCTTGATCTAGGAACTCAGAGCGATAAACTTGCCTCTGAATACTGCCTTTGCTGTCTCCCAGAGAAGCTGGTAATTCCTGTGTTCATTTTTGTTGAATAGCAAGAACATTTGAATTTCCGTTCTAATCTCTTCCATGACCCACTCGAGGTTCAGCAGTCTGTTGTTCAGCCTCCATGTGTTACCGGACTTTCTTTGGTGGCTTTTGTTGTTGAGTTCTAATTTTGTTCCCTTGTGCTCAGAGAGAATTCAAGGTATAACTTCAATGATGCTGAATTCAGAAAAGTTTGCTTTGTGTCCCAAAATGTGGTCTATTTTAGAAAATGTTCCATGTGCTGCTGAGAAAAACGTGTATTCTGATGGTGCTGGGTGAAATGTTCGGTAGATGTCTGTTAAATCTAGTTGAACTTTGCAGCTGTTTAGATCTGCTGTTTCTCTGTTGAGTTTTTGCCAAGTTGATCTATCTAGTGGGGAGAGTGGTGTGTTAAAATCCCCAACAATTAAGGTCTTTGGATCTACTGTGGGATTTGAGGGAAAATAGTGTTACTTGGATAAATTTGGGTGCTCCATTTGTTGGCGAATAGACATTTAGAATTGTAATATCCTCCTGAAGGAGAGATCCCTTAATTAGTGTGTAGCTGCCTTCTTTATCTCGTCTCACGAATTTTAATTTGAAGTCTATTTTATCTGATATTAGGATTGCAATTAACGCCTGTTTATGGGGGCCATTTGCTTGGTTGATTTTGTTCCAGCCTTTAACATTGGAAATGTGTTTGTTTTTCTGGGCAAGATGTGACTCCTGATGGCAGAAGAGAGAAGGGTCTTGTTTTTTAATCTACCTAGACAGTCTATGTTGCTTAATTGGAGAGTTAAGTCCGTTAACGTTAAGAGATAGGACTGAGAGGTATTTGGGAGTTCCTGCCATGTTATCCACCTTCTTGGGGGCTGCGAAAACTGGGTTCTTCCTATGGTTCTTGGATTCTCAGTTTGGGTGCAGTTTCTTGGCCTTTATTTTGGTCTTGTTGGTTTTCTATGTGTAGGACATCTTTAAGAAACTTTTGTAGGGCTGGTTTGGTGGAGATGTATTGTTTCAATTTTTGTTTGCTATAGAAGGTTTTTATTTGGCCTTCAGTTATGAAGGAGAGTTTAGCTGGGTACAGTATTCTTGGTTGATAGTTGTTTGTTCTTAGGGCATGGCATACATCATTCCAGGCTCTTCTTGCTTTGATTGTCTCTGCTGAGAAATCTGAGGTGATTCTAATTGGTTTGCCTTTATAGGTAATTAATCTTTTCTCCGTGACAGCTTTAATGATCTTTTCCTTGGTCTGAGTTGATCCTATGTGGATTATAATTTGACTGTGGGATGTCCTGTTCTGGTCTGGTCTATTTGGGGTTCTAAAAGCTTCTTGTATCTGAATAGGCCTATCTTTTTGCATGTTTGGGAAGTTGTCTGCTAGGATTCTGTTAAACAAATTTCCTAGACCATTAACTTCTGTTTCTAGGTGCTCCTCTACACCCATTATCCTTAGATTAGGCCTTCTGATGGTGTCTTCCATGTGTTGGATAGATCTATCATATGGCTTGAACTTGTGTTGGATAGTTCTAAGTTCTTTCTCTATAATAAATAGGCTGTCTTCAACCCTGAGTTTCGATCTACTGCATGGTCTACCCTGCTGTCAACACTTTCTACTTTGTTTTTTATCTCTTTTCCTTCTAATTGGTCAGCTTTGATGGCTTCAAAATCTTTGTTGAAGCTTTGTTTTAGATCTTGTATGAACTTCTTTACTTCCTTAATTTGGTGTTCTGGGTTTATTCTCAAATCACTTAGTTGATTGGTTATGGATTCCTTGGACTCCCATTCCTTCTGTTGGGTTCCATTCAGCATTCCCTTTGTGGTCTCCCTTTCTTCCTTCAGCTCTTTGTTAATGGATTCCATGAATGCCTTTAGTGATCTTTTGTATTCTCTTTCTGCTCTCTCAATTCCTGTATTACTCTTTGATTAGCTTTCTCTCATTCATGGGATTCCTGTAGTTCTTTTTGAGTGTTCTCAGCCTGCTCACTTCATTCCTGCCTTTCTCTTTGAGTGTTCTCAAGCTGCTCAAGCAAATCCTGTATCAGTTTTTGAGTAGCTTTCTCATGCTTAAGATACTCCTGCATAAACTTTTGGATTGCCTCCTCTCTCTCCCTATCACACTCATACAGAGTCCTTTGTATGCTTTCAATCTTTTCATTTATCATGTTTGCCAGCAGTGTTTGTAGAGCTATTTGGGAACTCTCCTCTGGATTTTTCATTATCTGTTCTGTCCCCTGATTTTCAAGATTGGGAATTGAGATACCCG